>NC_134712.1:158323824-158624427 GCF_049634645.1 Pelodiscus sinensis
GAGGGATCTGAGAGGGGTTAACTTCTCTTCTTTGGGGCATCAATTCTGCCATCTCCAATCTTACATAGTAGCACCATAGTAGCATTGGTAATCCCATTGCTTTCAGCAGGGCTAGTCATGCGACTTAAGTAATAAGGTGAGAGAGGTAGCAGGACCTTTTACAGGTTTTGATTTGCATCAGCTGTGCTGTGTGGATTTTGCTATTATTGGCAAACTGGAAAATGTGCCCAGCACAAAGACTTTTAACTATTTGTTGTATTTTTGATGCCTTAGGCCAGTAGGGGTTCATAGAGTAAATGTAAGTTTTCCAACGCAGTCTGTACTTCCATCTGAAAATTTGTAGGGGTACACAAATGAAAAAAATGTGAAAACCACCACCCTAGTCAACCATTTGTAACTGGGAAAAGTGGGTTGTGTCTGCACTTGTGCCAGGCTTTCGTGATTTTACCATGAGTCTTACAATATTTCACGTTTTTCATAAAGCCACAACTCCAGGAGTTAAGTAAATACACAGCAATCTCAACTGTTATTTAAATAGAAAAGAAAATTTCTATTTTTCAGGGTTGTGGAGAATTGCCTGAAAGTGTCACTATTCCAGGCTGAAAAACCAAAAGGCAAAGAACAGGAGCCCCAAATCTATTTTTTTTAAAAACCTCTTGTGATTGTTGAGTCTGTTGCATTACTTTTGGGGCTTTGGCTCATGATTTTGAACACTTGAAGACATAGCGGTAGACTAGCTAGCATGGGCTAGCCGAGCCTGACCTAAACTCACCTACTGTTCCTCTACTACTACTACTTTTACTCCACATAAATGTGTGACACATTTTCTTCTCCTTTTTAAAAATTTACCAGGTTGATTATAAGAATCTGAAGAAGGGACTATTGTCTCTCAACCTTTATGGCCTAGTACATAATCTAGCTGTCTTTTTTTCTCAGATGTTTGTCCTGGTTGAGGCTAACTGCACACTAGAGTATGTCAGTTGCTTCCGGGGATTCTTTCCTGTAGTTGACTTTGTTCAGAAAAAGTATATATATATTTTTAAAGATACGATACCTGCACTCTGCAATGCAGTAATTGCTCCCATTCTATAAATTACAAAGCAAGTGTGTCATACGTGCATAATATGTACACATACGGAAGGATTATGGCTTTTCCTGTACAGCCATGCAGGAAACACTAACTAGGTGTAAGTCACCGCCTACTAGGCTTGCATTGACAGCACACTCTTCAGGGTCCCTGCACAGGACAGCCCAGAACTGGCAGAGTGGAGCAGGGAATGGGTGGAGCCAAGACTTCTCACTTACCTCCAACTTGTCAACTCAGCACAGCTGAGTCAATGCAGAAATGAGAACAGTCAGCATCTGTGATGATGGCACGGCCCTAAGTGGAGCAACAGAGGAACCAGGGAATGTATGGTGGCTCTGAATTACAAGTCCCCTCTCTGGGATGGTCCTTAGCTTGGGTAACACAGCACTGTAGCACCCCTGACACTGGGGGAATTTATACTAACTGAGAATCTGTCTCAAAGCCTCAGTCCAGTCCAGAATATGCAAGGGCGAGATTTGTATTAGATGCAGCCACGCTACCTCATTTTGAGCTGTACCTTAGTCCCACTGATATATCACTGTGAGTGAAAGTGCCAGAAGCTAGCCCTCAGACAACAAACAGCTGAGCAGCACATTGGAACCTTCTTGTGGGAATGATTAGTCGCCCATAAAATAATTGGTTTTCTCTCCATTTAAATGCATGGAATAAGCTAGTTTTTGTGTAAGAAGTTACAGTAAAATTGCATTAGAATGCTCCCTCTCCCAGGAGAAGAAAGAAAGATCTTTGTTTCTGTCTGTAGATTCTGTTTGGTATATTTCCTTCTCTGAATTCAGAGGATTTGCATAAGAGGCAGATTTGATTCTTTGTGTTTTGTAATAACTGCTTGTTTGGTTTGCCTTATAGATCTCTTTTGCAAGATCAAATAGCATTCATGAAAAGACAGCAACATCATTGTTTTCTCTCTTGTTCTTATGCACTTATGTTGTTCCTCAGTCCTGTTTTCTCATGGTGAATAGGTTGAAAGGAGTTTCTTGGTACTAAAATTATGGGGCCAAATTCTGTTTTTATTATGCTGTTGCAGTCCCACTAAAGTCTTGGGAGCAGGAGTGTAGCTGAGAACAGAATTTAGCCCTCTAGATTTGAGAGGAGTGTGGATCTAGACAAAAAAATTTGGGTGGGCAGGTGGACATATTTGATTTAGAAATGCTGTTGCGTATAGGTGACAGAGAGGAAAACGTTTCTAATTTGTCTCTGCAACATGTGGGTGCCTGAGGCCTGCAGGATGACATTTGTCAATCAACAGGAAGAGATTTTGAAGTTTTTAAAAGTAAAAATAATTTGAAAAAGCTCCTGTTAGATCTCCCTCTCACAATGTAGCTTTAGAGGTTGGGCTTTCCTCTGAATCATGTCACCATGAATCAGAGAGCAGACATCTGCTCCCCTAAGGAGAAGAACTTCTAGTCCTGTAATCTAAATGAATGGTAGATGAAATCATCAAATCCTGAGCATCCTGGTACAATTTACACCAAAATGAAAACAGACATTAAAAAAAATTACCCTGCACAACTATGGAACAAGTGGAGCATGATACAGATTCTTTGGAGCAGGGACTACGGGTGTCTGCTTTTCAGCACTCCATGCTTTTACAACAATTGTTGTGTCTAGCTCTACCTTTATTTAAAGGTTTTCAATTCCAATAGATATTTCTTTGTTCGTTTTTTTTTGTTGTTGTTTTTTGGGGGGGTTTTTTCTTCTCCTTTGGCCCAGAAAATTCTCCTGGCAGAATCTGAGTTTTATTTTTGATCATGTCTATGGACAATGTTGATGTTTATTTTAAGCATTTTTTCTAAATTGTATTAATTTTCACAGTATCTGAAATTACGAGGGGATCAGGTACTTATTTAACGACATGTTGAAATTTAAGTAACTTGTGTTAAGTTAAAAAGCTTTTTCTCAATAGCGCATGTCAACACACAAAGTAAATACCCTTTAATCTAGCTCTAATAAGTTCAAAAGCGGAATTCTTCTTTGCCTATTTGTAAATTTCTATTATCATCAGTGGAAACAAATTCATCTTCTTGTGTTTGCAGTGAAAACTACTTTGACTGACATTTAACAATACAAATCTGATTCTTCCAAGCAGGCCCATGGACAGGATAGAGAGAGGGAAAAGGAGCCGCCACCCTAAGGCAAGGTGATTTTAAAGGCTCCCAAATTCCTGGTTACTGCTGCTGCTACGGTAGTAATGGCAGTGGCCAGAGACCCAGGTTCTTTAAATTGCCACCAGAGCCCTGAGTGGCACTGAAGTGCTGGCTGGGGGAGGCTACCCTTAGTTCCACCCCTTTATGGACCCAAAGCCACTCCTACCACCCACCTTGCCCAGGGCCCCGCAAAGTATGCTGGCAGCTCTGCTTCTAAGCCAAAATACAATTACACGGGATGTAAAACTGTGGCACACTAAAGTGCCCAGTGCCTGGATTCTCCATTCCCTTGCCCCTTGTGAAGCTATCTGTTCCCATGCAAAGTGAGCGTCAAACACTGCCAACTTGGAATGGTTTGTTTACATTCGTGTTGCACTGGTGTATGATGACAAGAAATGCAGAGCAGTGAAGAACGAAGCTCTCTGAGCACAGCGGGAGTCTGCATTCGTTCTGTATATGGAACTCCAGCTGAAATTCACCACCATGTCCTTCTGCCAATCTCCTCACCAACTCCTCACCATTTGCCTACTCCACTGCTGCCAAGCCACTGTTGAAAGAACAGGAGGGTGGGAGGGTTAGCGTTTGCCTTGTTGCTATGCTCGTAGTGTCTCAGAAGCTAGTGGGCAACTTTTAATTTTTAACTTTTAGTTTAACTTGGCAGGAGGTTCCAAATTCCCGTCTTTCCCAATATGTTTTTCTTTTTCGTGTTGATTTTATTATATTCAAGATAAACAAAGGAAGCACTAACTACAGAGAGCTAAAGAGAACTAAAAGTTTACACAGACAACCAAAATAACAAGAAAACTATTATATAGTACTAAAAACTGCATTACACAAATATTTAGTTTTATGTTTCTTCTGACAAATTCATAATTAACATAGTAAATTAAAAAACATGAATCATAAATTTGTCCTCACATCCAAATAATCTTCATGGTGAATTTAAATATTGAATACTAGTGAGACACAGTACTAGCTTGGAACATATGAAATGACAGATTAATGCCATTGCTTATTCCAGTTTTGGGCAGCTCAGTAAACAATGCATAAGAACAGTTGACTGATATATGTGATGTGATATAAATGTGAATCTGGATTTGCTTTATTCAAAACTGATTTTAGGACTGACCTGGCCAGGAAATGTATTTCAGCCCTGACAGCAGTTTATCTAACCTGTTCTATATACCCTCCCATGGCAGAGATTCCACAATTTCTATTGAAAGTCTATTTGGGTATGTACACACAGCAAAGTTATTTCCAAATAACTTTACCAGAGTCTACACAGCCAAACCGCTATTTTAAAATTAAATCAAAGTAGCGGAGGGTTTATTTCGAAATTGGTGAACCTCATTCCACAAGGAATAGTGCCAATTTTGAAATTGCTATTTTGAAATAAGCACTTTGTAGATGCTTATTTCAAAATAGCGGGCCTCCAGCCCTTCTCAGGGTGCCCTGGTGGCTACTCTGGGCACAACCAAGAAAACTCCTCTCCCTCCCCCCTTCTCTGGAGCCCTTAAAGGGGTAGACTCTGGCCACAGTGCCTGTGCCAACTCGAAGCCTGCCAGCCCAGAGCCAGCAGTCACTGCACCTAACCCAGTGGCCCCAGCATGAGCCAAGCTGCCAGTGCCAGCCAACCCTCCACCACTCCCCAGGAGCAGTCTGCCAGCTCCCAGGAGCCCGCCTGGGGCCAGAAAAAGCAGGCGCCTGCCTGGTCCAGTGCAGAGATCAGGGACCTAATTCAGGTTTGGGGGGATGCCTCCAATGTCTATTATCTCCACACTAAACAGAGGAATGCAACCATCTAGAGGAAGATGGCTGCCAGCCTGGCCACCTAAGGCCACATGCGAACCCAGGAGCAGGTTCACATGAAAATAAAGGAGCTGCGGCAGGTGTATGCCAGGGCCACAGGGGGCAGCTCCTAACCAGGGAAGACCCAGGCCTCTGCCGCTATTTTGATGCCATGGACCACATCCCGGGGGGCAGGATGGTCTGTGCCCCCCAGTTGGTAATCGACCCAGGGACAGAGCTTGCTGCTTTCTGCTGCTCCAGCCCCTGCTGCCTACCCAGCTACTGCTCCTCCTCCCACTCCCGCTTCTTCCTCCCCATCCTCCCACACCCCCAGGGACGCCAAGGCCCCTGCACCCGCGGTGCTGGGAGACAGTTGGGCCGGCAAGACCCCCAACCCTGAGCTTCTCCTCCTCCTTGCCTCCCCCTAACAGCTCCCTCCTCCCAGGTTTCTCCCTCCCCTCTCCCACCCTCCCTCCTCCCCTCTCCCACCTTCTTTCCCCAGTCTCACCTCAGTTTCATTTCCCCCTCCCCACCCCAGTTTTGTTCAATAAAGAGGCTTTGTTGTAATGAACATATGTGTCTTTTATTGTACAGCAGGAAGGGGGGTTAGAGAGGGGTAAGTGGAAGGATGTGAGAAAGGAATGAGGCACAAGCCCACAGTGGGGCACACCAGGGAGACTGTTACTGCCTGCAGAACGTGCTGCCAGGCTCACAGCAACACATCCAGGAGAAGCAATAGAGTGCCCAGGGCGGCTCCAGCTTCATGCTTCCGAGTGCTGTGGTGTCCTGAGTGAGGACAACCAGAGCACGCAGAGAAAAAAATGCTTTGCTGTCCCTCAGCGAGGTAGGCAAGCAAGCAGGGAAACCTTAGAACCCGCTGTCTGGGGGGGTCCCTTTAAGCACAGATCTCAGATAGCCTCAGGCAGCAGCCACACAAGGTAACTCCTGACCTGATGCCTTGCCAGAACCGGTTCCAGCTGGCCATAAATGCGATTCAGTATCCTATCAGTGTGGATGCTTTTTTTTGAAATAGCAAAACACTATTTCGAAACGCATTTTGTGTCTAGACGCATTATTTCGAAATAAGCTATTCTGAAATAACTCTGTAGTGTAGACATGCCCTTCCAGAGTTTAACCCTCTGTGTAGTCAGAAAGCTTTTCCTAAAATCCAACCTAAATCTCCCCTGCTGCAGGTTAGACCCATTAGGGCTTGTGCCTATCCTACCAGATCAGGGGCTAAGCGTAGGGTCCGTGATTCTTTATCTCAGCCTGCACTAATAATGATTCTCTCAAAAGTCACATGATGAGGTCTATTTTGCAGAGTCCCAACCTCTCACCCCACAAGTTCCATTCTGCCCAACAGGATTTGCCACATTTTGTAATAACTTCTACTGTGTCTGGGTCTCCTTCATGAAGTGCTGAAAAAACCCACTGTTGCTCCATCTGCCATCCCAGCATCATTTCTTGCTCACTTGGCTAGAATGCGCTCACTGTTTTCTCCCTCTCTTTCTGGTAGTCTACCAGATACCACATCAGCTCCATCTTTTCCAGGTTCAGTCTGCCTTTTCACAGGCTGCTTCTCAAACCTTCCTGCTTCTTGCTGTTCTATAGATCCTAGATAAATCCACACTCATGAATGGGCTTATCCCCTTTCTCTCCAAGTTTTAGAAACCAAATAGATGAAGATTCTCTTAGTCTTTTCCCCTCCTATTCCTCCACCCTTTTTTATTTAATCAGGAAAACTAAATATTAAAAACTGTATCATGCAATGTTGAAATACTCAAATATTACTTAATTTGTTTTCTGTCTTTCCATATTAAAGGGAAACTACCAAGTTGAAATCTCATCCACTTGGGGGAAAAGATAAAAATATTTTTTAAGAAACAACCATCGTTTAAATTTTTTTTCTGATATTTGCATGATTGAAGAATTATGTGATGGTGCCATATTCATATATATGTAGAACTGCCAATTTCCAACATGCAAAAATCTTGAATTAGCTCCTCACAAATCATAAAATTGACTTACCACTACAAAATTTTTAAGAATAAAAGATTTCATTGATTTATTTGCCTTCTGGGTTTTTTGTTTGTTTGTTTGTTTGAGTCCTTATGGTTCATGTTTTCCAGCTTTTCTTTGCAATCATAAGGTCTAGAAACTAATTTTTTTAAATGAAAGCCAAAATTTTCTCAAA
The DNA here is from genome assembly GCF_049634645.1 of Pelodiscus sinensis. Taxonomy (NCBI): domain Eukaryota; kingdom Metazoa; phylum Chordata; order Testudines; family Trionychidae; genus Pelodiscus; species Pelodiscus sinensis. The sequence continues at coordinate 158,331,056 of NC_134712.1, forward strand.
ATCATATGTTTCCAGGACTGCGGATTAAGAAAAGTATCACATTTTGTTAGATTTGTCGCCATCCTGAGGTGGCAGAGTGTGTCTAGCTGTGCATGGCTGATCAAAAGATAGATCCCAGTCCAAAAGCATCTTGGCTGATTTTAGGTTCTTTTTCTATTCCATGCTGAGGGGTCTGACTAAACTGCATTATTCCAGAAGGAGCTGCAGGAGAAACTGTGCTTCAGTCACACACACAGTCTCCTAGAGCTCTGAGGTGCCCAGGGGAGCATATAAGCTACTACATCACTGAAAAGTTTGCTATGGATTCCTTTCCATCTTCTGGCACAGGCGGAGAGAAAGGATAGGGCAGGATGAACACAGGAATTGTGATTGTGTCTTAACTCTGTGCATGATGGGGCTCATTTGTGCCTTTCCCTCCAGCTCACCAACAAACAAGCCAGCTGCTGCCTTTCCTTTATCAAATACAATCCTAGGGTGAGGAATTTCCAGTAGAGATAAAGATGTACAAAACACTGATAAGACCACATCTGGAACAGTAAGTACAGTTCTGATCAACCATCTTCAAGAAAGATGAATTCAAACAGGAACAGGTGCAGAGAAGGGCTATTGAGATGATTAAGGGAATGCAAGTGTCTAGGAGAGGCAACTAAAAGAGCTTGGCATGTTTAGTTTAACAAAAGGAAGGCTGAAAGGGGATGTAATTGCTCTCTATAAATACATAAGCAGGGTAAACACTAGGGAGGGAAAAGCTATGCTGGCACAAGAGCAAATCGGTTTGAACTAGCAATGAATACACGTAGGCTGGAAATTTAGAAGTGTCCAAGCATCAGAGGACTGAGGTTCTAGAACAGCCTCTGAACAGGAGTAGCGGGGACAAGCAACCTAACTCATTTTAAGATGCAGCTTGACAAATAAATGAACATGATTGTAGGATGGCGTTGCCTGCTATAGCAGGGGACTCAACGACCAGGAAGCCATTCCAGTTTTCTGTTCCAATGTCACTGGGACTCTGTCTCTTTCCTCGATGGTCCCATACTAAGCACACTGATGTGTCCCAGTGAATAGTGTATCTGTCTTTTATCTTGGGGCTTTCCATTCACTCTTCATAGCACTCATTTCCTCATATCTGAGTGTATGATTAATATATCATGGGTAACATTTCAAAAGCACCTGAGCAATTTAGAAGCCTGAGTTCCATTGAAAATCTTTGGAACTGAGTATGCTAAATGAGTCAGGTGCTTTTGAAACTAGCACTTTTTAAAATATTACCTACTCTATGTGAGAGCAGTCCTAGTTAATGAATGCAACAGGAACCATTGAAACTAAGGAACAACTACGTGCCTTTAATCCTTTCCTCTTCTATGGAATATTGTAATATATTCCACAGGTTTCCTTGAATATACAGAATTTGTGCTTGCTAACGTATAATGTCCCCTAACGAGGTGCATAATGAAAGATAATACTATGTTAAGGGGACAGTTTATCACGAGCTGTCAAGGAAAGATTCAGGTAATAACTTACAGAACTAAAACGTCACTTGGCAGAGCTTGTTTGATTTATGTCATGCTTGTTTGCATGAGTTATCTGGAGTGGCCCCTGGACTGGGAAAGCAATCAGAGAGGCCTAGGGGTAGGGTGGTGAGACTAGAGATTGTAACAGCTTCCTAGAGGGGGCTGCAGCTGCTGGATGGAAGTGCCATGCAATCAGAGCAAAGCCAGAGGGGTTGTCTGATTGTGCCGTTGCTGCTTTCAGAATCAGACTTTTCCTAAAGACGATTGGAAAGTTACCGGAACTCTGCTCCAACCCCAGTTCCCTCTCAACTTTGCTTACAAAAATCTGGAGATTCTTTTCCTACAGAAAGACTGTAAGATTTTTAATTAGTGAGTTTCTTTCTGCTAGATTTTTTCTTCCTTTTAACGAAGTTGTTTTTTTCTGTGCTTGTTTGGTGAATGAGGAAACAGCGTGCATAGATGGGAGCTGTGCAGAAAGGTAAAGTTCAGCAATGCATCTATTCCTATTTTGAAAACATTTTTCCTGTTTAGTGCGATTGCATTGTAGGTAGCCATTGCACAGGGCTTTACTTGTGGCTGGGCTTGTTATAGGTAAAGTTGTGATCTCAGTCTTTTGAGAGTGATCTGTAGAACAATGCACTGTGGAATCTAATAGTTTTCATGCCTTCTCTGTCAACTCAAGATGTTCGGCTGATTTATTCATGCAGTTGAAGAATGTTTTTAAGAAGGGAAATCTTTTGTGGTCATGGGATTCAGCTTTCACATGTGCAATAAGAGGGTCATTCCTTTTCCTAAAGGATTAAGATACCCCCCTCCCTGCCTTTCACCTCCCCCTTCTCCGTGTAGTCATTAATCCATTGACATAAGCAGCAAGTATGTGTATGCGTATGTGTGGGTTTTATATTCTAAATACCAAAGGTTAAGTCAGGGTTAAATCTTTTTTTTCCTGGCATTTCATCTGTTTTTACATGTTTGAGTCTACTTAAATCACAGAAGGTGAGGGGAAATACAAAAAATACATATTCTGGAAGAATTGAATTGTAATCAGGACTAACAGTGCTCCCTCCTTCTTTAAAGCAGTGGTTCTTAACCCGGGCACATGCTCTCCTGGGGATGTGCAGAGTTCTTCTAGGAGTACATGAACTTATTTAGGTATTTGCCTAGTTTTACAGCAAGCTACATAAACAGCCCTAGCAAAGCCAGTACAAACTGAAATTTCATACAATGACTTGCTTATACTGCTTTATATACTATACACTGAAATGTAAGTATAATATTTATATTCCAGTTGAATGATTTTATAATCATAGGGTAAAAATGAAGAAGTTAGCTGTGATGCTTTCGTATTTTTATGTCTAATTTTGTAAGCAAGGAGGTTTTAAATAAGGTGAAATGGGGAGTACACAAGACAAATCAGACACCAAAAGGGGTACAGCAGTCTGAGATCCACTGCTTTAATGTGTTTCTTAGGAGCCAAAGCTTTACTCTTTTCAAGGCATGTAGATCACTGGGAAAAGGGAGTACACAATGGATTTCAATGACGTTAGGAGCCATGGTGTTATGGTGTATGGCATAAGATTCCCTTTTACATAATGAAGCACCTACTGATAAGAATGTGCTATAGCATTTCCATTAGAGAAATGGTTTTCAGGGCAATGGGAAAAATTAAGTGTGAGAAATGATCATGCTGGCTGCTGATGTATTACATAAGAATCCAAGGTTGGATGTTTTTGTTTGGTTCTGTTTTGTGGGAGGGTGTGAGGAGAAGGCAATTTCCTTTAACATACTGGAAAATGCTTAAGAGTTTATATATGTAAACACAATCCTAGCAATAGCCATTGGAATTGAACAGGTGTAATAGCAGAATTTGCTTCAGGTATGTTTTAAATATGCATCGTTAATAATACTTCTAGGTCAGGCAAATGAGATTTGACCCAGTCCATATTCAGGCTTTTAAGAAAATAAATTCATGGGGGCAGGGGACTGGACTCGATGACCTCTCGAGGTCCCTTCCAGTCCTAGTATTCTAGGATTCTATGCATTTTGAATAAAAATGTATTCTCCAGAGGAGAATCAATGGAGGAAAATAGGAGTTTAGTTTATTTCAGTGTGTATGTTGGTTAAAGAGAAAAATCAGCCTTCAAACAATTCATTCCCAGACTTCATAAATTGAGATGAAATTTCATTTATAGTTTGAACATTTGAAAAACAAAATTGAATCTTCAATATGTTAAGCAGTGGTACTCTATATGCTATACAAAGCTATTGTTCTGTGAGGACACAACTATAACTTATCTGTTTTCCAGTGCTTTACAGAAGTCATTGGGAGTCTTTGCCTATGGGGACCTGGAGTCTTTTTTTCTACTTCTTGAAAACTATCTAAAGTGACAGGCAGCTTAATACATGGTATACTAGAATATACCTTAGACAACCTTGGCTCTGGAGTTACTATCATATGAATTAGAAGGATCTCTAATTTTGTGGAGTTTTATTTTGATTTCTGAGAAATTATGACAACTCAAATATTTCATTTCCAAGCCTAGGATCAGGTGATGATTACAGCTTTTGTACCATACAGAATACTGCTTTCTTTTTGGAATACTACTTGTATGTTAAGCAGTCTGTGATTTTTCTACTTCGAGCAATTTTAGGTGTTTAGGTTTGATAAGGTATGAATTTTGCAACAATGTGAGCAAAATCATTATATACATGGGAGCTTATATTACATATTTTATTTGAAATTTGGTAGATCACTTCTACATATTGCTAACTGCTCAGTTGTCTACATTTGTTATGTATAAAAAAAGCTTTTGCTGGAAAATAGTCAGAATTATTGTATACGTCAGTCTAACAGAGTGCCCAGCCTGCTTCAATTGAAACCAGTGAAGTTTTTGCCATTGATTTAACTGGAACGGTGAAAGTCCCAAAATTTGAAGGCATAGAATATAGTAATATATAGTAATATAGTAATAATATAATAATGTTTTTTAATGTTACACAGGTAGAAAGAGGTTGTTTGTTTCAAATAGAAATTAATTACATGTAATAGTTAATGCTTAGTGGAATATTTATTAACTCCTTGATTGCTTAGATATCAGTGCTCAAGAATCAACATCTCATTTCTAAGGATTGCCCACAGGTTAAATTATAGTACATTTAGATTTCCTAATACATATGCATATGCCACAAAGAACAACTATTTAGACATGTAATGGCCCCAAACAATTCAGCCTTTTACAAGTTAATCTGAACTCTCTACATGCAATTCATACATTTCCTCTTATCTTTCTGAACTAAATGTTAGTCTTTTGTGACTTTTATTTATTTTTAGGACACATATAAATTGGGTACTGCATAATCTGACTCCCTCTCCCCTTTCTTTTTGGTCATTTTGTTGAGGTGCATTGTTTACGACATAGATGAAATTGAGGTTATGTCTACACAGCAAAGTTATTTCAGCCGTTATTTTGAAATAACTTTCCTGGCGTCTAAACAGCCAAACCGCTATTTTGAAATTAAATCAAAATAGCGGAGCGCTTATTTTGAATTTGGTAAACCTCATTCCACAAGGAATAACACCAAATTCGAAATTGCTATTTCAAAATAAGTGCTGTGTAGTCACATTTCAAAATAGGGGGCCTCCAGCCTTCCCAGGGTGGCCTGGTGGCCACTCTAGCCTCAACCAAGAACACTCCTCTCCCTCTCCCATCCCCGGAGCCCTTACGGGGGTTGACTCTGGCCACAGTGCCTGTGCCAGCTCCAAGCCTGCCAGCCCAGAGACAGTAGTCACTGCTCCTGACCCAGTGGCCCCAAAACATAAGCCAGCAAGCCACTGGCAGCCAGCCCACCACCGCTCCCCAGGAGCAGTCTGCCAGCTCCCAGGAGCCTGCCAGGGCCCGGAGAAAGCGGATGCCTTCCTGGTCCAGGGTGGAGATCATGGACCTTATTCAGGTTTGGGGGGGATGCCCCCAATGTCCATGATCTCCGCACTAGATGGAGGAACGCGACCGTCTATGGCAGGGTAGCTGCCAGCCTGGCCACCAAAGGCCACATGCAAACCCAGGAGCAGGTTTGCATGAAAATCAAGTGGGTCTGGCAAGACCCCCAACCCTGAGCCCTGAGCTCCCCCCCCCCTTTTTCCCCGTGCTTCCCCCTTCCAGCTCCCTCCTTCCTGGTTTCCCCTTCCCCTCTCCCACCCTCTCCCCTCTCCCGCCTCCTTACCCCAGTCTCACCAGAGTTTCATTCTCTCCCTCCTAGTTTTGTTAAATAAAGAGAGTTTGTGTTCATGAAAATACATGTATTTTATTTGACATTAGGAAGGGGGGTTAGGGAGGGGTAAGTGGAAGGATGTGGGGGAGGAATGAGGCATAAGCCACCAGTGGGGCAGACCAGGGAGGCTCTTAGTGCTCCTGGGGGTGGAAGCTCTCCCACAGGGCCTCCTGGATACTGACAGCCCCCTGATGGCAGCCTGCAGCAAATGCAGCCAGGCTCACAGCAACGTGTCCAAGAGAAGCACCAGAGTGCCCTGGGGCAGCTCTGGATCCATGTTGCAGAGTGCTGTGGTGTCCCAAGTGAGGGCAACCAGAACACACAGAGTCAAAATGCTTTGATGTCCCTCATCGAGGTAGGCAAACAAGCAGGGAAAGCTGAGAACCGGCTGTCCACAGGGTGGTCCCTTTAAGCATACTCCTCAGATAGACTCAGGCAGCAGCCAAACAAAGTAACTCCTGACCTGGTGCCCTGTCAGAATAGGTTCCGGCCGGCCTTAAATGAGATTCAGTGTCCACTCAGTATGGACATGCTATTTCAAAATAGCAAAAAGTTATTTTGAAATGCATTTTGTGTGTAGACGTGTTATTTTGAAATAACTTATTTCGAATTAACTATTTCGAAATATGCTGTAGTGTAGACATACCCTCAGAGTTCTGTATTCTTTTTCTGATGCTGTTTTACATGCTTGATGGGTGATCTAGGGCAGTTTTTCACCCCCTTGGGCTCTATATCATAATTGAATACCTCTCTGAAAGATCTGTACTTGTTCAACCACGCACTGTCGGGCTACATACAAGTATCACTTTGAGATTCTACATTATGCAGGAGTTCAGAGTACATAATTGTGATGGCTTCTCCTGGCCTTAAACATCTATGAAAATCCGTTCATCTCCTTGTGTTTCAGTTTCCACGTCTGTAAAATGAGGCTAATGACAGGCTGGCACCTCACAGGGTTGTGGTGAGAATTCCATTATGTTGGAATTCTTCTGAGATCATTGAATAAATGCTTTGCCAATGTAATTCTTCTAAAAACTGAAACAGTGACAATAACCAAATTAATGACCAACACTAGTAAAATGTTAAAATCTATAATTTTGTCTCTTTTTAAAGACTTTTACCCAGTTCTGGTGCTTAGTTTCAGGTCTCAGTAATGTATTTCTTACTCAGTCAAAACTACTGTGGATTTCAGTGGGATTTTTTCCCAAGTATTGATTACAGAACCAAGAGTGCAATCAATTGTGAGCTGGAAGAATCGCCTCATCCCCATTTCCAGCCTTGCAATGAGGGATGGGCCTGAACCAAAATGTTTGATTCATATACTCAGGCTATGTCTACACAGCAGCATTATTTCTGAATAACTGACGTTATTCCGAAATAACATAGTCTGCGTCTACACACAAGCAGGTATTTTGACATAATGTCGAGCTGGTGGACTGCTTACTCCGACTCCTGTAACCCTCATTGTATGAGAAGTAAGGGAAATCAATGGAAGAGTGCTCTATCTTGAAATAACTTCTGTGTAGACAGCGCCAAATGTCGAAATAAACTATTTTGACTTATGCTACACAATTAGCATAGCTCTAGTTTAGCCCCGCTATGTAGACATGCCCTTAGTTTCAGTATTACTGTTTTGGATAATACCAGCTTGCCTTGTTCATATAATGTGAAGAGTGTGATGGACTCAACGGATAAGTTTTACATTGAGGTAGCTCTGGTACATTTTTTTCCCCTCAAAGAGGATGTCTACCTAAGTTTTAGAGTAATTTATGGGAATTCAGAGCCACTAGTTTCTGTCCTTTATTGGGTAACCTTGGGCAAGTCACTTACCATTTTTAGCTGTAAAATCACCTGTCAAGTGAGTGATAATATTTACCTACCTCACAGGACTACTGTGAGAATTAATTAACATATATGAAGTGCTTTGAGGTCCTTGGATAGCACTATGATCTCATCACTTTCTCTTTGGGAACATCAGACCGAAATGGCACTGCGGCCTATTGGTCTGACTGAATGAATAAGACCTGACTGTCAGAAAGGGAGAGGGGCCAGGAAGAGATGAGCCTCATATCACCATGAAGTGTGGGTTATCTATGATAGCAACCGCCCTGTGGAGGAGAGGACACATAGCCCTTATTTTGAAATAACAAGCGGAATGTCCACACTACCAAGCCTGTTATTTCAAAATAAGAGGCTGGTTATTTTGAAATAATAACTCCTGCTTTCCGCGAATAACGCTTATTTCAAAACAGTTATTCCGAAATAGTGGTAGTATGGACACTCCACTGCTGCTATTTCAAAATAACGACTCCCCCAAGTCATTCAAAGTAATTACTCCCCCGTGCTTCCTGGGGCTCTAAGTCGAGGTAGTATGTCTACATTAATGTAGCCTGCCTCGGACTAATTTCGAGGCTTCCCAGTAGAGAGGGCACACTATTTCAAAATCATTATTTTGGGAGTTACTATTTCAAAATAAATTATTTTGAAATAATTTCCTAGTGTAGACATGCCCATAGTGAACAGACTCCATTCTGTTGCCTATTGAGGCTCAATTTTTCCCCCTTAAAAGGTGTCTTGGGTTGTGCACAAGGATTAGGTTTTACTGTAAAGTAAATGCAGGTGTTCAAAAAAAAACCCGTTTTACTTTTAAAGAAAGCAAGCTGTATGTCTTGGCGATATCAAAGCTGTTAAAGAAAGCTTTGGCCAGCAACATTCCCTCAGTGAGGCCTGTACTTTGCTACATGAGTGAAAAGAGCTGCAGAAAGACAGCCTGGAAGATGACTGTTCCCAGCTGGAGGTGAAGGACCTTGTGCCCTCTCCCTTAGCCATTCCACAGGAACAGGCCAGGTGTGTCCTTTACTTGCATCCATGCTGGCCTTTAAAATAAATCTTTCAGTCTTTCCAGTGTGTGAACTTCCAGGATAAACACAATGTGTTATGATTGGTGAAGCAGGTGGAGTCTGTCTCAGACTATCTTTATGGCAGATTAGGAGAGTCCAAAATGATAATAAGTGACATGGTAATGGATTTATAGGTCTAAAGTGCATTTTTCCCTGCTTGGTCACCCATCTCCTTTGTTTATATATTTCACAATGTAACTATGCTCCCAAGGTTGCTAATTTGGTGCATAGTTTAAAAATATGATCATAGCTAGACTAGAACATTTAGGATGGTGTGTTTAGTGGGAGAGGATTGCTTCTCCATTCATAATATAATAAGATAGAATTTCCATAGCCTGCAGCATCTACAGTAGTGATCTGTTGTTGATATGAAATTAGCATTGCCTTTCCTCACAGGGACCATGTCCTCACCATCCTTCTCTGACCCTGCTGCTATCTGATTACCCACAGGGTACAGACCTATGTGATAACAGGACTGAAGTAATGAATTGCTTGAGGTGACAGATTGATTTGCAGTGATAATCTAATAGACAGGTGTGTTGACGCAACCGGCTTCCAGTCCACCTCCACTGGAAAAGATCTGAGGAATTAAGTAGCATCAGAGACAGGGGAAGGGAGGATGCTATTAAGGTTGAGTGTTTGTCTTTTTAGTTCTTTAAGCTAGGTGGACACTGTTAGCTGGAGGCAGCAGAAAGTGGAAGTTTAATCTATTTAGGAATGTATTGCTCTGCAATCTTGGAAAGAAGTGAGAGAAAAGCCACTATTATTTGGAGAGCAGAGGGTTGCAGTGGAATCACGTTCAGGATACTTCCTAAATGTAAGTAATTCCAAGGCTCTGCCTTGTTGTTTAACCCGTCATTGCTGCATTGATATACTGGGAAACAAGGATGAGTGTGATCCCGTTAACTGTTCACCCATGTTGAGGAAACCAAAAGAAAGGATATAATTTAGGGTGTATGTTCTTTACCAACCAATTTGAATGGGTCTTGTATAATGAAAATAGAGGGAGAGGGACTTTGATCAAACATGCCTGTGAGGTCATTTGGTTTTATTTTAATGTTAAAGGTTTGATTTTGATTTGAAAGTGTGGTTTTAATTTGGATGAACAGTTCAGTCTGTAAATCACATGTTGAACCATTGATATAATTGAGCATTTAGCTTTTGCCTGTCTTCCCTTGTACATGAAAAGCCTTAACTTAAACTGTGTGTTACATTTCCATCTGACACACTTTACCTCCATATGTATAAACCTGTATGTTCGATGCACTAACATTTTGTAAACGTAATTTTTTTCCCACAGATTCATGAAAGAACTGAGTGTGCAAATATATTGTTTGGGCAGCTGTAATTGGTTTGTTCCTTTTTCCTCTATATCTTTCCATCCTATTCCACCCTACCCAAAATGTAATAAGCTACATTTAAAAAAATAAAAAATAACATCCTGGCCGGATTCCAGTTTGGGTAATTATGTTCTGTGCACTAAGACTCCCCATGCAGTTTCTGTTGGATACGGTGATATCCTTTTCCTGTCCTCAACAGTTCTGAAGTATTGCTCTGTCAAATACTATAAAAACAATCCAGCCAAATTCCACCCAGAAATGGCTTCCATTTCAGCTGTGGGCAAAGGCCTAGATCTGCAAAAGTATTTAGACATATAATGCCCACTAATTTCAGTGAAGATCTGAGTCAAAGGGACGGGGAAGGGGGGGGATGGGTCCAAATCTACAGATTTCTAGGTCCAAACTTACTCACTCTACAAAATTCCTGTTGAGTCAATGCAAAATTTTACCTAAGGACTGCTGGAAGAGTCCCTATACATGTAGTTTGAAAAACAATTTGGCTACGTCTACACTGGCCCCTTTTCCGGAAGGGGCATGTAAATTTCATGAGTCGTAGTAGGGAAATGCGCGGGGGATTTAAATATCCCCCGCGGCATTTAAATAAAAATGTCCGCCGCTTTTTTCCGGCTTTTAAAAAAGCCGGAAAAGAGCGTCTACACTGGCCATGATCCTCCGGAAAAAGCGCCCTTTTCCGGAGGCTCTTATTCCTACTTTGAACTTCAAAGTAGGAATAAGAGCCTCCGGAAAAGGGCGCTTTTTCCGGAGGATCATGGCCAGTGTAGACGCTCTTTTCCGGCTTTTTTAAAAGCCGGAAAAAAGCGGCGGACATTTTTATTTAAATGCCGCGGGGGATATTTAAATCCCCCGCGCATTTCCCTACTACGACTCATGAAATTTACATGCCCCTTCCGGAAAAGGGGCCAGTGTAGACGAGCCCTTTGTGATTACTCGGGATGACATGTATTAGATATATGTACCATCAATAATAATAATGTATATTCATAAAAATGTTTTAAATTGAGGGTATTAAATAATTTTGGTAAGAAGTATTGGTGTTCCATTTTACAGATAGGGTAAACAGAGGTTAAGATCCTTGCAAAAGACCACACAGCATGACTGGCAAAAAAAAACCAAAAAAAAAAAAAACAAGCATAAAGCATGGAAATTGTGGTTTTGTGTGCTCTAGTAATTAGTGCAGGCAACATCTCATTCAAATTAAGATAGGTTCGTGACCTCAGATACTATTATTATGATGTATTTTTTAAAATAAGGTGGAAAACTATTCCCATAGGGTAAACTCTATTTAAATGAACTAAATATCATTATTGTCATTTCAGTAAAAGCTATGGTAATTACAGCACACTAATTAAAATAGAAATGTTATTTTGAAACATGGAGGCTGTGTCTACACTGCACCCCTTTTCCGGAAAAGGGATGCAGATGAGACAAGTCGGAATTGCAAATGAAGCGGGGATTTAAATATCCTCCGCTTCATTTGTATAAACATGGCTGCCGCTTTTTTCCAGCTCGGGGCTTTGCCGGAAAAAAGCGCCAGTCTAGACGAGGATCTTTCGGAAAATAAAGCCTTTTCTGAAAGGTCCCTTATTCATCTTAAAATCAGGAATAAGGGACCTTTCGGAAAAGGCTTTATTTTCTGAAAGATCCCCGTCTAGACTGGTGCTTTTTTCTGGCAAAGCCCCGAGCCGGAAAAAAGCGGCAGCCATGTTTATACAAATGAAGTGGGGGATATTTAAATCACCCGCTTAATTTGCAATTCCGACTTCTCATCTGCATCCCTTTTCCGGAAAAGGGGTGCAGAGTAGACACAGCCGGAATGTCTTCTTTACTATGACAATAAAACCTTGGTTTGTCCATGGACAACTGGATGAAAGTACCTGCTGGTCTCAGGGTGGTGTGCAGTAACAGATCCTGTGCTTTGCTACCCAGTGGCTGAAAGGGGGCAGGCAAGTAGAAGGTGGTGGTCTGACTAATGGAGCAGATGTGGAAGCACAAACTCTTCAGTTGCCTTTTTTAGGGTTATACTGCCCATATATAAGGCTGAACTTAAAAGCTGTAGTCTAACTCAGAGGTGCCCACATTTACTGACTCACCAAGCTACGTATGACAATATTAAACAGATTGAGAGCCAGGACACATTTCCCAGGGCTTCCTGCTGATGCCCGAAACCCTTAGAGCTGAAGTCCTGAGTCCCCCCCCTCCCTTTTTGAAAAACCCCTTCCCACTGCCCTTACGCTTACAACTCTGATGCAAGGCAGAGATCCTGAATTCTTCCCCTCCCTTAGTCTTGTAGGTGAGAATGTGGAAAGCATGGGGGGAGGTGCTCCACAGAGCACATTTTTAGTGGTGAATGTGCCTCATGGGGCTATAAGCCACAGTTTAGCCACCCCGATGTAGCCCAAAACAAGAAATAGCACCCCCTTCCTTCAAAGACCTTAACAACTAGATTATGAAGTGCAAACCTGTGTATGATAACATATGGTTTAATTCACCCCAAGACAATAGAGCATAAGTGGGAGTTAAGAGGCAGGGACTTAAGCTTGTACCTGGATGTGACTCTCTCCCCCTGCCCCACACTTGAGGGAAACCCAAGGTTACATGAATCAGTTCTGTATGTGCAAGTTGCTAGTACATTTCATACTCTTAAATAAAGAATTAAGGATAGCAGTGCCTTGTTATAGGACATTTGCCTAATAGTTGTTAAGATGATGAATAGCTAATGAGAGAACAAAGCATGTCTCAAATAGTGCAGTAATAGAGATGTAGCCGTGTTAGTCTGGTCTTGCTGAAACAAAAGACAGGACTATGCAGCACTTTAAAGACTAACAAGATGGTTTATTAGGTGATTGAGATTTTGTGGGCCAGACCCACTTCCTCAGATCAAATTGTGGAAGAAAATTGGCATGACCAATATACCAAAGGGATACAATAAAAAAAAATGAACACATAAAAAATTGACAAATCAGATTTTAGAACAGAGGGGGGGTAAGGGGAGGAGATTAGAGTCTATGAGATGGTGATAATTGGGGAAGCTATCTTTGTAATGTAATGTACTGAACACCCACAACCATTGGGAACACCATTCCTCCTCTCCACCCCTACACACAAATTAACTACTTAACTGATGCATCTCAGCTCCCTAGAGTCTCTGCAATGTAACTTGTTTCAAATTGTTGGCTTTTTTTTTTTTTTTTGGCTTGGTGGTGGGTATATTGCTATATAGTATCACATAATACAAGGCCACTGTAGAACAGCATCTGCCTAGATTTCAGTAACAGACTGTTCCTTTGAGGTTTGAGGAATGAGATGTTATCTAATTGCTAATACACAAATCCAGTTTCTATGGATACGAAGCCTGACCTGGCTAATTCCACAGTTAGGTTTGTTCCTGTAGAATTAATTGATTGAATATTAAAATCATACTCGAAAAAAACCCTCAGAAAATTCTTCCTCCTAAGACAAGCTACTTGCAACCACTATTTTAAATGAAAGGATTTCATAGTATGTTTGAGCCACTTTATTTTGATGTGATCTCCTACCTGTAATTTTGTGACTTGTCATGGATCCTGTGCCTTTAGAATTCTTTTCATTTTCCTAATCATGTGACTTTAATGTGATTTGAGAAAACCAAAGTTCAGGTGACTTCTGGCCTGACTGAACAATCTTTATTAGGTCAGTCTCCCATTGACTGGAATGGGAGTTTTGGCTGTGTAAGAACTCCAAGATCAGTCTCTTAGGTTTTAAATAATAACCTGGCATTCTTTCAAGTAAGAGACTTAGATTAGTATAACTGAATCAAAGCATAATGCCAACAGGCAGAACCAAATCTGGAAGCTCTGGAGCTTAGTGCATGAGCTAAAAGCCAACTGGCTCTCAACTAAGACTGTACAGGACACTTATTCTTTCTCTCTTCTTTGAGTGCCACAACATAGTACAGCACACCCAGACATGTGTGGGTTACAAAAGCACTGAGATTAGAAAGGTTGTGTGTCATTTAAATTAGGATATGTCTACACTACAGGACAAAGTCGAATTAAGATACACAACTTCAGCTACGTTAATGTCATAGCTGAAGTTGAAGTAGCTTAACTCAGCTTTTGGTGCTGACTATGCTGCAGAAAGTCGAAGGAAGAAAATTCTTCCTTCAATTTCTCTTACTCCTCATGGAAGCAGGGTTACCGGCATCGACTGGAGTGCCACTCTCACTTCGAATTAGCCGTCTTCACTAGACTGCTAATTCAAACCCTGGAAAATCGACAGTGGCAGCTTCAGTCTTCCTCTACAGTGTAGATGTACCCCCAGATAGCTATTTCTTAAGGCCTTGCTCTGCTCACTTACTTCTTACTCAAGAAAAACTCTGAATACATGCTCACTTATATAATTAGAAGCATGTAAACTTTGCTGATCTCCCTGAGCTGCTGCTGTTCCTTGATTGTGTTCTACATGGAAAGGTAATGCCATGTCTTTCAAGTGTCGCTTACACAACTATTTAATATTTGTATGTGCCGCCTCCATCTATAAATAAAACAGGTGAGCAAATATTGACAGATCACCCACACCCTCTTGGCACGCTATCCCTGTTGAAAGAAATGTCTGACTTTAAGAAACACTATGAGGTTAATTTTATAAAGCTCTCTATTCTGTATTTGTTGTAATGCTGCAGGTGTTCCCTTTCACCAGATAATTCAGTGCCATCACTCCAGCTTGCATCCAGCTGTTTGGCTTTATTCTGAAGTCCCTCCAGTCTATAATATTTCTACTGAAACTATCATCTCTTTTTCTCTCTCCTGTCTGTACCATGACTATGTAAAATGGCCTTGAAACCTTTCTTCCACTTCTGTGTGTATATATTGTTTACCTGAGGCCTGATGGTGAAAATGTTTGCTTGCATGAGTGGACTCTTAGATTTAGATTAGCCTTTCTTGATTAAATGGCACTTGCAGTTCAAAATGCTTTTCAGTGGGAAACAGTGGAATAGTTTGAATACTGAGTTTTCCAAGCCTTTGATAAACACACTTACGATAGAAATTTAATTTTCAGACTTTCTGAAGGTTAGTATATTAACAAAAACTGATATTTAAAGATGGAATGGGTATAGAAATCCTGTGTCTGACTGTACCATGGAAATACCATGTGTACTAGATGGTATTTATATTTGAGAACTGGTTTCTGTTTCTCCTGTTTCTTTTGGTCATGCTTTTTGCCCACTCCCTTACTTGAGCTGTAGAATGCTATTGCACTTGCACATTTATCAGATTGCCTTATCTTGCCATTCTCTTTGAAGCAGTGGCTTGTGGGAGATTTTGAAAGGCCTTCCGGGAG
Organism: Pelodiscus sinensis; assembly: GCF_049634645.1. Lineage (NCBI taxonomy): Eukaryota > Metazoa > Chordata > Testudines > Trionychidae > Pelodiscus > Pelodiscus sinensis. Next base: position 158,346,416 of record NC_134712.1, read on the forward strand.
CCCAGCTGAATTGTGAGTAAAGAGATGAAGTTCATTAATTGCCTGGGAAACTGAAATGCCCATTTTCACTCAATTAGCAGAAAACTTCAGAATGCTCACCCTCTCCCCCAATCTTCCCTGCAACTCTCAGACAAATTATTTTCTCTAGAGTTTAAATGTCAAAGGAGCTTCAAGCACATTTTTGAGCGTTGTGGCCTTTTTTTAAAAAGATGGGCTTATGTCTTAATAGGTTCCCAACATTCCCAAATGTAATGTGGTCCTTGTTGTCCCCAGTGTAAGAATGCAGTACCTTCATTCACTGTTGAATTCTTGTCATTTCGTATGCTGGAGTTGGGTAGAGTAGGTGTGAAATGTGGCTAGCAGTGATTGCTCCTTTTTTAGGCTAAAATATATGCACAGATTTTCAATCCTGCTTTTGTGAAAAAGCCTCGGGAGACTGGAGAGGACATAAGGATGCCAAAAACCAAGTTGTGGCTGGGGAAACTGTAGAAGCCTAGAGAGATGCCGGGATCTGTAGCACACTGACGATCAGAGTAGCTGCAGATCTCCTCATCCCCACTTTCTTCTTAATTATCCCTCTGCCTCTTCCCGCACCTTTGCCTTCTTGACACCTGCACCCGCCTGGCAGAGCAGCATGGAGGGCGGCTGCCCTGTATGTTGGGACTCAAGCTGGGGCTGCGGTGCTATTTTAGTACCACGGTCCCAGCCCCAGCAGCTGCCATGTAGCTGGGGCCCCACTGCTCCCAGGGGCTGGGCTGCACAGCGGAAAGCTGCCCCGTGTGCTGGAACTGGAGCCAGGCCATTGTGATATTTTTAGTACCGCAGCCCAGGCTCCAGCTCCAGCAGCCGCCATGCAGGTGGTGTGGTGGCTACCCAGCTGTTCATGGGGTGGGTAGTCACCCACCACATGGCCCGCCCCTTTGGAGCTACTGGGTCTGCAGCTGTGTGGCTCTGCTGAGGGGATGGATGGGAATGAAATTCTTGGTGCAAGTCCACACAGGTACGTACACACCTTACAGGGAACCCTACTGGAGAGGAAATATAGGAGATGTGAGGTAGCAACAAAGGCTAGAGAAGCCATGTAGACCGGCAGATGAACTAAGTTTGGGAAAGGATCAGAAGACCGGAGAAACCCTATGGCCAGAAGTGGATACCACGATTTCTGGATAACTATATGATGAAGATAGCACCCTCATTTTATGTAATCAATTTTAAGGATGTTAAGGACTAGTGAACTAGCTGACTATCCAATAAGCAAATGCTTATCTGATAGCTGAGTCAACTAGTCAATTCCTCCCCCGTCTATTATATAGAGGCAGCAAAGGGGAGAAAATGGGGGGTATTTCAAAGTGGCAGTGTCTCACGGAGCTGATCCTGAGCTCCATGTGGAGCTGCCCCTTTCAAATGTCATCACAGCATTTGTGTGCAGCCTGGGGTCACCTGTGGAGTCCATAGCTGATCCTGGGTTCTGGGGAAATGCTGCGTGGTGCTTGGGGTCAGCTGGGGGGGATCCCCAGCTGATCCTGGGTTCTATGGAAATGCCACGCAGAGACCGGGATCATCTGGGGAGTCCCCAGCTGACCCAAGCTCCATGTGGCATTTCAAAGCAGCAGTGCAGCATGAAGCCTGGGGTCAGTGGGGGACCCCAGGCTCCATGAGGGCACTTCTGCTTTGAAATGCACGAAAGACCCCACTGGGGACTCTTCTACATTTCAAAGCTGGCACCTGTGTGCAGCCAGGAGTCAGCGGGACTTCTCGCTGGCCCCGGGCTTCATGCGGAGTTCCGCATTCCTCCTTTGAATGTACAAGATGCCCACCAGGGGCTCTTGTACATTTCAAAGGAGGAATACAGAAGTGCCTATTGACAAGTCAAGTAGTCAATGGCATTCCATCGACTACTCTACTAGTAAATTACTCTATATTTAATATCCTTAATCAATTTACTTTCAGTGTTGCTAGATCAAACAGGGGGCATATAGAGCAATAGATTGTTGGCAGGAAAGATCAATAGCAGAAAAACATAATTCCTCCACCTTCAAACCCCCTGCTTCTCCCCCTCCCACACACACACACCCCTGCAGGAAGCTTGAAACTTGTAAGGGGTCACATTTTCTGGTGTGTCTTTGTTCTATAGTTCAGACAATGGTGTGATTTAACATATGATTTTATTGGAGAAGAAATCTTTTCAAATAAACATACTGCTTTTTGTAACAAGCCCTCTCAGGATCCGAAAGCAGAGTTCTGAGTGTACGGACATGTTTGGCAACTTGGAAAAAAGCAGAAAAAGCAAAAACCTAAATGCGCTGAGGAGGCCTTATTTCTATGAATCAGGAATAATTCACTGAAGACAAATGGGCTTATGCTGGTGCAAAACAAATACAAATTAGATCAGAAATAGGCCCATAGTGGTACTCTATGTTTTTTTCTTCTTACTGATAAAGATAAGAGATCAAGGACAAACATGCTTGTTTATACATTTCCTATTATGATTACTGCATTTGGAAACAAGTTTTGAATACTTGTAGATTATTTTTCTTTGGTGATCTGAACACGTATGATTATCGACCATTATTATGGTCTGGAAATATCCTGCAGCTGATGGTAATTTGTGTAATATGTAATAACTTTTATGTGTAGCTGGCTTATCTGTTCTGAAGATAGCTTTTCCACTACTCCGTTACCCACATCCCTGAATTTAAGACCACACACTAGTATTTTAGCATTGATGCATACCTGGTATGTGCTGCAGTTTTGCATAAGAGACCATTTGCTTCTGTTTTGGTTACTACATCAGTGTCTCTTCAGGGCCATCCTTGCTTGCCTGCTTCATTATCACTGTATTTATGAAAACCATTCAAAGCCTTTGACAAGCTGAATGGGTTTTTTTAAAATGTTCATTCCATCCACCCAATTTATGTAAGACTTTGGCACGACTGCAGCCCTGCAAAGATGGCAAGTTGTCGGTCACAAATGGATTGCTTTTCTTGCAGCCCTTCCCCAGTTGAGAACAGGAGTCACAAAAGTAAAAGAAATGAGGTTTGTTTCAGTGGAAATGGTGAGAGCGGTGAGAACCAGTAGCTACATTCTCCCATTCAGTTTAGGGATGTTATAGTGTATTCAACAAACCGATTAACCAATATGCAAAAGCTTATAGGTTAATACTATAGACTACATGCATTTCCCTCTCACTCCTCCAACCAGTAAATTTTTTTAGCAGGCTGGCCAGCAGCCCTGCTCAGTTCTGGATCACACTGGGTGTGGGACCTACCCCTGCTGTAACTCTGCATTTAAAGTGTATTAGGAGCTGGGCAGGCAGGCCGCCCGGCTCACTTCCGATTCACACCGGGTCCAGGAACTCAGACCCTGTCTCCCCACAGACAGGGGCTACTGCCACCCTTTATCAGAGGAAGCAGTATACAGCGACAAGCAGCTGGACCACAAAAGGAGCTGGTTTTTAAACTGGTTCCTCTCCTGCCTCAGACCCCGTGCTGCTGCTGGCCCCGCCCTCAGGGAATATAGATTGACCAATAAGAATTCATGAGGTTACTCGACTATTCAATTAACCGTTATTTAACATCCCTAATTCAGTGAGAGAGGAAGAGAGAAAACGGAGTTCACCCTGTCCCTCAGAAGCTGGAGAGGGATGTCAGGTTTGAGATCAAATCCTGCTGGTCGAATTGCTCCATTGCCTTCTTCCTGCATCATACTTCAAGAGCCTGCCCATGTTACACCTCTGCCCAGCACTGCTGCTTGCACTGTCAGTGCATTTCTCTGCAACGAAACACCCTCCTCTTCTATATTATTTGCTAACTCTTAGGCTACAGTTAGATAGTGGAACTATTTTGAAATACCAGAAGTATCCCAAAATAGCTATTCTGCATCTTTAAAGTAGAAATATATTTTGAAATAAGAATTGGGAGCACTATTCCAGCATCCCTGTAACCCTCGTTCTGTGAGGATTAAGGGATGTTTCGGAATAGCACTTTATTGTTAAATTTGGCGCTGTGTAGACCGCGCCAAATTTCAAAACGAGCTATTTTGAAATTACCTTGAAATAAGCAGAGCACAAATTGCGTATTTTATTTTGATGTAAGGGTGTGTAGTGTACCCTTAGATAACCCTGAATTAATCATTTGCTCCCAAAAGGTAAAATATGTTGAATAAATTATTGATTTCAAGCTTATTATTATTGTTATCAATAATAAACATGCATATTGCAGTATCGTCTAGCGCTCTGGCGCTGGTACATAAACAAGCCGGGGTGGCCAGTTAATGTGTTTCTGAAAGTGATTTTATGGAACACTTTCAGAAACACTTCTTTATGGTATTTGGGACATTATAGGCCTGCTTCCACTATCGTTGACGTGAAATGCAAAAGTTCTGTTGATTTTAAAGGGGAGTAGTCTTAGCCTCCATACAGCTCCTTAGAATTATGTAACAGGAAAAACCTTTTCAACTATAAGGATAGTTGAGCACTGAATCACCTAGGTAGAAGTTTTTAAGAACAGGCTAGACAAACACCTTGCCAGGGATGATCTATGTGTACTTATTCCTGCTTCAGCATGGGGAGATGAACTAAATGACCTTCTAAATTCCTTTCCAGCCTTACATGTGTATGATTCTATATCATCCAGTAGTCTCAAAAAAGATCTGTGAGATGAGGTGTGGTTATTTTACTCTGTATATAGAGAGGCAGAAGGTTTAAATTACCTGTCCCTAGGAGTTCTGGCCTAAGGAGCACTGACACTTCTGTCACCTCTAGAACAGTGCTCACTTACTCACCAGAAAAGATGATGCTGGCAACTTGGCAAAAAAGAGTTTTTATGTTCAGCCATGAACTTTGAAAACTGTAAGTGCCGAGTGTTGGTTCCAAATGAGAATGGCTAAGATATCTGAGGTTCAAGGTTCAGATAACGGTTTGAAAAAGAAACCCATTACCAGAAGAAACTATCAGACAGTTGGCTTTGAAAGGATCATGCTTTCCATGTGAATCATAACATTTCATGTAAAAGTTCAGGGGAGCTATATAACATAAGAACGGCCGTACTGGGTCAGACCAAAGGTCCATCTAGCCCAGTATCCTGTCTACCGACAGTGGCCAGCACCAGGTGCCCCAGAGATGGTGGACCGAAGACAATGATCACATGATTTGTCTCCTGCCATCCCTCTCTAGCCTCTGACAAACAGAGGCCAAGGACACCATTTTATCCCCTGACTAATAGCCTTTTATGGACCTAACCTCCATGAAATTATCTAGCTTCTCTTTAAACTCTATTATAGTCCTAGCCTTCACAGCCTCCTCTGGCAAGGAGTTCCACAGGTTGACTACATGCTGTGTGAAGAAGAACTTTCTTTTATTAGTTTTAAACCTGCTACCCATTAATTTCATTTGGTGTCCTCTAGTTCTTCTATTATGGGAACTAATAAATAACTTTTCTTTATCGGCCCTCTCCACACCACTCATGATTTTATAGACCTCTATCATATCCCCCCTCAGTCTCCTCTTTTCTAAACTGAAAAGTCCCAGTCGCTTTAACCTCTCCTCATATGGGACCCGTTCCAAATCCTTAATCATTTTAGTTGCCCTTTTCTGAACCCTTTCCATGGCCAAAATATCTTTTTTGAGGTGAGGAGACCACATCTGTACACAATATTCAAGATGTGGGTGTATCATAGTTTTATACAGGGGCAGTAAGATATTCTGGGTCTTATTTTCTATCCCTTTCTTAATAATTCCTAGCATCCTGTTTGCCTTTTTGACCGCCGCTGCACACTGTGTGGAAGTTCTCAGAGAACTGTCCATGATAAATCCAAGATCTCTTTCCTGATTTGTCGTAGCCAAATTAGCCCCCATCATACTGTACGTATAGTTGGGGTTATTTTTCCCGATGTGCATTACTTTACACTTATCCACATTAAATTTCATTTGCCATTTTGTTGCCCAATCACTCAGTTTGGTGAGATCTTCTTGGAGTCCCTCACAGTCTGCTTCTGTCTTTACTATCCTAAACAGTTTTTTATCATCTGCAAACTTTACTACCTCACTGCTTACCTCTTTCTTCAGATCATTTATGAATAAGTTGAAAAGGATTGGTCCCAGGACTAACCCTTGGGGTACACCACTAGTTACCCCTCTCCAATCTGAAAATTTACCATTTATTCCTACCCTTTGTTTCCTGTCTTTTAACCAGTTCGCAATCCAAGAAAGGACCTTCCCTCTTATCCCATGGCCATGTAATTTACACAAGAGCCTTTGGTGAGGGACCTTGTCAAAGGCTTTCTGAAAATCCAAGTATACTATATCTACTGGATCCCCCTTGTCCGCATGTTTGTTAACCCTTTCAAAGAACTCTAACAGATTAGTAAGACAGGATTTCCCTTTACAGAAACCATGTTGACTTTTGTCCAATAAATTATGTTCTTCTACATGCTTCACAATTTTATTCTTTACTATTGTTTCGACTAATTTGCCCGGTATTTAGACTTACCGGTCTGTAATTGCCAGGATCACCTCTAGAGCCCTTTTTAAATATTGGTGTCACGTTGGCTACCTTCCAGTCATTAGGTACGGAAGCCGATTTAAAGGATAGGTTACAAACCACAGATAATAGCTCAGCAATTTCCCATTTGAGTTCTTTTAGAACCCTTGGATGAATGCCATCCGGTCCCGGAGATTTGTTAACATTAAGTTTTTCCATTTGTTCCAAAACCTCCTCTAATGACACTTCAATCCGGGACAGTTCCTCAGATTCATCACCCACAAAGGACGGTGCAGATTCAGGAATCTCCCCAACGTCCTCAGCCGTGAAGACTGAAGCAAAGAAATCATTTAGTTTCTCCGCAATGGCTTTATCGTCCTTGATTGCTCCTTTTATAGCTCGATCATCTAGGGGACCCACAGGTTTTTTAGCAGGCTTCCTGCTTCTAATGTACTTCAAAAAGAAATAACAAAATGTTTTTTAGTTTTTGGCTAGCTGTTCCTCAAAATCTTTTTTTTGCTTTTCTTATTACATTTTTACACTTGATTTGACAGTGTTTATGTTCCCTTCTATTTATCTCAGTAGGATTGGACTTCCACTTCTTAAAAGATACCTTTTTGTTCCTCACTGCTTCTTTTACACGGTGGTTAAGCCACGGTGACTCTTTTTTAGGTCTCTTGCTATGTTTTTTAATTTGGGGTATACATTTAAGTTGGGCCTCTATTTTGGTGTCTTTAAAAAGTTTCATGCAGCTTTCAGGGATTTGGCTCTAGTCACTGTGCCTTTTAATTTCTGTTTAACTAACCTCCTCATTTTTGTGTAATTCCTTTTTTTGAAATTAAATGCCAGGGTGCTGGACTGCTGAGGTGTTCTTCCCACCACAGGAATGTTGAATGTTATTATATTATGGTCACTATTCCCAAGCAGTCCGGTAACGGTTATATCCTGGACCTGATCCTGCACTCCACTCAGGACTAAATCGAGGATTGCCTCTCCCCTTGTGGGTTCCTGCACTAGCTGCTCCAAGAAGCAGTCATTTAAGCCATTGAGAAATTTTATCTCCGCTTCTCTTCCTGAGGTGACATGTATCTAGTCAATATGGGGGTAATTAAAATCCCCCATTATTATAGAGTTCTTTATTTTGGTAGCCTCTCTAATCTCCCTCAGCATTTCAATGTCAGTATCGCTGTCCTGGTCAGGTGGTCGGTAATATATCCCTACTGCTAATTTCTTATTACTGGAGCATGGAATTTCTATCCATAGCAATTCTATTGAACATGTTGATTCACTTAATATTTTTATTTCATTTGATTCTACATTATCTTTCACATACAGTGCCACTCCGCCACCCACCCGGCCTGCTCTATCCTTTCTATATATTTTATATCCCGGTATGATTGTGTCCCACAGATTTTCCTCATTCCACCAGGTTTCAGTGATGCCTATTATGTCAATCTCCTCATTTAATACGAGGTACTCTAGTTCACCCATCTTATTAGTCAGACTCCTAGCATTTGTGTACAAGCACGTTAGAAATTTGCCACTGGTTATTTGTCTGCCCTTCTCTGATGCATTGGATTCCTTTGTATGCGGTTGTTTGTCTGCTCTGGCCCATGGTTTGCCCTCTCCCCTCCTCTCTTTCCGACTACAGCTTAGAGAATCTCTATCAATGGATTCTCCTCTAAGAGAAGTCTCCCTCCGATTTACGTGCATCTCCGCACCAATCGGCTTTCCCCCATCTCTTAGTTTAAAAACTGCCCTACGGCCTTTTTAATGTTTAGTGCCAGCAGTATGGTTCCACCCTGGTTTAGGTGGAGCCCATCCTTCCTGTATAGGCTCCCCCCCTCCCAAAAGTGTCCCCAGTTCCTAATAAATCCAAACCCCTCTTCCCTACACCATCGTCTCATCCATGCATTGAGACTCTGAAGCTCCGCCTGCCTACCTGGCCCTGCGCGTGGAACTGGAAGCATTTCCGAGAATGCCACCATAGATGTCCTGGATTTCAGTCTCTTTCCTAGCAGCCTAAATTTGGCCTCCAGGACATCTCTCCTACCTTTCCCTACGTCATTGGTACCTACATGTACCACGACCACCGGCTCCTCCCCAGCACTTCACATAAGTCTATCTAGATGCCTCGAGAGATCCGCAACCTTCGCACCAGGCAGGCAAGTGACCATACGGTTCTCCCGGTCATCACAAACCCAACTATCTATGTTTCTAACGATCGAATCACCCACTACTAACACCTGCCTCTTCCTAACTGGCATTCCCTCCCCCTCAGAGGTATCCTCAGTGCGAGAGGATACCACAACATCCTCTGGGAGGAGGATCCCAACTACGGGATGGTTTCCCTCTGCTCCCATTAAATGCTCTGTTCCCTTTCATCCTCCTTAAGAGCACTGGGGCTCTCAGACTGGAGGTGGGACAGTACTAGAGTGTCCGGGAAAGTCTCATCAACATAGCTCTCTACCTCCCTTAGCTCCTCCAGTTCAGCTACCCTGTCCTCCAAAGCCCGAACTCGGTCTCTGAGGGTCAGGAGCTCCTTGCAACGGGTGGACACATACGCCACCCACCCACAGGGCAGGTAATCATACATGTTACACTCGACGCAATAAACAGGATAGCCCCCACTCTGCTGCTGGGCTTCTGTCTCCATTTTTCTAATGAATAAGTTTAAGTATAAACTGGGATTCTTTTTAAACCTCTGGAGTATAGATTATTCTAAGAGTTATGTTTTAAAGAAGGTCACAAGTCACTAGTGCCCTCTAAACTCCCCCTCTAAACTCCCTCTCCAAACTCTACTGTTAGCATACACTTCTAATGAAATTCTGTATTCCCACTGACACGGGACTTCACAAGGTGTAATTATCCTGTTTGTTAGACACCTTGATTAAGCTGAACAAACAGAACATATATACAATGTGTCCTTCAGTGACCATATTTTCCATGCAAGGCTTGAAGTAGATTTTTATAAGAAACTCTTGTAAAGCATATGTTTTCAATCCGATGTTTGAGACAGTGTTGACTAGTGCTCAGAGCACAGGCCTGACAGTCAAGAAAACCAGATTTTCTTCCTTCTGATTCTGTACATAACTGCAAGCAAAACATTTACATATTTCATTCCTTAGTATCCTCTCTAGTAACACTCACCTTTGTAAAATGGTTTTAGAAATTCAGATGACAGAAACAAATTTTTGCAAATTATTTTATGACAATATAGTATTTCATTATATTCCCATACATCCTGGACTATATTTATTATTGTTAGCTCTCTTGTAACTTCTTCAGTTACAGGTACTTTCACCAGTTATTTTCACAGGAGAGTTCTGCCTATTAGCATTTTAGAATATAGTAGGTTTATTCTTCAGTTGTTGAGTTCACTTTCTTTGTCTTTGGCTCATTCATGTGGGTACCATTACAGCTGTTTGAAACAAGCCCCTGGTGACTAGCCAGTGTGTTGACCTGTACAGCTGCAAGGGAAGAACTTTTAGAAAGAAATGGTACTGCTTAAGCAGATAGAATGTCTTGCTTCATTATATTTCAATGCTGGGAGAAATGAAGGACATGTATTGAGCAAATCATAGTTTTCCTTTGTACTGTAAGTGGTGCTGACAATTCTCTGGGCAAAAGTAATGCAAGACCGAAACACTTGTTCCTCAAGATTATGATTTTTGTAGCACAACACCTCTTTTTTAAAAATGACATTAGTTACAGAATTTGAATCCAGATTTCATACACTCTAAAGCTGAGGTATATTCAGATGTGAAGTTTTAACTCAGGTGATACGTTGTTGTGTCCAAAATTTTCTTCCTCCATGTGGTTGTTCTTCCATATTGCTGTGATTCCTATTGGAGATGGAGTAAAGTGGGGAAACTCCCTTACTCACTTAAATGAATTCTCTGAACTCTCAGAGAATCTTTTACTAATCTCAAGGTGCAGACAGTTTCCAGGTTGCTTTCACTGTGTTTGAACAGCTTGCAGCAGGAGAAAAGGTATTCACTGGGGGAAAAATAGGAGAAGAAAACTGAACATCCTAATTGCCAAAAGCAACATAGAGGTTATATGGAATCTGAATGAAGGAAGGAGCAAAAACATTTTTGTAATACTTTCAACCTGTATGAGAGCTTGAATATCAAATTCCAGGCCAGTATAGCTGTTGAGGCCCTTTTGGGATCATAGAACATCAGTGCTGCCTGTACTCCTGTGTTTGTGTTTCTTGGAGATTAAGAGCTGGCAAATATGAATGACATATCTTTTTACAGGCATTTTATTTTATGTGAAACCTTATCTTCCCTTAGGAGAAACAAGCTTTGCTTACTTTGTTTTAAATTTTGCAAGTAATTTGTTTATTCCTATGTTTAGAGATGGGTGAACTGTTTGTAACAAGCTGTTTGTTTGGGTTTTTGCTAAAGAGGTTAGTCCAAGAGTCAAGCGCTAACCAAGGAGCATCAGAAAATGTGGCTGGTGATGACATTTTACCATTAGAGACATGAATACTGCTGAACTGGTCAGGGTTTTCTTGAATATATTTGTTGTCCCTTATTTGTAATAGTCTAATATTTGGCTAGTAACTCAGGCTGTTCTTGTGAGTCATTCCTTCTTATCTGGAGCAAGTACAGCAGATTCTGCTTAATAGCAACCCAGATATTTACAACTTCCTGTAAATAACAACATTTATCTAGGAACCAGTCCTGTCCCAATTGATTTTAATATTAATGGGATTTGGATATTGGCAATGACATGCCACTTATTAACAACATTTTTGGGAAGACAGGCTCTACCTGAGGGCAGGTTTGCAAGGCTGCAGCCCTAGAAGAAGTGGCTGGATATGCTGAGCCCATGCAGGGAGGCTTGTGGGGCTGCAGGTGGGGAAGAAAGTGCTGGGACCTGTCTTGGTGAAGGACGAAGTGCAGCTCTGCCACCTTGCCTGCAGCCAGTGGTTTACTTGACCAATGCTTTCTTCTGGGGCTGCAGCCTAGCAAATTGGCCTATATGCAGAGACTCAGAGAAAGTAAGTGGTAGTAGGATGGGAGGGGAGTAGTAAGCTAGGGATGGGGGGAACTGCAGCCCAGATGCTGGAACAGCATAGTGCCTCTTCCTGCCCTCTCTGGACTCTGCCAGGGGAGTGAACATGGGGAAGGAAGCACAGGGGTGTGCTGAGTCCCAATGCTTGGAGAATATAAAGTAATGTGCTGTTATGTAGGCCTCCAGTGCCCCTGCTCCCAGTGGAAAGCCCTGGTGACCAGGCTGCATCTTTCCATCCTGGGAAGGTATATCCCATCACTTCCTCTCCTGGCTGCTGCCTTTCAAACCTGCCTTCCTCTTATTAGCAACTGCCAAATAATAGTAACTTTTTGATGTCCACAGAGGAGCTGCTGATAAGCAGAATTTGTTATAGAGTCTGTTACTTTTTTTTTACAACATTCAGATGTTTTAGATCTCATAATGTGCTTCTTATTTTCACATTTAGATCTAACCCTGATGTGTATGAATAGTTCTGATTTATGGAACATACTTATAACTTTGAAAGGACATATAAGCCGAGTGATTCCCATCTCTAGCTCTTTAGTAGCCTATATGAAATAAATTGGTAGCCTCCATCCTGTCCCTGACAAACTTTTGTCCCTCTTGTGAAAAGCACTATGAAAATTGCCATTCTAAGTGGTGCTCTCGATGGCATTATTGTATCACCAGAGGCAAAAGACTATATCAGGGTTTAGGGGAGAAGCGGCACTCTTGCTATGTATGCATTGCTTGTGCTATGAATAAATAAAGGTCTCCAGAGTTGTTTAATTTCATGCCAAATGTAGCAATTCTAAAATGGAGGGCTGATGACAAAAAAAATACAATTTATTCTGAGAATTGTTGTTTTAAAGAACTATGTTTATTTACCAGAGCAGGGGAGAGGAAGGGAGAAATACAGGAAATGTAACAAGATAACCTTAGAAACCACATGTTTTTTGCAATTCCTTTCAAAGTTTCAAAATTAGTCCAATTTTATCAAATTGATGTGATGATTAGCCTATTTTCACTCCAAAAAAAAAAAAGCCAGTTGTTGAGAAAAGCACATAAAACTTTGAAAGTAGAAATATATTTAGGATGAGAATCAATTCAATTTTTTAGAACAAAAATTTTTGGGGGGATTTTAGTTTGTATAGTGCAGATCCCACTGGGATTCCAATCTCTGTTATGGTCTGTGGACATACAAATAATTATTTTTGGTAGTGAAGATCATAAAGAGAAGACATTTTCCCCCTACCCAGTTCTCAGACTCTAAGTAGCATCTTGACACTGAAATATAGAAGGGATATTGCTACTGGTTTGTCCCTGAGGGCCTGCTCTTATGGTAGGTTATCATAGTGGCTGCCCTTAGTGCCAACATGGGTGGTTTGGTTTTGTTTATTTGTTTGTGCCTTTTGATTGGGAGGGAGCACCAAAAATGTTTTCCATTTTTGGCCAAACATATTCCTGGGAGTTTCATTGCATGACATAATATTCAATTAAACTGCAATCTTTAATTCTTGGGGAGTCCAGGACAATCCAGGCAACCCTAACCCTGAAGACCCAACACCTGGCCAGGAGTAAATTTCACACTGAAAATAGCTATTAAGTCCACATACCATAGTGGCTATTTTTTTAACCCCCTATATTGATGCCCTCATCAGATTCACTCATTTTATTTTTATCTGTGAAAACGATTCTCCACAGTGTGTTCCAGAGGTTGCAGTACATTTTACTCGTCTGTCTTCTCTGTACCCTGGAAGAATGTTCAAGTTACAGCCAGAGTGTGATGTATCCTGCGATGAAGAAAACCTTTCTGTCATAGAAACCCCCTTCCCAACAGAAACCTGCAATTAATTCTTTTTTTGAAAAAAACATGTCATTGGGATGGGTATACAATAAGTATAAAATCAGCATTCTGCCGCATTGTGTATTTGGGGACAGGAAGGGAAGAAAAAAACATATTATGTTACAGAAAGAAGAGGGTGTGGTGTATTAGGGAACTTCATATTTGTATAAAAAACCTGGGTCCATTCTGTAAGCTTGGCTTTCTCCTCTTGGGGGTGGGAATACAGTGAGAGAAAAACAATCCTGGAGGGGATTAATTTTGAGGTGATTCAAATAGACACTTTGATCCCTTCCATCTGCAGGTGGGCATGTTTTAACTTGTTAATATATGGAGAGCAAATTCCCTTTTGCCTTTTATGTTTGGAAAATTACTCATAGCCCACACATGGCTATGTAATTGGGAGAGATTGTTCATTCTTGCCTGCAGCAAGGCATTTCTCTGTCTTCTGAGCTTGAGTTCCAAAACAGAGAGGACAATTCTGTCAGAGAAAAAGTAGCATAACTCTCGGACTCTCCATGGAGTCACTATAAAATAGTCACTGAAATGCTACGAGCAGTTGTATTAGAGTTGCTGGCTCAATATACCAGCCAGATTTGTGCTTCACACTGCACATCTGTGAAACTGATTTCTGTAGAGCACTGGCTTTATTTGAAAACAAAAAGGAAATCACGGTGGCAGCTATATCAGGGCATGATGCAAATGGTCACAAGCAAACATCCATAGTCCAAACCATGTTGAGAGAGACTCACTACAGATTGTTAGCCCATGTTACCACCATGAAGCTCTTTGTCACCCTCTAGTGGCTGAGCCTGTGACCGAGGCTTATGAGTCAACTCATGCTTCTGAATATTGTACTGGGTTCTTTGACTCAAGTACTAGAGACTTGTGCTTTTAAATCTGGAGACAATGGGGTCACTCAATCAACTGATAGCTTGGCATAATTATAAAGTGTTGTGTTGGGAACCAATGATTTAATGAGTTACAGGGTATTATATATTAAACTGGCATTGTTGTGTTCTGTGGCACTTGGTGTTTGCTGCTCTGTATTCACACAGTGGATGTTGACAGCTGAAGAAAGTCCAGTGGGCTAAGAGAAGTCACATATACATTGCTTAAGTATTCTATAAAACAGTTACTAATTGCAATGAAGCATGAATACAACTATTTTCAACTTTTGTCATTTTTTAAAAAAAGACACGCACATAGGTTTTATTACATTCTTCACAGAGAAAAGGATTTAGTTCCCCACATTTCCCTTCCAGTGATATTTGAGCTGCTGAAGATTCATATGAAGCAATTATTAAAAACAATAACAAATCCTTAGTGAGCTAGGTTACCAGCTGCTTCCTTTCAACTTGTATTGCAAAAATGCCTGTTTTTTCACACACGTTCAACAGAGGTATTTGCTGAAGATATTTTAGGTATTGCTGAGCTCGACATCTTTCTTTCTGAGGCCTTTTCCTCCTCTTCCCTACCCCAACGTGCTATAAAAACTCCATGGATCACCTGTATCACAACTGTTTTTCTGCATATAAAAGCCAGGGACTGCATTTGAGGGTAGCAGGCAGGGCAATTACCCAGGACCCCACATCACATGGGCCCCCCTGAAGCTACACCTGCGGTGGGCAATAATTTTTGATGGGGGGCCACTCCGAGATTTTGGTAAGTGGTTGAGGGCCACACTTTCCTATGGAGGAGGTGTGGAGGTTGTGTGCAGAAGGGAGCTCTGGGTAGGAGATTGGGGTGCATCAGAGGATGTGAGGTTAGACAGGGAGTTTGGGTGAAATAGGAGGTTCACCCAAGGCAGAGGGTACGGGACCAGTGTCCAGGAGGAGGTATGGGTGCTGGCCTCGGGGATGGTCATAGGAGGGGGCGCAGGGTCAAAGAGGGAGCTGTGAATTGGGGAAGGAAGGTGCAGAGGGTTTGAGTGGTGACCTTGGGCAGGAAGTTGGGGTACAGAAGGGGGTCGGGTGCCAGAGGCAGGCTCTAACTGAGAGGTGCTTAGGAAAGCTCCCTGCCTCCTGCAGCCCCAGGCCACTCAAAGCAGCTAGCTGCTCCATGTGCCTCTCTGCGCTGCATGCCTTGCTTAGGGCAGCAGGGTTCGTGCGCTGTCCCTGGCTGCAGCACACTCATTGCCATTCCTACTGGCTGAAAACCAAGCAATGAGAGCTGTGATGATTGTGCTGGGGGTGTGGGCAGCAGGTGAAGTCTTTCCCTCCTCCTCCCCTCCCTCCACACCCACCCACCCACCCACCCAACATGCACTCACATCGCAGACGGGCAAATGGAGCAGCTAGCCACTTTGAGTGGCCTGGAGCTGAGGCAGACAGGAAGCTCGCCTGAGGGTCCCATCAGGGTGGGCCATGGGTTGGATCCGGCCTGCCCCTGGGCTACACTTCTCAGACTTTGACTTCAGCCTCAGGTGGCAGCACTCAGTGCCTGAGCTTCAGCCCAATGAAGTGGAGCTTTGGCTTTCTGCCCTGGGCCCCAGAAAATCTAATGCTGACTTGCTTGGCAGCCCCTGAAACCTGCTTGTGGCCCCCTCCCCAAGAGGCCTGAAACCTCTGCTTGAGAACCACGGGTATAAGCATTGAGGAACCTAAATCCTATTGACTGTCAAAATATGGACCAAAATCACTTGCATCTACCAAAACAGGGTTTGTGAGAACAAATTTACAACCTATGTAAAAATATGACCCTTATCATGCAAATCCTCCTGCGATGACACAGGTATGGGACTTAACTTCTCTTGGGGAAAAAAAATGAATGGTGTTTAAGCAGGTTGAGAGTGTAGAAAATTATAACATTAAGTTAAGATGAAAAATAAACCCTTGCCCATAGGTTGTAAGACAAGATGCTAACTGTAAAAAAACTGTTAGTTTTTGAAGAACACTCAGATATAGGATAAACTATGACTACAATAAATAACATGAGATAAAAAGACAGGAGTAAATTATGGGGTAGTGTTTACAAAAGGAATAGTTCTGCTAAGGTGTAATTTCAGTGAAACATGCCTAAGGTATCTTGCTCACATAAGACTAGAATTACTGAAAAAATGGGTTCCAAAAGTCAAAGCCTTGTTCACATAAATAGTTCCAGTGAAGTCAATAGGACATCTCACATAAGAAAAATGAGCAGGATCCGACCCACTGCCATTGAAAAGACTCATTCTTTCTGACCAAAGATATGGGACAATTAAACATAGCCAAGAGCTGATAAAGAGCAGAGTAAGAGTAATAGCAAATATCTCCTAATACTCTGTAGGCTCCTTATTTAGGAACGATTGTTTTATATTGACAATGAGCCATGCCACGTCATAACACTTTAACGTAGTCTTAAAACAAGCCAACAGGAATTTGCATATGCAACAAGGATATGAATGCAGACATTCTTTTGAGAGAGCTGTTGCAAGCTGTTTGCACAGTTATGTATGTTGAATACACACATACATATTTTACATGCAGAGCTTCAGTGCCTATCTTTTATTGGACCAACTTTAGTCTTAAACAGAGATCTTTTTCAGTGTGTAAGGATGTTCAGTGTAGATTATTACACATAGGCTACATCTAGATTGCATCCCTTTTTCGTAAAAGGGATGCAAATTAGATGTATCGCAATTGCTAATGAAGCGGGGATTTAAATCTCCCCCACTTCATTAGCATAAAAATGGCTGCTGCTTTTTTTTGGCACGGAGCTTTGCTGGAAAAAAGCGCCAGTCTAGATGTGGATCTTTCAGAAAATAAAGCCTTTTCCGAAAGATCCCTTATCCCTCTTAAAATAAAATAAGGGATAAGGGATCTTTCAGAAAAGGCTTTATTTTCCGAAAGATCCGCGTCTAGACTGGCGCTTTTTACCGGCAAAGCTCCGTGCCAAAAAGAAGGGGCAGCCATTTTTATGCTAATGAAGCGGGGGAGATTTAAATCCCCCTTTCATTAGCAATTGCGATACGTCTAATTTGCATCCCTTTTACGAAAAAGGGATGCAATCTAGACGTAGCCATAGGGTGGGAACAATTAATAACACTTCATGAAAATCTCTTGTCCTTGCTGCATTGCTAATGAAACAACCCATTTTTGATCAAATGTATTGGGTCAAAAATTCTGTATAAATAAATCTGTTTAAACACATCAAAATAAACCTAAAATGAAAGAATGTTCTTGGAAGTTACACTGTAGTAAAGGAGACAAAAATAAGAAGAAAAATGGAAACTGAAAAACTGTAATTAATAATAATTGCAAGAATCCTTTCTGAAGCAGCAATGATTTTTCCACAGCATGTTAGCTTGTATTGTGTCAGAGCTGGAGAGACAATGTGGGGTTTATTTAAGGTATACCTACATGGCTGTTGTTAAATATTATTTCTTAAATGCTGTAGTAATGAATAGCAGAAAAGCTTTCCTAATTGTAGTAAAGTATTTTTGGAATTTGCCCCATCAGTTGGTAATATTTCACTAATTAAAGCAACTCTTTGTTTAAACCAGGCTGACAAGAATTCATCTGGAGGATTGGCTGTTGGACAAGCCGAGGTATGTTCATTCTTCAGTAAATCGACCCATTTTATGAAATGACCTTTCTGAAGTAATGCTTTTAACTTAGAAGAAAGTAATCACATCTGTGAATTCCTTATGGTTTCTGACTGCTGTGGGTTGCAGACTAAAATGCTTCACTCTCTTTTACTGCCGCTGAGTCTTGTGTGTAATGAAAATGAACCAAATAAAAGAAATATGTTATAGGCACGAGTATCTTTATGACTGGGAGGCACGTTGAGTGATTGGATAGTAAAATGCATGGATTGTAAATGTTTGAAGATGGAATGTTTGCAGATTGCATGGGCAGGGCACGTATTGGTTTCCTACTGAGACCCAGAGCCAGCTTAAGCTCTTTGTAGGCTCTAGGCACTCTCATAATTGTAGGCCCTTAAATTAGACTATATAGAAATATATGAGGAAGAAATACCCTATCATTTATACACCTAATATCACTCACTTTAATTTTCGCTCTTGAAAGTGGTGCACCATAATAACTGCCACCTTGCTGTATACTACAGTTATACTTAGGATTCACCTGATAGTTAATCAGCTGATAAGAAGAAAAGTAAGTCAGTGTTGCTGGTGCTATGACTGTAAAATCCACAGAGAAATGTATTGCACCATAGAGCTGATAACTTTGGAACATTCTATCTCTAGATTGGTCAGCCTCATGCACCATCAGTGCAAACAAAAAACCTAGATATAAATATATATTTTAAACAGCTTGTAGGTATGGAAGAGAAAAAATTTAAAACAAGGGATAATTAACAAGGAACAATACTTAAGATGTTTATTTAATATCAGGAAAAAAGAAAATTAACACTATCCTAGGATAACATGTATTTTATCATTCTGTCTAACAACTCAAGCTAGTAAACACACCAAAATGCATATTATCCACACAGCTCCACTTTAAGATGCTAAAGCAATCTGTGAGTCAACTGGAAACAGTCATGCTCTCCTTGCAAATATTAATACAATATTTACTTACACTGGAAAGGAGAGAAAAAAAGGCACACAGTCAGGCTTATACAGTTTCTCTGGGATGTCAAGTTTTAATTTGATTAATAGTGCACAAACATAAAACAGTAAAATAAGTAATAATGCAACACAGAAAGCAAATAAAGTCACACATGTGAAAATAGGAAGGGAAGTAAAACATGGGGTAGTTGGTGATGAGTATTTTAAATGAATGTTTAGGATTGCTATTCAAGTGAAACAGAGATCTGTAAACACAGCTAAAAGTTACCCTTGTTTGAAACTTTCCAGTTGTGTGTGTGACCAACTCAAAGGCTACGTCTACACTGGCCCCTCTTCCGGAAGGGGCATGTAAATTTCACTAGTCGTCGTAGGGAAATCCGCGGGGGATTTAAATATCCCCCGCGGCATTTAAATAAAAATGTCCGCCGCTTTTTTCCGGCTTTTAAAAAAGCCGGAAAAGAGCGTCTAGACTGGCCCCGATCCTCCGGAAAAAGTGCCCTTTTCCGGAGGCTCTTATTCTTACTTTGAAGTAAGAATAAGAGCCTCCGGAAAAGGGCACTTTTTCCGGAGGATCGGGGCCAGTCTAGACGCTCTTTTCCAAATATTACCAATACTTTGAAGTAAGAATAAGAGCCTCCGGAAAAGGGCACTTTTTCCGGAGGATCGGGGCCAGTCTAGACGCTCTTTTCCGGCTTTTTTAAAAGCCGGAAAAAAGCGGCGGACATTTTTATTTAAATGCCGCGGGGGATATTTAAATCCCCCGCGGATTTCCCTACGACGACTGCTGAAATTTACATGCCCCTTCCGGAAAAGGGGCCAGTGTAGACGTAGCCAAAGAGTAGAAGATCCAGAGCTGCACTTTAACACATGGCTTCAGTGTTTATAGACAGATCCATTTTCTAAAGAGCTTGCAAATACAGTCTTCATCTGACAACACACGTAGCATCACACCTAATACGCCCATTGACT
Source organism: Pelodiscus sinensis (assembly GCF_049634645.1). Taxonomy (NCBI): domain Eukaryota; kingdom Metazoa; phylum Chordata; order Testudines; family Trionychidae; genus Pelodiscus; species Pelodiscus sinensis. The sequence goes on from NC_134712.1 coordinate 158,366,223, forward strand.
CATAAGAGCTAGAACTATACCATATAGAAAAGATCTGGCCTTAATGTCCCTCCCCAAACAAATTCTAAAACGTAATGGAAATCACTTGTCTGGAATCCAACTGAATCCAACTGAAAGGCCAAAAAACAAACAAACAAACAAACAAACAAACAAAACCAAACAGAAAACAGCTTCCGTGACAAAGTTCTTCAGTTTTAACAATTTGTCATGTATTATTTAGTAACACAGGATATTTAAGAAAAAAAAAAGATCAGAGTCTTCATATATTGACAACACTCCAAAAAAATCTCTTGAAAGAATCCTTTTCTTTTCGGACCTTAAGCCACTACCACCTATATACACTTTTTTTGAAATGTAATCATGCAAATGTCATAAGCAAGACCTAGCCACACAAATCTTATCTACAAAAGCAACCTAATTTCTTGGCAAGAGAAAAACAGCAATCCACGTGAAAAACTTAAAAAACAACAAATAGTATAGTTGCACCTTAAAGACTAACAAAACATGTAGTTGACATCATGAGCTTTCGTGGGCACAAACCCACTTCTTCAGCTGACAGGAGTATTAGAAATCCAGATCCAAGAATAAATAAGGAGGGAGTGGGGAGGAAAAAAGAGAGACAGTGAGTAGATAGTTCAAATAGTTGCAAGAGGCTGATAAGAGCAGTTAGTACCTTCATTGTTAGGTAGTTTGGTTAAGTTTTTAGGATGTGGAAGATAGTGTGTGAGCTACCGACATCCCGGTTCATTGCATTTACATAAGATTTAAACTTGTGAATGAAGTTAAGTTTCAACCCTTGGGTTGTGGAATTGGCCTGAAACAAAATGGCGACTTGGAGATCCATTAATGAGTGTCCAGGCAGATAAAAGTGTTCCCCAATAGGTTTTTGTGTATTGCCTTTTCAGATATCTCATTTGTGTCCATTAACTCTCTCCCGTAGAGACTGACCAGTTTGGCCAATATACAGGACAGAGGGGCATTGCTGGCATTTGATGGCATAGATCACATTGGTGGATGTGCCTCTGAAATGAGCCTCTGAAAATACAAGTGAAGTCAGATCCCGCATTAAGATCTGCTAATGCAGAATCTCTCCACCTTCTTTATTTGTCTGCGCTGCATCTGTCTCCCTCTAAACAAGCTAATTTTTAGCTCAGGCTAATTGCCTCCTGTTAAACTCAACATGGCCAAAAGCCAGCTCTCTATCTTTCCCTCCTGATATAATGTAAAAAATATTTTAGTCTAATACTGCTGAGAAGTCACTATTTTGTGTTTGCTATACAAGTCTAACAGTGGGTGCTACATTATTCTTTCCCCACATTATATTTTCCTGGCATACTTAAGATCTTGTAATTATATAACTAATCAGTTGGTAATTAATACCAACTCTTCTCACTCCAGCCTCAACAAGAAAAGGGAAGATATATTTGACTAAACTTCCTCTGATGCATTAATGAGACAATGAAGTTTCCACAGCAGCATCCCCATCATCCACATAATCACATGCCCCTATACCCCAGAATATCAGGGCACCTCCCCCCCCCCCATGCAGCCTGCTTCCCCACCCCTCCCCAGCCTGGGAGAGTCCTATGTCTCTTCCTTGCACCAGCAGTTGCAGCTCAGACTGGAGTGAGTCAGGGCACCCAACGAACTCCCCCTACCTCACCACACAGATGCCAGCACCCACCCATGCTCTTTTCCCCCCACCTACCTACCCCACGCAATCTGCTCACCCTCTCCTCCCCTCCCAGGCCAGCAGGCTGGAGAGTGCTGGGTTTCTCGCATGAAACTGCAGCCAAACCCAGCTACTGTAATCCCAAATAGCAGACAAGTTTTTCAAATGCCAATATTGCTTTCAAAATGTATCTCACCATTTTGGGAACAAACTGTGAAGAGGAGCACTCTCTTTCAAAGTTAAAACATATAAAGAACTGTCTTCAGTCTACCATAGGACAGAAATTATCATCTTCCCTTGTTCTACTTTCAACTGAGAGTGAGCTTTTGAGGAAAGTGAGAAAAAGAGTCGCATAATAAATATTTAATTGTATGTTATACCCGAAGAAAGTTTGTTGACTAAAGATTAATACATCTGCATATAACTGATCTTCAACATTTGCACATGTATTCTAATAAAAAATGCAAATTAAGTGTGATTTAGCAGTTTTCTTTTTTTTTTTTGAGTCAATTATGAATTTTTCTTAGGCCCTAAATTTTTCATAGATCCTAGGCACTGTACCTACTGTGCCTAATGATTAATCTGGCCCTGCTGAGAGGAAATGAATATGCTCACTTGGGACGTTTGCTTCCTAGGGGACCATGTACCCTATGGCTGCTATTTGGTGAACCCCTATTCCAAACTAGCTCCATGCTGGAGAACTGTGCATTTGTTCTGAGGGGGGGGGAACAACATTCATTTGCAGAAATAGTTTGGTGCAATGTAAATAAAATTAAAAATTGTAGAAGCTTTGTATTCCAGATGAATGATAATATACAGAATTGAACAGTGTTATATATTAATTGCTATTTTCTAAACTTTAGACTTAAAAATGCCTGTGCATCATGTCAATGGTATGTATGCATTACCATATATACCATTGACACAATCGGTATATTGGCTGGATTTAGTTGTTTATTTATTTCCTGGGTTCCTGCTTGTGAAGAAGCCCAGTTTGCAAGATCAAGGAAAGAATAAAACTGCTGACTGATTTCTCAGTTCTGTCCAAAATACTTTGTATATATTCCTGCCAGGGCATATCATTGACTCAGTGTTTCTCTTGACAGCTTATTAGGCCATGACTTAGTAGCTATCTTTTGTAACCTTTTTTTTTCATTACAGACACAGGGTGGTGCAGGTCAAGACTTAGGAAGGCAATTTTTTGTTGTTGCTAATAATAGCATTTTAACACTTACAAATCAGTTTCCATCTCTTGAATATTAAAAACAAAAACAAAAAAACTATCAGCTAATTAATCCTCATCAGCTTTATGAGATGGGGGACTTAATTGATCACACTTCAAAAGTTCATTCTCATTTTAGAAATATTACCGATTTGAGCGATATGCCCTACATTTAATGAAGAATGCTGCTAGAGCCAGTTATACCTCTGAAACTGAAATGAATTTTAGAATGCACCCATTCTAACCACAATAGACCAAAGTATTGCCAACTCTCATAATTTTATTGTGAATCTCACATTGTCCTTTTTTTTTTTTTTTTTTTTTTTTAATAAGGTTCTAGCTTTCAGGGTTGCAGAGGCAATCATGACTCCTAAAGATTCAAAACCCAGAATGCAAATAAAAATAACCCAAAATGCAGCATTCTTTAAAATCTCTTTTTTTTTAAGCCAGTTATATTATTGTGGGGTAGAGGGGGACAGCTGATTTCATCCTGGCATCCAAATATACAAGCCTGAAGTCAGATTTTTTTTTCTCCAGATATCTTATGGATCAAAAGTTACCTCTCCAGTTACCTTGATACTTGTCAGGGCTAAGGTCTGGACTGTGTAAAACATTAGATTAAACCAGGCATTTAATCACCAAATAAACTGATTTGCAGCAACTTGGTAACAAGTGTTTTGGGTGTCTTTGAATCAGAGAGGAGGCAATGTGTTCTGGGACATCTTTGAATTAAGAGATCCACAGAGCATATGGAAATCAAATAGTTGCTGATCCACACCCAGAGGAAGAATTGCAGAGCTGAGACCCTTTATTTTCATAATGTGACCTTATCAAAAGTAGTTGGCTTTGAGTGGGGAGAACAAGCAACTGTCTATGGAGGATGTCAGCAGGCAGCATGAAAATGTTGGGTTATCAAGAGATTTGGGGGATTGAAAAAAGATGGAATTAGGGACATGTGATAGAATGCTGCATCAGGAGAAGGAGCTGGAAGTCCGGGGAATGGAAGGATGAGGTGAGGAGCAAGCAGAAGGATCTAGTGGGGCTGGGAAGGAGGAAGATAAGTGGAAGAGGGAAAAGCAAAGAGCCTTTGAACTTTTATAGTCTCTTTGGTCCCACGGAATTTCAGCACGGTAACTCATCACTTACCATTGTTTCAGTTAACATTGATTCATTGTTATAGTACTATTAAAGCACATGATCATTTAAAGTTGTACTGTGATATAGGTCGATTGATTGCCTGCTCTGTCTACTACTTGCAGGATTTTCTAGAAAAGCAGTCTGTCCGGGGGCTTGGAACCAGGGTGGGTCAGCAGCCCCTCATCAGCTTGTTTGTTTGTTTGCTAGTCCTTCAGAGTCAACCTGTGATCTAAAAGGCAGGATCAGAAGGTTTCCAGATAAAACCCTCAGAGGTTTTCTTTCTGACTTGCACATCACCAGCAAGCTGGATAGATCTGAGGGATATGATAAGTATAGTTAGAATGCAAGTAAGCTACATCACTCTGTAATCAGAGCTAAACATGTTGCATTAGAAAATGTGCAGCAAATGTTGATCTGTATCTTCAGTAGGATGTTAAAAAGTTGGTATTTGGGTGAACGTGAGATTTTCAGTGGTTACCTGGTTACCCGCATCCACAGTGCAAGGCAATAGCTGGCGTGCTGGGAGCTGGATTTTAAGTTGGCTCCCAGCACTCACTGGCTCTCTCCTGCCATCCTGATCCTGGGGAGCTGGCTGCCACCCATGCGCTGCCGCCTCTGGCACAGAGGCAGCAGTACAGGGTGGCAGCCAGTTCCCTGGGGGCCGTGCGTGCCCGGAGCTGCCTTTTAAGCTAGCTCCTGGCTTGCACCAACTGCCGCCCCGTGTTGCTGCCTCTGCTTTTAAGTCAGTTCCCGGTGTGCACCGGTTCCCACCTGCAGCCCTGCTCCCAAGAAGCTGGCTGCCACCCCCACATTGCTGCCTCTAATACTGAAGCATCAGTGAAGGGTGGAAGGTGGCTCCTCAGCAGCTGTTCCATACCCCTAATCATTTTTGTTGCCCTTTCTGAACTTTTTCCAATGCCAAGATATCTTTTTTGAGATGAGGTGATCATATCTGTATGCACTATTCAAAATGTGGAGGTACCTTGGATTTACATAGAGGCAATAAGGTATTCTCTGTTTTATTCTCTATCCCTTTTTCAGTGATTCCCAACATTCTGTTTGCTTTCTTGGCTGCTGTTGCCCATTGAGTGGATTATTTCAGAGAACTATCCACAATGACTCCAAGATCTCTCTCTCAAGTGATAACAGCTAATTTAGCCCCCATTATTTTATATGTGTAATTCGGATTGTGTTTCCATCATGCATTACTTTGCATTTATCCACATTGAATAATCACATAAAATCACATCAAATAATTCAGCCAACTTTCCCAGGTCACCAACAGGGCCAAGGTTATATAATCATTTTATAAATGTGTCCATCGTGTCTGATTTCTGTTTCCAGAAATGCATTACATGCTTAGCTTAAGCACAAAGATCACATTTAACGATCTTGCATTATCCTGGCTCATTCACAACTGGCAGGGGAGGACTCAAGTGTGTAGGCCTCAGGCTAGTAGAAGCTGTTTCTTTCCTGGATGAGTTGGAGCAGACATCCCCAATTATCAGCACTGGCTGCTACTCAGCCGGATAACAGATTGGATGTCATCTGTGAAGACAGCTGTTTTTCTGCCTTCTTTACTAGAGGAGAGGCGCTGGATGGGAGTGGCTATTAATAAGGGAGGTGGAGTCCATTATGGGAAAAGAGAAGGCTTTATCCTGCCTCCCCAATACACTTAGAGTGATTTTTATAAATTGATATAGCTAAGGGTTGAAAGGAGGCAGTTGAGTGTGATTCAGAACTGTCTGTCTCAAACAATCAAAGGGCTTTGGCTATAAAAAGTTGATGATGAATAGAGGTAAATATAACTTGATGGCTGTCCTGACACAGACATGTTGTTTGCTGTAACTCAGCATGCTTCACCAATCAATTACCTAATACTCTGGGAGTACAGGGAAAGCATCAGATCATATACTGCAGCTGAACATTATCTAATGCATTAAATTTAGTATGAGAGTTTTTTGTAGCATATAGACAGAGACTAAATTCTCCCATGACCAGCTTTGCTCAGGCTCTACTATGGTAACGTATCACTGACACAGCTTGGGCTATGCTGCTCTACCATGCGGGTGCCACTGCCTGAACAACTTTTGCTAATGCTGTCAGTGCTCAGATGGTAGGGATGCTAGACCTACTAATCTGAGAAAAGGAAGGAATGCAGAGATTAGAATAAGAGGCTTAATTTCCTGGTTGTTGCAGTGCATGGCAAGTCCATTGCCACCAAGCTAAGACCGATCTTCTGTGAATGTTTTAAAAATGGATGCAAGTTGTAGCAATTTTGTTGGACAAACAATATTTGAAACCATAAACACTTGGTTTTAATATTTTGTTTTGTTTATGGATTTCAATAGAAACATAACATGCCCTGGTGCCAGTCCTTGCTTGTTCAAAATTCCCATTGATGCCACTGGGAGTGTTTTGTATAGAATGGACTAGAGAATGTGGTCCCTGGTTAATAATAGCAAGAGAACATACAAATATGTGTGTGCAGATGCTGCCTGTTCCAATAAACATTGACACCATTTAAAAAATGTTTTGTAGTATGTGTCCTCAGGCTGGAGGGATAGCTAATCTCATAATGAGAGGGGGAAAAAAGCAATAGGTGATACATTAAAAAAAATGTTGGCAAAGCAGAATGTTACTCATCAACATGCTCTCACAGGTTCATTTTAAAAGACTACACATGAAAACCAGGAAACAAAACAAAGATAAATATTTTACCACAAGTCCTCTAATATCCAGTGAGAAGCATGTGATTGTGCTCAAGGACAGAGTTGGTACATTTGTGGATTTGGGAGTGGCACTGAAGTTAACTTCTAAGAAAGACATGATTCTCTGATTTAAATAATTTGTTTGTGGTAGTAAAAGAAATAGTCAGTTTTGTTTGACTTGATTTATCTGTAATGAGTGTGGTTTCACCTGACAGTATTAAGGGATTAGCAATGAAAACTTAGTTGCAAAATACACAATTTCTTGCTAGTGTAGTATAATATTAGAGATTTTTAAAAGCAAAGATACAGCTTCATTTTCTCAACATAGCAAAAAATGAATATAATATTTGTAATGGCCTGTTTTTTTTCCAGTCAGTCTGGAAATACACATTTAAATAGAGAATAACTTCTGAGTTCCCCAAGAATAAAATATAAATTCAGATTAAGGATGTTAAGGACTAGTTGAGTTGACTAGTCTATTCCCCCCTCTTTGCTGCCTCTATCAAATGTGTGGCATTTCAAAGTGGTAGTGCAGCATGGAGCCCGAGGTCACAGGGGGACTCTGAGTCCCCCGCTAATCCCAGGCTCCATGCGGGTGCTTCTGCTTTGAAATGCACAAGAGCCCGCACTGGGGATTCTTGTACATTTCAAAGCTGGCACACTTGCATGCAGCCCAGAGTCAGTGAGACTTCCTGTTGTCTCTGGCCTGCACAGGGAGTTCCGCATTCCTCCTTTGAAATGCACAAGAGCCCCAGTGGGGCTCTTGTGCATTTCAAAGGAGGAATGCGGAAGTGCCTATAGACTGGTCAAGTAGTCGATGGAAATTCCATCATCTAATCAACTAGTAAATTAACCAATATTTAACATCCTTAGTTCAAATGGGACTTGTTGAGTCATAGATGTTGGCAGCCCCATACCTATCTCTAGAAAGGAAGGACTTGTCTCGCTGATATAGATTATAGTTCACTGTAAAGTATGCTAAATATGAAGGAGCAAACATTTAAAATATGTTATTGTACCCTTCATATTGTAATGCAGCCCCGCCTCTGAGATTTCAGATAAAGTTGCTATTTCAGTTGGGGCCTGTCTCCACAGCAGCGTTATTTCAGAATAACTGATGTTATGACTTGGTGGCTGTTTCTGGAAGCCACCTGGATCTAGGGCATGTAGGAAACCTGTCTTAACCCCCAATCTCCGCCAACCCCACCCATGTGCCACCAACTGGATTTTTACCAACACGGTCAGTGGTGCAAATTAGAGTGCCAGAGCCCATTTTCAACTGGGCGTTTCAGTTGAAAACCAGATGCCTGGCAACACTGCATAGGCCCTGAGAATGAAGAAAATCAAGATTTTTATTTTTATTTTCTTAAGAACAAAAGTGTTCTGTATTTTTTATTGTAATGCAACTCTGCTTCCCCTCCTCTTACCCTTGTAATGCAACTCTGCTTAATGGAATTTTTTTCCTCTTTAAAAAGAGAGGGCTTTTAGAACTTAGTAAAAGACACAGATGAAGAAAAAAATGTCTTTGATCCTGTAGCATGGTGTTAACTTCCTAGAACTGCCTTTAGGGAAGGTTAGTCCTGCAGACCCAGAGGATAAAAAGCTTTTACAAGCATGTAGAAAGTATTTTGAAATGGTCCAGTTCTGTAAGGAAGATGTACTTAAAATATTTTGACAGACTGATTAGTTTTGAAATTGCCCAAAGGTTTGCAGAAGCTTTTCAGGTCATGCAGGAAGAAATATAAAAACTTTTAAGTACGGTTTGGTGATTCAAAGAATGTGTGAACAGTTCTGATGAGATTGTTAGTTAGACTCTGATTTATACTATACACTTAGGTTGACATAAAGCAGCTAATGCTAAACTAACTCTGCAAATGTCTACACTAAAAACATTCTTCTGCTGATGAAACGTGCCCGCTACACTGACTTAATAACGCTACCTCCCTGAGGCATAGAGTCAATGTTAATGTAGTTAGGTTGACACAGTGTCAGTGTACACATTGTGTTGCTTACATCAACTATTGCTGCCTCCCAGAAGTGATCCTTCAATGTCCACATTGACAGTTAAATCTGTGTAAGTGCTCCTGGTGAAGACACACATGGTTGAAACAAAGTGCAAAGCGTGGAGATTCAAAAGCGATTTAATTACTGTGGCGGCTGAATGGCAGTGTAACTTGAGTCAATATCATTTTGTATTGTAGGCATACCCTAGGAGTGTGGCATTTCCATGCAGTATATTTTTTGGCTACATATTTTGACTTAAGCCCAGAGGCTGCAAGACTAAAAATGGGAACTGCATGTGAATGTTGAAAGGAGAATCTTTATCCTTCTTATGAAGACTTTGGAGAATTTCATATCCAGTAAAATAGGTTTCAACAATTTTGTTTGGGAAATCAGATAGTAAAATGTTTCTAATTTAATGAAGTGGAACTTGGGAACTACAACCCTTAGTTGCAGGAGTAATCCCTTGGAAATCAATGGGGTATCACATGAGTAAGGTACAACATTAAGAAGGTAGCATCTGATTCAAGGCAAATTTTTCCATGATTTATGAAATTTCTCTGTGTACTTTTCATTAGTCCAAGAGCTAATGGGCACATTCATTTACAGAGAACAGAACCATAGAGCGCATGCAATTTCCTAAGCTTTTATGTTTATGCGTTTTTGATGCTTCTCCTCTGTTTCCTCCTTGGGGGGATGAGGTGAAAAGATGCTCTCAGAGCAATAAGATCCTTCACAACCTTTCCCACAAGCTTGACCCAGAAAAAATTAGTTTCATATGCAGTGAACATAGTGTGCTATGTCTGTTTAAGGAGGATGCTAGGTTAAGTATAAGACTCCAGTTGTGAAATAATTTAGCTCTGGTGCGATTGCTAAATCCTTAATCACATTTTTGGGGGCTGGAGCCTCCCATTTCTCTGTGAGTAGTTTACTAACATGCATCCTCAGCCCCCTCAGCTGTTCACTTTGTTCATTGCTCTAGCACACAGCTGCTGCTGTCTCTCCTTGTATCAGTTCTTTTTGTCTTTGTTTCTCTGTTTCTCTCTGTTCCCTCCCCCCCCCCCCCACACACACACACTCCCACACACACTGCACTGCACAGAAGATAAAATTGGGCTGGAAGGTTTCTGCAAGATTCTTTGCCCTCCCAGTCCCCCCTCCTCTTGCCATTAGCTGTTTCCATTACCAACTTCATTAAGGATTATCAGTGGTGGAGGGAGGAAATATGCATGGCTCTAAATACAGCTGGAGAAGAACATACTGTGCCTGGTCTGGTGTTTTTATGCAGCTGTGAGAGTATATCTTTGATTTTGATTTAGTTTAGTCTTATTGAGTCCATACCACCAGTGTAAAATAAAAAAAGATATCTGAGTATACTGGGAAGATAACACTTTTGAAGTAATATTTTCATAATTTCTTGATATCCTAATATCTGGATTCTTTATTGTTCAGGAATTTCTAGAAGAGATAACTAGATAACTAGAATAAATAGTGAAAAAAATCAGATTCTTCCCCGTGCTGGCTCAGAAGAAAGAATGGGATGGGAGAACACATCTTCAGTATTCAGAAGTGGGTTAAGGATTCTAGATGCAGAAGGATTATCATAAAAACAATCAAAACTCTGATCATTCAAAGTGTAATTGTATGTATTAGTGTATTTGGGCTTTCCAATGTCTGTGTCAATACTTTTTTTAGAAAAGTAAATTAAAGACGAAACTCAGTCAGCTGTAGTCAAACTCAGTCTCATTTTCCTAATATTGAAAGGACTAACTTCTATTCTGTATATGTGTGCTAATATCCCACTAACTTGAAAAAAATGTTTCAGGGGGTAGCCGTGTCACTCTGTAACCGGAAAAACTTAAAAAACAACAAATGGTCCTGCAGCACCTTAGAGACTAACAAAAAATGCAGATGGTATCATGAGCTTTTGTGAGCACAACCCATTTCAGATGAAAAAAAAATAAACAAATCCAGTTAATTAAACAAAGAAACATAAGCTTATGATGAGTCTTTATGACACATGTTGACTCTTTCAGACATTTCTTGTATATCTGATCCATTCAGAACAAATGCCAGTTTGCCAATGGGATGAAAAGGAGGTAGAGACCCCAATCCTCCAAACCCCAATCTCTGGCTGAGCCCCCTAAATGGCTGCACCCAGCCCTCATTCACTAGGTGGCAGCAAATAGTGCAAGCTTAGACTGGAGAAAAGATGGTGGTCACACAACTGGCAGTCAGAGATTTTTCCGGTATCTGAAATAATGATAACTCTCCTGGGCCTTTTTAAAGAGAAGTCTGTGTATTTTTTAGAAAATTATGATTTTTAAAATAAAAATCTGAAGGGCTGGCAAAATAAAATTGGCCTAAAATATGAGCCATCAATAGTATTTGGTATTGAGAAAGGGATAAGTCAAACATACACCAATATTCACTCTTGCTAGCATGCAGGAGAATAAATTACATCTCTCTTGGTCAGCCTAACCTGCTGTTTCCTGCGGAGTTTCTGCTCAAGTACAGAATATGGCCTCTTATAACTTGGCAAAGGGAAGTCAACTTGAATTTCCCTCAGCATGCACACAAGAGCCTTGCTGGAAGAGGCTGCCTAGGGAATGCTATGAATCAGCATGCATTTGGCTGCCCTGCTCAATCCCTCTCAGTCCCTCCCCAGCCACTTGTAAGGCTACCAGCTGGCTGGGAGATTGAATTCCTGCTTCATAGGGTTGTAGCTGAAGAAAGAGGGATTTGAGACTGGTTGAGGGTCCAGGAAGTCAGGAAGAACTTGTATTATCAGGCATGCTACTTTTAAAACTTGTTGGCTGCGTCTAGACTGGCAAGTTTTTCCGCAAAAGCAGCTGCTTTTGCGCAAAAACTTGCCAGCTGTCTACACTGGCCACTTGAATTTGCGCAAGAGCACTGACTTTGTAATGTACGAAATCAGTGCTTCTTGCACAAATACTTTCATGCTCCCTCTCGGGAAAAAGCCCTCTTGCGCAATAATACTTGCACAAGAGGGCCAGTGTAGACAGGGAAGAATTGTTTTGCGCAAAAAAGCCCCGATGGCTAAAATGGCGATCAGGGCTTTCTTGCGCAAAATCACGTCTAGACTGGCCACAGATGCTTTTGCGCAAAAGCACTTTTTGCGCAAAAGCGTCCTTTCCAATCTAGGTGCTCTTTTGCGGAAATACTTTTAACGGAAAAACTTTTGCATTAAAAGTATTTCCGCAAAATCATGCCAGTCTAGACGTAGCCGTTGTGTCCAAACTTTCTCTAATTGGAGATTAAAGGTTCTCACTCCCTTGTTAAATAAGGCTAAATGCATCATCCACATCAGCTTTCATCTCAGAAGATAAGAAGGAGATTCCCAAAGATGAGCCATTCTTTTTAGGTGAGAAATCTGAGGAATTATCTCAGATTGAGGTATCGATACAGAAAGCCTAGAAACAAATCAATACATTAAACCAGGTGGGACCAGATGGTATTCACCCAAGGATTCTTTCAGAACCCAAATATAAAACTGCAGACGTACTCACTGTGCTATGTAACCTATTTGATTAAATCAATAGGCAGCATATTTAAAAGAAAAGAAAGTATTTCTTCACACAATGCACAATCAATTTGTGGAACTCATTGCAAGGGGACATAGCAAAGGTGAAATATATAACTGGGTTAGAAAAGAAATTAGATAATTTCATGGAGCATAGGTCCATTAGAGATTATTAGCCAAGATGGTCAGGGATGCAATCCCGTGCTCTAGCTGTCCCTACATTTCTGACTACCAGATGCTGGGACTGGGTGACAGAGGATGGATCACCCTAGTAAAACTGAAAATCTCAGTGTCACTCATAATGGCGAGGCACTTCAATCAGATGGTAATGTATTTGTGAACAGGGTATTAGATTGGAAGTCAGGTGACCTGGGTTCTGTTCCTAGTTTGGCCACTAACCAACCACTGTCATTTCTACTTAGATCAGTGGTAGGCAACCTGTGAACCGTAGGCCTCATGCAGCCCCTAGCGTTCCACCAGCAGTTCACAGACTCCTGGTTTCCCCTCTCTCCCATGTGCTTCTCATGCACCAGAGCCCCACACTTCCTGCACCTCCCCTTCCCTCCCCTCCCCACTTTCAGAGGAACCACAAATCATTTGAATTGTGGTCCTTCCCTACTCCTTCCCCACCCTCCCAAAGATGAAACACTGTGAATCAGCAGTGATTTCCTGTTGGCTCACTTGGTGAAGCAGATCCAAATACAGCATGTGTCCCAGCCTAAGCCCTGGGTATCTCAATGGAGGGGTTGCAGTTAGGGATGTAAAGGACTAGTCAACTAGTCGACTATCCAATAAGCAAATCCTTATCAGATAGTTGACAGGACAGTCGACTAGTTGCAACCCGTGCCCCTTGCTGCTTCTCTAAGAGGCAGCAAGGGGGGGGAGAAGAGGAGGGTATTTAAAAGTGGCAGTGCCACTTGGAGCCCGGGGTCAGCTGCTCCATGTGGCACTGCTGCTTTCAATGATGTGGGGAGCCCAGCATCAGGCTCCTCACAGTATTTCAAAGCGGCAGCTCCTTGTAGAAACTAGGATCAGCTGGGGAGTCCCCAGCTGACCCTTGGTTCCATGCTGTGCTGATGCTTTGAAATGCTGGGTGGACTACCCAGCTGATCCCAGGCTACACCCAGCATTTAAAAGCAGCAGCATGGTACGGAGGCTAGGATCAGTTGGGGACTCCCCAGCTTACCCTGGGTTCCACGCAACGTGCAAGCTTTGAAATGTACAAGAGTCCCCAGAGGGGCTCTTGTACATTTCAAAGCAGAAGCACCTACATGGAGCCTGGGGTCAGCGGGGAACTCTGAGGGAACATGGAATAAGCACTTCCATGTTCTGCCTTTGAAATGTACAAAAGCCCCAATGGGGGCTCTTGTACATTTCAAAGTGGAAGCGCCCTCATGGAACCTGTGGTCCTTGGGACTTCCTGCTGGCCCTGGGCTCCATGTGGCATTCCTACTTTGAAATGCACAAGAGTCCCTGCTGGGGCTCTTGTACATTGCAAAGGCAGAATGCAGAAGTGCTTATTGACTAGTCAAGTAGTCAATGGAAATTCCATTGACTACTCAACCAGCAAATTAATCACTACTTAACATCAATAGTCGCCATAGCCTGGCCACAGTAGGTCTAGGTTCTGTTTGCAGCTCAGTCATTGACGTGTAGTGAGACCTTCAGCCATATCTCATCCCCATCTCAGATCACCTCGCTACTGTGATAAAGTCTCAGAGGGGTAACCATGTTAGTCTGTAACTTTAAAAACAATGAGGAGTCCCGTGGTACCTATGGGTATGTCTACACTACCCCGCTAGTTCGAACTAGCGGGGTAATGTAGGCATACCGCACTTGCAAATGAAGCCCGGGATTTGAATTTCCCGGGCTTCATTTGCATAAGCCGGGCGCTGCCATTTTTAAATCCTGGCTAGTTCGAACCCCGTGCTGCGCGGCTACACACGGCACGGAGTAGCTAGTTCGGATTAGGCTTCCTAATCCGAACTAGCTGTACTCCTCATTCCACGAGGAGTACAGCTAGTTCGGATTAGAAGTCTAATCTGAACTAGTTACTCCATGCCGCGTGTAGCCGCGCGGCACGGGGTTCGAACTAGCCGGGATTTAAAAATGGCGGCACCCCGCTTATGCAAATGAAGCCCGGGAAATTCAAATCCCGGGCTTCATTTGCAAGTGCGGTATGCCTACATTACCCTCCTAGTTCGAATTAGGAGGGTAGTGTAGACATACCCTTAGAGACTAATAATATAGATAGATAGATTGAGAGAGAGAGAGAGAGAGAGAGAGAGTACAATGAAATTTCATGGGCAAAGCCCACTTCAAGATCATCTCATCTGAAGAAGTGGGTTTTGTTTACGAAAGTTCATGATACTATTGATATTTTTGTTAAGACTCTAAGGGTACGTCTAGACTACAGGCTTTTGTCAACAGAGGCTTTTTTGATAAATACTGCCGACAAAGCTTCTGTAGACAAAGAGCATCTAGACTACATCCAGTTCTGTTGACAAAGCAAGCCACTTTGTCGACATAAGAGTGTAGACACAAAGGACGCAAAGGACAGAATCTGTCGACAAAAGGTATTATTCCTCATAGAATGAGGTTTACTGCCATCGACAAAACTGCCGAGTTCTGTTGACATTATGTCAACAGAACTCGGCGGTAGTGTAGACGCAGGTATAGTTTTGTCGACAAAAGTGAACTTTTGTCAACAAAACCCTGTATTCTAGACACACCCTAAGGTGTCACAGGACTACTCATTGTTTTTATAGCTATTGTTGTGAATTTCTTTGTGATTTATGGATATTAAGTTTTATTATTACCATCCATCTTTCCAAAGTTAATTTGTAATAGCAGGCAGCAATGATAAGTGATCATTACAATTCATATGTACTTCACTGTTGAGATATATGAATATAAACATTACAATTCATATGTACTTCACTGTTGAGATATATGTTGTATATTGGTAGCTAGGGGAATAATCAATGACACTGAGAAAGAGACTACCTTGACTTCAATATATATTAAATTATCTGGCATTCCCTGCTGATCGCTATGGGTATGTCTACACTACCACCCTACTTCGAACTAGGGTGGTTAATGTAGTCATTCGAAGTTGCAAATGAAGCCCGAGGAGTAACGGGCTAATTCGAACTACCTACTCCATGCCGCGTGTAGCCGCAGGCACGGAGTCCTCACTAATGGGGATTTAAAAATGGCGGCGCCCGGCAAGATGCAAATGAAGCCCGGGATATTTAAATCCTGGGCTTCATTTGCAACTTCGAATAACTACATTAACCACCCTAGTTCGAACTAGGGTGGTAGTGTAGACATACCCTATTATAGAAGGAACAACTTCTCTTATATAGTGAGATTTACACAAGTTTACATATTTACTCATGTATATATCTGTTCAGATATGCCTACAACCTCGTTAAGTTAAAGAAAGTCAGAGAGATCAAATACTATATATATCTTCCAGAAGTATGAGTCAGTAGCACATTGTCTAGCAGATTAATCACATTAAAATTATCATAAAAGGACTGCATGCATGTAGGCATGTTTGTTGTTTTGGAAAATGCCTTCTAGTTTACTCACTCTATTTTGTTGTGAATGGAGTATTCCTGAGTATCTTAGTATAGTCACTAAAAGTGCCAATTAATCCAGCTGCTGTTCTAAAAGCTATTTTAGATTACAAATAGATAATATTCCATTGCTTGGCCTCTATACAGAGGGCAATGTTAGACAGGTTTCTGATAATGAAACCTGACGCAAAGATGGTATGCTGATTTAGAAAGCAAAAAGTTGAAAACATTGTTTACAATTGGGGGAAACTATCTGAAAGTAGTTCAAGGCAGGGATAAAAGCAGCACTTGTGCTTTGGTTTTGGCAATGAAATTTCCTGTCATAGCTGTAGCAACTTAGAATTGCTAGCTGGATAACGCAAAAAGCACCTCAATGGGCTTTTCGTCTTCCTTGCTGTAAGTAACTGGCTGGTATATGAAACTTTATTGCACATAATTTAAATAATAGATACTGGGCTGGGGAGTAGAAAGAAAGTGTCAAAAGCAAAAATGAATAGTTCATGTCATGCAAAGTGGTAGTGGGAACATGTTCTCTTGCATTTCCCTCAGATACCTTTTTTTTTCTTAGCCATTTGATTTATTTTGTTGCTATCCCACAGAAATAGATATGTGGCTGGGCTTTGCAAAGGTTTTGTAAGCAGGGGCCCAGTCTCATCATAAAGAACTCTTTCAGTCATCACTTAATTGAACTTTTCTTTTGGGCTTCCCATCAGAAAAGGTCAAAGTAGGGCATTTCCTTAGCCCATAAAAAAATAACTTGAAAGGGGGTCTGTGCTTCTGGAGCCATAATTGCCAAGATTTTCACTCTCTCCTACCTGAAGGGTCGCTGCTGCTGCATCAGTGTGTGTATGTGTACGTGCGTGCGTGCTGCGTGGGAGCAGCAACTTGAGAAACCCCTTGCTCTTAGCTCTCTTTTTTCCTAGTATTAAAAAAAAAAAGGGAAAAAAATCCTGCATTGGATTGTGGATTTAAAACTACTCTGGAGAGTTACAAGAATGAACAGGCAGAACCCCAGGAAACTTCAGCATTGGCTGGTAAGTTCTTTAAAGAAAACAGGGACAGGGATTATATTTGCTTGACTGTAGGCAGAAAGTGAGCAAAAAGTGAGCAAAAAGTATCTTGGGTTTATATGGTTCTTTTGCTGTGCTAAGAGGTTTTTACTGTGCTTGAAATATTCAGCATAGATGTGAGTGGTTTGAAGTGCAGAAGGCTATCAGGTTATGGACCCCTGGTTTACAGTTTTCTATTAACAGGGAGCTATACACAGGATTATTTCTGGATGTAGCATTTGGATTTTTCCTTATCTCAAAAGAGGGGACGGGGTGAAGAGCTTAATGGTTTGATACAAAATATAGACCCTATAAGCAGACATGGATGCATTTTCTTTGCATCTTGCTAGGAATACAATAGAGTTATATAGCATCAGATTTATGCTATAAGGGTGCAGTGGAGAAAACTATCAGTTTAGATGTAACATATGGCCTTGTTATAATTAAACTAGGTTACTGCGTGTGAGTGTGTGTGTGTGTGTGCGCGCGCGCGTGCGCGTGCAACAAAAAATTTGAAATTTCAGACTTTTTGGATTTTGTCTTCAAGAGGATGATTATCTGCTATGAATATTTTGAGGATGGGTAATTGAATCCTTGATGCAAATATCTAAATCCCATTATACACTTCAAAAAATACATCCTATATTCCTGTTGCAGTTACATAGTGGGGACAAATGGTTAGAGATAACTGTTTGGTTCTGTTCTTTGATAGATAATGATTTGTTATTCCCTTGCTTGGTATTTGAGTGTGTCTAGGTGATGTAACTGTCCATAGATGTGTAACTGTGAGCCAAGGATGAAATACTGTGTTCGTGTTGCTATGACTCAAGTCAGATACCCTGACTGATGTGGTCCTCTCTTCACATCTTAACTGAAACTAGAGAATGTTTCTTGTACTTGCACATAGCCATAAACTACTAACATCCATTTATAATTGACATTCATATACTCCACGGCCAGAAGTGACCATTATGAACAACAAAGCATGTTCTACACTACAGGGGAAGATTGATCTAACTTATGCAATTTACTATGTGAATAGCAAAGCTGAACTTAACATACTTAGATCTGCTTACCATGGTGTCTTCACTGCACTGTGTCAACAGGAGAGCGTGTCTCATTGACTTCTCTTATGCTTCTCGAGGAGGAGGAGTGTGCAAATTGATGGGCAAGTGCTCTGCCATCGATTGAGCATGTCTTCACCTCCACTGGATGGATCCAGTGGCTTGGCAGGCTGAATTTGGCCTGCAGTCCATATTTTGACCAGGCCTACCTATATTTATCATGGTCTTGCCAGTTCTTAAAAAAAAGTGGCACATTAGTTTTTTTCTAGTTTTCTGAAATTCTTTAATTGTACAACACTTAGTGTATATCTACACTGCAGAGTTATTTCGGAATAAGCTATTTTAGAAGAGATTTTCCAGAATAGCTTATTTCAAAATAGCATGTCTACACTGCAGGGAAGCCTCAAAATTAATCCAAGGAAGGCTTCCCTCATGTAGATGTGCTATCTCGATTTAGAGCCCCAGGAGAAATAACTTAGAATGGCCCTGGTGAGGGGATATTTTGAAATAGCAGAAGTGGAACATCTACACACACCTTATTTTGAAATAGCTATTTCAGAATAGGCATTATTCTTTGTAGAATGAGATGTACAGAAATCGGACTAAGCCATTCATTATTTCAAATTTATTTCAAAATAATGGAATTCCTATGTAGATGCTCGCATAGTTATTTTGAAATAACAGCCATTATTCTGAAATAACTTTGCTGTGTAGATCACCCTTACTGAGCACCAATAGTAACAGTCCAGCAAGTTCCTTCACCATCTCTTTTTAAAGTTTTGGATGAAGGTAATTTAGACACGTAGATTTCCAAATGTCTAACTTTAATAGTTTTTGTTTAAAATCCTCCAAAGATATTAGTGAAATGTAAAGAACATTATCACTATATGATGACACTATATTAACTTCCTCGCAATACAGAACAGAAATATTTATTGAACTCTTCTTCCCTTTCTAAATTGTAATTGATAATTTTACCATTTCTATCTAGTAAAAGACCACTACTATTGTTCTTAATATGTTTTAAAAATTCCTTTGTATTGACTTTAACTCAGCAGGCCATTAATTTCTCTTATACCCTTTGTTTCCTTTGCTATTTTTCAACAGTTTCTGACTTCTTATTTATATTAATTAGTGTCAACTTCCTCTTTCTTCCTTTTCTCATATATTTTTTCATAGGCGCCTTCATTTCCCCTCTAAACTAGGTTGTTGTTTTAACCAGCCTGACCTTCCTTCTCCGTTGTAGGCTTGTGGCTTTTGGAGCATCTATATGGAATTCTTAAATTATTCCCAGTCATCATTCACATTTTTTGATTAAATTCTTCCTCCTGTGACAATTTTGTATGTCCCCTAAATCTCCTTGGATGCTGTTTGAACACTGATGTAAACTTACATCTGCTGGCATGTGGCAGACAATATAGCTGTTTGTTCTGTCACTACACAGTACAAAGGGTGAGATGTGAGATACGCCGAAGTCAGCGTAGCTGAGGATGCACTTCTGAATTTCCACATGAAGGCCCAGATTCTGCTCTCAGGTATTCCGGCACAAATCCAGAATGACTCCAGTGTGGCTCTCTTGGATTTATGGCCCAGAGTGTTTCCTTGTAGGGTTTAGAGAGAGAGCTTTTTGAAAAAGAGAAATTGCATGATGCCAGCAATCAAGACCAGTACTAATTATAGCCTGTCCCTCAGGCAGGTAATCAGTCTGTAACCTGCAGTGCTGTACACTCTTTTCCAATTTGGCTCCTAACAATTAAATGCAATTTAGATTCCAGTCCTGAGTCTAATGAAAATTGGAGTATTGCCGCTGCCTCCTGGTGTTTTCCTCTTGGCACCATCCCTATTGGAGACCTGAGACAGCTATTCCAGGTGAAAACAAAGGATGCCTGATCTAGGCTCCTTCCCATTTCACAGTGGAAGTGGTTGTACTGATAATGCACGGGCAAATATCATTACTCTATCTGCTAAGGGAAGTGTTAAATTAATTCCTTGGAGAGCCAACTGAGAGATGAAACATACTTGGTGGAGGAGATAAGGCCGTGGTATTACTATGGAGAATAATACCGAGCAAAAATTATCTTTAATCGTCCTCTGCCACAAAAACAAGTATTTGATTTTACATGACAAATAGGTTATGATTAATTGATTAGTTAGTAGATCAAGCCTAGCCATGTTAAAGACTGAATTTTGCTCTGTAAACAACACCAACATCTGCACTCCTCTGGGACAATGCAGATCACCAAGCCCACGGTAAAGCAGATGAGAGAGAAAACATATTTGGTGGAGGAGATAAGGCTGTGGAGTAAACGTCTAGGGGAGATCTGGCAAATACACAGTCTGACTGCCTTAAGAACTCTTACAAAAACTTTCTCTTCGAGAATACCTTTTAACCATAACAATGGCATTCACACACTGATGCCTTCTACCTATAAACACCGACCAACCACAAAAAAGAAAAAAAAAATCTGAAAAACCCCAAACCAATCATTCTTCCCTAACCAGAGTTTTTACCTAGAAAAGTGAAACGTTCCAGGGACTATACAAAGTTTACTATGAATTTTGTTATTGCTATGGTGATTTTATGTGGAAGTTGCTTGGACATAATGGTGATGTGCGACACTATAGAATATGATCACATCTTAAATTCAGTGGGTCCCAATGTGCCCTCACTAACCCAAGTATGAATTAAGGGGGAACTCTGTTATGTTATGCAAAAGTGGAACAGGGCACAAGTGCGCCTATGTTTTTTACATCTTTTATGTGCAGCACTACTCTGGTCATGATTTTCAGCTAAAGGTAAAGCAGCACAAAGCAAACATATACAAGATGAGTATAAAATATATCAAACATACAGTAAGTTTTGTGACTCCAACTTTTATAGGAATATACTTGGTGATCAGCCTGAATAATTTAATAAGGTGTACTAATAATGCAATGCAACTTTATTCACAAATGGCTTGTCTAGTATTAAATATTCCAGAGGAATAGAATCTTCCACCATTTCCCTAGGAAGAGTGTTCCACATCTAATACAACTCACTATTAGATCATTTTTCCTAAAGTTCTGCCTACATTTTATTTCTTCCCTGCAAATAATTTCTCCTGAATATGTATAATGACACTAGTACTTGGCACTTTTAGATCCCACAGTGCTTCACAAAGAAAGGTAAAATACCATAATGCCCATTTTACAGATGGAAAAAACAAGGTGCAGAGTCATACAATGAATAAACATTTGCAGAGCCATAAACGGAACCCAAATCTTGTCCATTATCCCATACTGTCTCTCACATTTCAAAGTTTGCATCTGTCAGGGATTTATATATTGTTCTTATAAGCTCCCAGGTATACGGACAAGTTTCCAGACAGGTACACTAGGCAACAATAGTGCACTCCAGTTGCTCAAGAGCAAACAGGCCCACTGTGTTCTAATAGCTAAGGAGAGTGATATGTGGGTGTATGAAAGGGGTGGTACATGTGGGGCTTATATAAACACTGTTGAGATTCTCACTGTCCAAAGCAAAATCTGTCTTTTCCTTTTTAAAATACATACCAAATTTTGTATCCAGTTCCTAAGAAGAAATTCAGCCAAAAACCATGCTATTTTGCAACCAGCATGGCATAATGCCCCTTTCCTTTGCTTTCTGCAATAGACATGCTTGTCTAGTGATGAGAGAGCAGCAGAATTTTTATCTGCTTGCACCTGGAGAAGTCTTTCTTTTTTGTGAAAATATCCAGTACTGTAGGAGAGGAGGCAGAAAGATAATTTTCCATTATTCAATGTTAAAAGGGCTTTAAGGTAATTAAGAGGTGCTTCCTAAAAGTTTGCCAATGGATTCGAATTTAGGCTTTGAGAGAGGAACCAAGAGTTGGTTTATTTTCTCTCTCTGTCTCTCTCACTCTCAGTAGCCCCTCACTGCTGTATCTATATACAGGAAGTCCCCGGGTTACGTACAAGATAGGGACTGTAGGTTTGTTCTTAAGTTGAATCTGTATGTAAGTCGGAACTGGCGTCCAGATTCAGCCGCTGCTGAAACTGACCGCCAGTTCTGACTTACATACAGAATCAACTTAAGAACCCCAGGCGTCCCCAAGTCAGCTGCTGCTGAAACTGATCAGCAGCTGATTCCAGGAAGCCCGGGGCAGAGCAACTCTGCCTCGGGCTTCCTGTAGTCAGCGCTGGCAGTTTCAGCAGAAGCTGACTTGGGGACGCCTGGGGCAGAGCAGCTGGGGTGCTGCTGGGTTGCTCGGTGATACTGGACCAACCCAGCAGCACCCCATCTGCTCTGCCCCAGGGTCCAAAACAAAAGCCTGGTCTGCTGGGGGGCGGGCACACTAGCTGCGCCCCCCCCCCCAGCAGACCAGGGACACGGGGAGCAGAGCCGCAGCGGCAGCGGGGTGCCGCGCCTCTGAGGCTTTGCTCTTCAAATCCCGGCTTCATTTGCAATTTCGAAGTGCCTAATTTACATCCCTCTGTCAAAAGAGGGATGCAATCTAGATGTACCGACTAACAAAAAATAGAGATAGTATCATGAGCTTTCGTGAGCACAACCCACTTCTTCATATGACAGTTACACTCATTTAACATAAAGGTGATTTTAAATAGATATTGTTACACTCTTGTTTTGGTTTAAACCAAGCATGCTTTAATTTAGCTACTGAAATAAAAATAAGAAGAATGTCCAAATGGCATTTTGCACCAATGAGTTAAATAGTTCATATAGCACTACTTACATTGGTTTTAAGTTGATTTATGTAATCTAAGTTAAACTAGTGGAACTGCCTCAGGCAGAGAAAACATAAAGTTGGTAGACAGACACTTAATCTTACTTAAATTACCTTTTAGGATCCCCTTATAAAATTGAGTAATAAAGAATTTTACAGTCATGATTCAAAGTTTTATACCACACAATATCAGTAATGCAGCATTTGGGGAGATTATAAGGGAGTACTGTTAAATACTGAAACACTTTTATCACTGGTGGTTGTTCTGGCTCTTTGCACATTTCATTTGTTTTATTACATTTAAAGAGTAACATTCAAAAACTGACAAGACTTCTGACTTTATTCCCTCTCTTCTAGCCTGAAAATCCCACTTTGAGTTCTCACACTTTCAAAAACAAGACCTTTAAAAAACCCAAAGACTGTAGTATCTGCAAACAAGCCATTGACAGCCAAGGCATTTCCTGCAGAGGTGAGTAACCTGTTATGTGATCCATCTGTTGACTTGCTGTTTAAAATACTGAATTTTATATTAGTGCTAAAGAGCTAGGAATTAATAATTTTGGGGTTCCCACTCTGCTGAATGTCTATATACTCCAACTTGTTTGCCCTGTGTGTTCAGTATTAGGCTAATCTTTTATCTGGACTTGTATAGATATGTGCCTTTATTAGCCATGCTATTCACTCAGGTTCCAGAATAAGACTCTCTGTGCAAGCTGAGTTAGGAGCATGTGTGTGAGAGTGAGTTGATAGATTCCTTTGGAATTTAGCCTGCAAATGAGGAAGTGACCCAGAGCTCACAGAGGCATGAAGTCTTTCTCTGCATGAATTCTTTAATGAAATTCAAAAGAGCTGCCATTTTTTTACAGTTGCTTGCTTTATGGTCTTGTATTTCAGGTCTGTGATTCAGCAGAATCATTCATACAGACACTGAGGAGGCTCATTCCTCTGCTTCCACATGCAGAGGAGGGGGAAAGTAGCTGCCTTTGGCACCATTTCCCACTTCTCTCCTCTCCATCTTTAGAGGACCCTCCGTGGGGGCAGGGATTCTCACATGGGGAAGCGTAATAGGGAGGGGGATAAAAGAGACCAACCTTTTTTCCTTTCCATGCACAAGCAGTAAGTATACCCAAAATACGAATGCATGAGGCTGCATTCATTTCTTCACTGTTCACTGTCAACAGAGAATCACACTTGAGAGAGGGTAGTTCTTGGGTCATTTATCAGTAGGAATGCAAAGTAATCAGTTTGTAGCAAGGCACAT
The DNA here is from genome assembly GCF_049634645.1 of Pelodiscus sinensis. NCBI lineage: Eukaryota > Metazoa > Chordata > Testudines > Trionychidae > Pelodiscus > Pelodiscus sinensis. The sequence goes on from NC_134712.1 coordinate 158,390,192, forward strand.
AAGTAAAAGCATGCCTCTGGCATAAAGATCTTGCGCAAAACAGGGGTTTTGCGCAAAATGGAAGCAACTACACTGCTTCTTTTTGCACAAAAATACAGTTCCGGCCACCTTAATTCTACATGATCATTATTGTTATTCTTCTGATCAGTGTGTTGATAGACTTTTGTGCCTCAACCTCTGCTTCAACTGCATTGCCACGTCTCTCAATTTCTATGCAAGAGAGGCTATTTTGGCAGGCGCTGGAGGCAGGCTGGGTTCCAGAAGCTTGAGTTCTCTCTTCAATTTCAGTCCTGTCTGTGAGGAAGACCTTGTGATTGTTTGCCTTCCCCAATAGGAAGAACAGCCAATCAAGTACTGTATGCTGTAGGAGAAAAACAGAGCTCTAATCCCCTCCCTTCAATAGCCAAGAAAGTTTTGGGGTAGGGTAGGTGGGACAAAGAGCCCAGCAGTTCAGGATGTACCTGCCTCCTCCACCCCACTGCATTTGAGCAGTGGGTTAGTCTGATGTCTACATAACTTTCTCCCTGCAACACGAGGCCTGGGAGGAGAGTTGAAGAAGCCCGGAAACTGCAGGAAAGGGGCAATGGGGCTGAGGTAGAATTGATGCGGGGCAGGATTGACAGGGATCATTAGAATGTTGGGGGCTTGAGGAGAAGCTGGAAACTCCACATCATGAGGCAACCAATGAGACTTCTAGCAATAGGGGCCAAAATCCATAAATCTGGGGGAGTTGGGAGCACTAATTGTCACATGCACTGGGTGTGGGCAGGGATAGTTCAAAAATCAAAAGACAGCCCAAAAACCAGAATGTAATTGTTTAAAAAAAAATCTTGTGTTTTGGGGGCCAGTTTCATGAATTAGGAATTTTGCAGGTTGGCAGTGTTGCATTAATTCTGCATAGAATCATAGAACACTAGAACTGGAAGGGACTTGAGAGGTCATTGAGTCCAGTCCCCTGCCCTCACAGCAGGACCAAACACTGTGTAGATCAGGGCTACTCAATATGTGGCCCATGGGCCGCATGCGGCCTACAGCCCATTTGTTTGCAGCCTGTGGAGCAGTTTGAGTTTACGTGGGGCTCAACAGCAGCCCACTGGTGTGGTCCTTTGAACATGGCCTCCACTGGGAACACGCGCCACAATGGTGAGGCATCTCCCAGGTGGGGTGAACATTGAATGACACAAGCGGATGGGCTGGCTGGAACAGACAGGTACAGGATATCGGCTTTTCTAGTCTCCAAGGAGCAGGTGCCAGGAGTGCTGGGGCATTGTGGGAAGTGCTGGCTGCTTAGCCCTGTGGGCAGAGCCTGGGAGGTTCTGACTGGCTTACATGGGCCATGTTTGGGTCCAGCACCGTGGCTTAAGGCTTAATCTTTGTATTCATGCCCATCAGTGTGAAGGAAGCTATTTGCATATAAATGTGCATGTACATACAACCACACTTAAGTTGCGGCCCTCGGCATGTGCTGTGAGTATCATTGTGGCCCGCAGGGCTTCCAAAGTTGAGTAGCCCTGGTCTAGATCATCCCTAATAGATGTCTATCCAACCTGCTCTTAAATATCTGTAGTGATGGAGATTCCACAACCTCCCTGGGCAATTTATTCCAGTGTTTAACCACCCTGACAGTTAAGAAGTTTTCCCTAATGTCCAACCTAAACCTCCCTTGCTGCAATTTAAGCCCATCTGCAGCCTGAATCAATTAACATCCTGCCATCCAGACCCACATGTCCTGTAAATGGGCAGCTCCAGGGGACCATCTTCCTCTTCCTAGGCCAGATGTTGCAGTGTTAGAGAAAAGCCTGTGGAGAGGAGGCTCAGAGAAGGGATGACCTGTTATTCACAGGCGGGGCGTGAGGAGAAGAGCAGCCTTGGTCTGCTGCTCCCTCATGAAAATGATTTGGCTGCTCCCTCTGCATAGCCTTACCCCTTTATCCAGAAACTCCTCCCAAGTCATGAAGGGAAGGGGAAAGAAAACCGTCTGCTTCTGCAGCAGCTGTGATTGGCAGATCTTGTCTCGGATGTGGAGAGGTCAATAAGCCAGTGGGAGTTTTCCCTGGACGTTTGAATTGTTGGTTGGAGCTCCTTGCCTCTCTGATAGACAGGCTTACGCAGGGACCAAGCTTCCCTTATTCATGACTCCTGAGTACTGGCAACATAGCATATTAGCCTCCAGGAGGGAATAAGTGCCACCCTTTCTTATCCTTTTAGGTAAAGACTGGCACCCTTGAAGTTACATTACTGTAGAGTCAGTGCTGTTATTATTTGAGACCCACATGGCTCCCACTATTTGCTGCACACATACAGAGGCCACTTCCTGAGCTACAGCCTCTCTCTGTGAAGAGTTAAAGTGGTCCCTGTAGAGCATTGACACTTTTGTGCAGGCTCTCAGAGGGTATGTCTACACTACAGTGTTATTTCAAAATAGCTTATTTCAAAATAACGCATCTACACACAAAATGCATTTTGAAATAGCATTTTGCTATTTTGAAATAGCACGTCCACACTGAGTGGGCTCTGAATCACATTTAAGGCCAGCCGGAACCAGTTCTGGCAGGGCACCAGCTCACTGGTGCTCACTGGAGGCTAACTGAGAACTGTGCTTAAAGGGACACCTTCCCCTCCGGACAGCCATTCTCAGGTGTCCCTGCTTGCTTGTCCACCTCGATGAGGGACAGCAAAGCATTTTGTCTCTGTGTGCTCTGGTTGCCCTCACTCAGGACAACACAGCACTCTGCAACATGAAGCCAGAGCTGCCCCTGGGCACTCTGGTACTTCTCTTGGATGCATTTCTGTGAGCTTGGCTGCACTGTCTTCAGGCTGCCATCTGGGAGGTCCATCGGGGGGCTGTCAGTATCCAGAAAACCCTGCGGGAGAGCTTCCACCCTGAGGAACACTAAGAGCCTCCTGGTCTGCCCCACTGGGGGCTTATGCCTCATTCTTCCCTCACATCCTTCCACTTACCCTTCCCTAACCCCCCTTCCTAATGTCAAATAAAATACATGTATTTTCATGAACACAAATTCTCTTTATTTAACAAAACTGGGGGGGGAGGGAATGAAACTGAGGCGAGACTGGGGAAAGGAGGTGGGAGAAGGGAGTAGAGAGGCTGGGAGAGGGGAGGGGGAAACCTGGGAGGAGGAAGCTGGAAGAGGGAAGCAAGGGGAAGAAGGGGGAGGGGAAGCTCAGGGATACGGGTCTCTCCAGACCAACTTGATTTTCATGCGAAGCTGCTCCTGGGTTTGCATGTGGCCTTTGGTGGCCAGGCTGGCAGCTATCCTGCCATAGACAGCCACGTTCCTCTGTCTAGTGTGGAGATCATGGACGTTGGGGGCATCCCCCCCAAACCTGAATAAGGTCCGTGATCACGGCACTGTACCAGGAAGGCGCCCACCTTTTCTGGGCCCTGGCAGGCTCCTGGGAGCTGGCAGACTGCTCCTGGGGAGCAGTGGAGGGCTGGCTGCCAGTCGCTTGCTGGTTCATGTTTTGTGGCCACTGGGTCAGGGGCAGTGACTGCTGGCTCTGGGCTGGGCTGTTATTTCGAAATCACTTTGCTGTGTAGACATACCCAGATCGTTTAGCAAATCCTATCCAAAGTTAACAGATACAGTACCCTCCAATTTCATTGCATTTACCTTTGGCATTGTAATTTCTTGGTGCTTCTCTGTGAGAGGAGAATCCCCAAAGTGGGTCTGGGAGTCCAGGGGATGTTTTGGAGAGGGCAGTGTAAACTAGTTCATTCCTCGGAGTCCACTAACTGCTGATCTGACCACAGAAGGCTAAGCCTGGGTAGCCGCCATCTAGGCCGATGGCCCTTTTTATTACGCAAGATCGCGTTTACACCCGAGCCGGATCGGCCTGCCGGCGGAGTAGGGGGGTTCGGGCCCGCCCCCTCTCCGAACCCCGGCCCAGGGCCCTAAAGGCAGGGACCCGCGGTCCCTCCCTAGCGGATGGGGGAATGCCCCAAAACACACCCGCTCACGGGCTCCACGACCCTGCCCTGGGCCGCTTCCTACTCCACCAGGCCTCCCGGCCCACTTCTCTTGACCTCTCCTGCCTCACCTCTCCCTCCGTTTCTCCTCCCCTTGCTCCGTCCACCGTCCTCTCCCGTGCCGTGCCAGCCCCGAGTTTAAATCCCCCGCCGGCTCCTTTCCCCCTCTGCGTCACTTCCCGAGTGACGCCTCCCGGCCACCCTTCCCCCGTGACGTCATCCCCCTGCGCCTCCCCGACCCCTCCCTCTAGGGCCCTGCTGGGCGGCGCCCGCTGCCTCCCGACGCTCCCCGCGCCGGCTGCCGGCGCGTTCCGGGAGTCCACCGCGGCGGGCTGGGTCGTGTTCTCCGCCCCCCCGTGTGGCTGCTCGGCGCCTCCCGGCGCGCTCTCTGTGCGGGGCGCGAGTGCCCCGTCATCCCGCTCGTCGCCTCCCGGCAAGCTCCCAGTGCGGGGCCCGAGTGCCCCGTCACAGGCAGACTTTAAAAGAGTCAATTTGTTTCTCAATTCATAACAAAGACTTTATAAAATAGATGATACTGAGAATTATAGGCGCCCTCCCTCCATTTTTACATAGTTAACTCAGAGATCGTGAAACTCCATTAATGGTGAAGTAAACAGAAAAGTTGAGCCAAATCCAGACTTCTCTGGATTTCCTCTGAACTCGCTAAATAAAGGTGAATGAGGCTTCTTGTGAAGCCGGGGTGTAGAGAGGAAAGAAATGGCTTCACTTAGAAGATGGTTGCTTTGTGGTTTGATGTGAAAATCTTACCGTTTCTCTTGAGAAAGTAATAGTTCTTTGTACAGACTGTAAAGTCTTTCCAGCTTGTACTATCTTATCAGCTGCAAGAAAGCTAGTTGTCAGAAAAAGGAGGGCAGGGGGAAAGCACAACATTGACTTGCCTATGGTTCGTTGTGTTTATCTACCAGTGTTCTTTATAAGGAAACAGCTATAATTGGGTTTTATAATGATCAGATAACTTTTTTCTTGGGTGCGAGGCACACTGCTAGCCAGATTGCATTTTTGGCCCTTTCTTAAAGGCACTGTGTCCTTCTTTCAGATCCTGCTCTGAAAGGAGTGTCTGACAATTCTCTCTGAAAAGTGAATGATTGATCCACAAAAGGACTCAAGAGTGATGATGTCACCTTGTCCTAGTAAACTTTAGCCCTCCTCAGATGAGCATGTTCATTCCAGCTTTTAATGGGCTCTATAGAAAAAGGACAACAAAAGAAAGGAGGATCTGTAGCCATGGGGAGTTAGACAGCTAAGTTACTGTGTATTCATGCCTAGTAAACAGAATCATGGCTAAAATATTTATTTGATACCATATTTCAGCGTGAAGGAGGAGCTTTGATTTTTACAGTAGTGGCATATTTCTTCAGAGTGCTCTTTTTCTCTCCTTGTCATAACAGAGCGGTGTCAAAGCTTGCAAATTATTGGTTCTACAATGTGCAATTCAGTCTTGTGAGTTCAGGTTTGAAACTTAAACCTTTCCCCCCAAGAGTCTTCAGTTTGTTTCATTTCAAATCCAAACTGGGAGTCGTTTAGCCATTTATGCTTTCTTAGTTACTGAAAGAATTGCCTAATTATGATCCCTCTGTCAAGCTGTCTGGAGTGGCTCATGACTGTGATGTCTACCTAAGGGCAGACTAGGGTTATCAGATGTCCCAGTTTTATAAGGACTGTCCTGATGTTCAGGGCTTTGTCTTATCTAGTTGCCTATTACCCTCCACATCCTGTCCTGATTTATTTACCCTTGCTATCTGGTCACCTTTGGGCAGACTGTCAAAACCAGGGCAGAGACCTCAAACTGGGTCTTACCAGATGATGCTTACTGGATAACATTTAACCAGTTCCCTGGGGAGCAGCATCCACCTGGGGAACCAGCAGCCAGCCCCAGCCCCAGTGCAGGGGACTTGTGTGAGGACTGATAGTCAGGAGCTGGTAGAGCCAGTTGATTAGCTGGATAAATGTTAGCTTAACCTAATGTGTAATCGGTTAAATGATTTTCCCTAGTTTTTACTGATTTTTCACATGAAAGTTAGACCACTCTAATCCATGAAAATACTGATTATGTTAAGAAAATCCAATATGATACATTATATAGATATGCCTATGTTAATCTAAGTGTAAATGCAAAGACCTGTCTGTTAAAGTAAGGCAATGTAGTGGAAGAAACGCTCATGTTCATGCACGTGCATATGTACAAGTCGTGAAATAAACCATAGCATTAAACTGTTTTTACTTTTAATAGTCTTACATTTCTCCATTTCTTTTTCTCTTATGTCCTCCTGTCCCAAGTGTTAAAATAATATTCTATCTATAATATCATGGAGAGGTGGGGATTTTTTTGCACTGGTTTTCATCCATTTTAAAATTTTTGTTATAAACACTAATACATTTCTAAGAAATTTTAAGCAAAATAATAAAAACAAATGTCCTTGATAATAGCGTATTAATTCTCATATAAAGCGTGAGTGTGTGAAGAAGTGAGTAACCAAGAAGTCAAATCTCTTTTATTATTTGGAAAAAAAAAAACCTACTTTTCTGAAACATTCATTTATGTTTACATTGTATAGACTAGATGCAAGAATTATCATTTTCTATATGTCTGTACAGCCCAAAAAAGCCCAGGCTTGACTGATGCCTCCAGGTGATGTTATTAATTGATTATTCTGATGATGATTTATTATTATGCCAAACCAAATACCTGAGGCATGACTGTTCTTACTGTAGGACCATTTTAAAAAATTGGAGTGTGTGCAATTTCCAGACCAAAGCAATTAATATCAGTTAAGAGAAGCATTTAAACTGTGGTTCAAACCAAGCTGAATCTCCCTTTGTTAATCTAAATGAGTCATGAATACAGGCTCCGTACAAATAGACAAAAGGTGAACCCTCCGTCATGTGTTGGGCCAAATTCTGCTATGATGTACAGTCTGCTATGTATGCTGCACCTGACTTACAATGTGTTTTTAGGGCAGTACAAGCCGGGGATACAGTCATGCATGATAGGCCCCCTAATCACTTATCTGCTAAACATTATATTTTGACTTTCCTCATACCTTCAGACAAAAGCAACCAGGCCTCTAAATCACAATGAACTCAGAGCCATTGACCAACCAGACCACAAGATGGGATTTTTGTTAAGACAATTGCTTTGAGTTCTAGAAGTCAGATAATCTCTCTATGAAATTGGTCTTTATGCCCAGAGTCCACACAAGTCCTGTGATCCACTCTAGCTCCATTTGTAGTCCATGGGGCTCTATATACAATAATGAATTTTATCCTTTGATAGGTGCAAGCTAGCATATGTGTTTATAGTGGCAGACCTAGTGAATTGTCAGTAGTGCTTCTTAAGAATACTATCTAATACAGTCAAACAGCAAGGGGTTTTACATTCTTTTATCTTTCACCAAGAACTGAGTGCAATCATAACATATTAGCTTGGCATATAATCTCAGAAGCATGCTTGTGTCTGGTTTAGAATTAGGCAGACAAGCACAGCTTGTCAGCTCAAAATGGCAAAGGAATTTGGGCCTTGCCAGAGTGCACATGATGGGTTTTGAAAAGACAGCTTTACGAGGACATATTAGCAGCAAGGATTACTGGAAATCGAGCACTTTTGCATTATGTATATATTACCTTCAGAATAAGAAAGCAACATTGACCAAAGACTTTTACTAAACAGATTGTCAGAGCAACTAAGGCCTGATGTTGCTATAAAGAGAGTTTGTTCAGTTTCAGATAAGTCTTTCTCCTTCATGTTTACCAGTTACACATAAGACCCTCTTTGAGAAGACAAAACCTTGTAAAGCCAAGCAAAGGTTACAAACAATGAGATATTCCAAGGGACTACATCTGGACCACATTTCAAGGAACCTTCTTATTTAATGTCATTTACAGTGTTAAGAGACTTAGCTAGCACCCAGTCTTTCATCTCTTTAAACCTGGGATCAGATTCTGTGTGGGTCTTGAGTGAAACTGAGTTTGTGGTCTCAAACTAGTCTCTGAAGCTTCCCTCAGCCCCCATGGAGGTGTGGGGCAGAACCCCACAGCATCACTTCCAGGAGGCTTAGTCACTTGATACCTCTTATTTGAGCCTTAGGAGGTTCATTTTGTCATACTTTGTTTCTGTTGGGTTATTGTTTTCTCCCATAAATTTCCATTTTCTATTTTAGTTTTAAAAGCGGTTTGTAAAAGCAAATGTGGCTTTTAACCAAATACATCTGAAGCCTGTACTCCACCAACACTTTATCTTTTCACAGGAAGCAAGGAGATCTAGATGAGAACTAATGGGTAGCAGGTTTAAAACTAATAAGCAAAAGTACTTCTTCATACAGCACGTAGTCAACCTGTGGAACTCCTTGCCAGAGGAGGCTGTGAAGGCTAGAATTGTAAGGGTATGTCTACACTAGCCCCCTAGTTCGAACTAGGGTAGCTAATGTAGGCATTCGAACTTGCAAATGAAGCCCGCGATTTAAATATCCCAGGCTTCATTTACGTGTTCCTGGGTGGGCGCCATTTTTAAATCCCCTTAGTTCGAACTGACTGCCCGTGGCTACACGCAGCAGTCAGAAGTTAATCCAAACTAAGTCCTTAGTTTAGATTAGCTGTTACACCTCATTGCAGGAGGAATAATAGTTAATCCGAACTAAGGATTTAGTTCAGATTAACTTCTGACTGCCACGTGTAGCCACGGGCAGTCAGTTCGAACGAAGGGGATTTAAAAATGGCGCCCGCCCGGGAACACGCAAATGAAGCCCGGGATGTTTAAATCGCGGGCTTCATTTGCAAGTTCAAATGCCTACATTAGCCACCCTAGTTCGAACTAGGGGGCTAGTGTAGACATACCCTAACAGAGTTTAAAGAGAAGCTAGATAAATTCATGGAGGTTAGGTCCACAAAAGGCTATTAGCCAGGGGGGTAGGAATGGTGTCCCTGGCCTTTGTTTGTCAGAGGCTGGAGACGGATGGCACAAGACAAATAGCTTGATCATTGTCTTTGGTCCACCCCCTATGGGGCACCTGGTGTTGGCCGCGGTCGGCAGACAGGCTACTGGGCTAGATGGACCTTCGGTCTGACCCAGTACAGCCATTCTTATGTTCTTATGTAAATCTCTGCCCCTACAAATAATAATGTCATAATAAGTTTCTTGGATTTGAGTCTCTGAGGGTACGTCTACACTGCATCCCTAGTTCGAACTAGGGATGCAAATGGAGACAACCGAAGTAGTTAATGAAGCGGGGATTTAAATATCCCGCGCTCCATTAACATGATCTCGCCGGCGCGCTAGTTCGAATCACAGCTGATTCGAACCAGGAAGTGCGCGCCGGGACGCGTTAGTTCGGACTAAAGCCCTTAGTCCGAACTAATGTTACTCCTCATTTTTTGAGGAGTAACATTAGTTTGGACTAAGGGCTTTAGTCCGAACTAACGCGTCCCGGCGCTCACTTCCTGGTTCGAATCAGCTGTGAATCGAACTAGCGCGCCGGCGAGATCATGTTAATGGAGCGCGGGATATTTAAATCCCCGCTTCATTAACTACTTCGGTTGTCTCCATTTGCATCCCTAGTTCGAACTAGGGATGCAGTGTAGACGTACCCTAAATGTTGTAGATGTGGGGACACAATTATTATGCTTACTTCAAGTTGCAAATAAAATGATAATGCTAGTGGAAAAATCCACTCACAAAAAACACAAGTACTCTGTTATGGATGGAGTACAGAGAGGATGGGAGGATAAAATCTACACCCAACTGAAGTCCAGGTTGTCAGATAGCTGCATAGATTTCCTACAGCTGTTGTTCCAGAATGTGGGTTGAAATAGTGTCTGAAGTCCCTTCACATCTTTTTTGGGGATCCCTGAATCATGTAAATGGCTCCCTTTCCCCAGCTGCTCCAAGTGTGGCCTTCAGCACATGCCAGCCAAAGTCTGAATGAGATATAAAGACACTGCTGTCTGAGGGCTCTGTTAGAGTACCTCTTTATGCTTTATACCAGTCTTAAGTGAGGTGCAGGGACTTATGCTAGCCCTGTGCATCTAGTTCAATAATGTCTGAGCTGTCAAATATAGTCTTTTTTTTTTAATTGGAGTTTAAAAATAGAAAGCAGTCTTGCACAACATGAAAACAAACAAAAACAACAAAAAAAAGATCTAGGGAGGCAATGCTGGTGCACAGGAAATGAACAAGCAGATGTTGCTATTATAATGTGACTGTTAGCATTGCAACATCATCAGCGTATGACTGATAATTTATTAAAAATAGAATCCTCATTTTCTGCTATCAAGATCAAACTTCTGCTCTGTCTCATGAGAGGCGACTTTCTCTCATTTTAGACTCAAACATGCCTCTCTGTTCCAAACTCATTTATCACCTGACTCTTATTATGGTAAATTATGATTGCAAGGTTCCTGCACAGTTATTTTTCATGTTTGTCATTCTTATCTTTATCTCATGTCACTGTTGCTGGTTGTGGAACTGGTTGAAAAAAAATCAGCAAAATAAAAAACCATGTTTTCTGATCATCCTGTCAGAATAAAAAGGCATCAATGGCAAAAATCAGTGGAATTAGAATAAGGCTCATGTCTCTCACAAAGGCTCTTTAAATCCTTTCTGTGCAGGAATATTGCCAAAAGATGAGTTCATCTTAACAGTGAGGAGAAAGGTTGTCATGCATTCAAGTGTTAAAATGGTCAACTGGATTTTCAAAGTCCCATGTCTACATTTGAAAGATAAAATAGACACCTTTGTAGGGAAAAACAGGGGTACTCTTTTTTAACTTAGCTGAAATGCTTTTGACTAAGAGAGGAACAAACTGGAGAATGGACTCCTACCCTTATAGAACTTGACATATATTGTTCGCTCTCAAACTTACTATTTATTTCTTGGGCTTTCTTTTGAGCTTGTCTTCCTGAAAGTCAATGGGTAGTGAAAAAAGTCAAAATTGTTTCATGTACTTTTACTCCAGCTGTAGCTGAAAAGACTCTTCCAGTTATTTTGATTTTCAATAACTGGGCTAACTTCTGTTTTATCTGAAAGACCGACCTTTGTTCTAGTTTCTAATTGCACTTTTTATTTGTATGTACATACAAATATATTTTCATTTACAATCCATTTAAAAATTAGCAATGCATTTTAAACTAGCAATAAGTCTCCCATAATATTGAGTGGTAATACTAGAAGGTGCCGTAAATCATTCTAAATATAGCCCTGCCTTATAAGAATATAGGAATGGCTGTACTGGGTCAAACCAATGGTCCATATAGCTCAGTAGCCTGTCTGCTGGTAGTGGCCATTGCCAGAAGAGGGAATATACAGAACGGGGCAGTTTTATGTGATCCATCCCCTGCTTGCCAGTCATCTTCTTTCTTCCTCTGTCTGTCTGCACACACTGTTCTGAGATGGAAAGCACTTATATACTCTTCTCCTCCTGAAAGCTTCCCCTGATTGCTTGGGAGAGAGGGAAGCCCTGCTCCACTCTACACTAAAGTGCTCCCAATCCTAAACTCTTAAAATGACGGTATCCTGAGATCTCCCAAGCCACTGCCAACTCCCCTGAACCGTCTTCTATCTTCAAGTTCCATCCATTTTCTAACACCACTATCCTGTACTTGCATCAACATTCTTGGAATGGGCCCTGATTAAATCCCCCCCCTCCTCCGCCATGCTTAATTGGCCAGCACACCCTGTTATAGGAACCGTCATACCCCCATCTCTCTGGACTCCACAGATCTCTACTCTGCACATGTAGGATCCACCCAGTGGATGAGCTGGTCAAAAGAGTTCTCAGCCATTTTGACTTTACAAGTGACAAAAAGGCATCTTATCATGCCTACTGTACTAGGCCACCATGATATCAAAGATAATTCAGAAGTACAGATGTGGGATCACTTGGCCCACTTCCCACTATACTTCAAAAGCTTGCCCACAACAAGATAACTAACACACAGTAATCCCCAAAACACATAGCCCCCTCAGAACAGCATACCTCCTTCATGTGCCAACCACAACTCTCTTACTACATACACAACATCAAAACCAGAATACACAGTAACACTAAACACACACAAACCCCTTGCAGCAACAGACACCTCTCATTTGCTACACACACAGATCAAAAAAATCTACCAGCATAACACACACACACACACACAAACTTGCTTGCTTGCTTTCACTTATACAACCATACACTTTTTGTCATAACTTTTTTGAACTTTTATCATAAAGGTTTATAGTGACTAAGTCTTCACTGTAGCAAAGCTCCTATTAATTTCCAAGAAATACTTGAATCGGGCCTAAAGAAATGTGAATTGTTTAGATTCTCAGAGCTATTGTTTAGGAGATTTTTTGAAGTGTAGTAACTTGACTAAATGTGGCATGCCCTACACTTCAGTGTCAGCCATCTACAGACAATTGTTTTTGGAACTGATGCCAGAATTCTGAAACACAGATTTGGAAAGGCCTGTATATGACACAGAGCTGATGTGTGGAATGCAGACCTTCAGCTGTTGAGCTGAGGAACCAAAGCAGTCTTGCTGAGTGTGACATTGATTAAATCTGCTGGACTGCTTCAAACAGATTCATTTCTGCTGACAGTTATCAACTGCGATAATACAAGGAAACAGACGGACCATAGTCTAGAGACAAGTTGGCTGCTTTATCACCTGTAATTGGTTCTGAAGAATGTCAGGGTTTGGTAAAAACTGCTCATTGAGTTCTTTTCACTGTAAGTCATGTCATTTTTTTACTGTAAATCATGGTCATTTTTGTTTTCTTAACAGCGGATATGTCGTGAGTATGTTGTATTTGTCAAACATTTTTCCCTTCTTCGTATTTGCTGTACTGAAAAACAAAGGGCCCCTTTACTGTGAGCCATTATTGGCTTTTTGTTGTCTAAAAGAGATACCCTCTGGGATTAAATGGTTACTATAAAGTTAATGGAAAGTCAAGAGATGATTAATGCAATGGCTAGTGTCTGAGGTATTCATTCTCTTGAAAAGTACTACGCATGTCAGCTCAAACTACATTGTGTATCTTGCTGTACAGGTACTCAGAGGGCACAAGGATCAAGGAAGGGGGAATTCTAGAGGGTGCCGCAAAGAGAGGATGAAATTAAGAAAAGGGTCATTTAGAATGAATGTTAGGAAAGTGAAAGCTTCTTTTGGCTTGGGTTAATCTCCCAAGGGCAGTGATAGAACTTGGTGTTTATAGCCAGACTGGACAGAATATTGGAATCATATCATAAGGAACAATCTAGCATTGTCTGGGAGATGGGCCGGATAGTGTTACACACAAGGCAGACGTCATGCATGTGACTCTGCCAGAGCCTCAGCCTCAGTAGTGGAGGAAGCAAAGGCAACTTGTCTTCCTCACTGTGTCTGGCTTCTCCTATAGGAGCTAGGTCGCAGAGTAACTGACTAGAGGCAGCCACCTATGGCAAGGCTCTGGGAGAAAGCTTTTTCCAGATCACCTGCAGAGAGAGTAGCAGCAGCAAAAGAGGCAACTTTGCAGTTAAGAAACACTCCTCCCTATTTGAGCCTGCATTTATCCAGATCAGCTGTAGTTTTCCTTCTCTTTGTAACTTTGTACTAACTTTGTATTAACTCACGTCTACCTGTTCTACCTCCTAGCCCTGAGATTTTCCCTTACTCTCCTCCCTGCCATTCTCCGTTCCCCATGTTTATGCTTTCTCTTCCATTCCTGTTCCCTCCTTTTATTTTTGAGTCTTTGGGTTTATTTTTATGGTCTTCTTAAAACAGCAATTGAAATGTTGGTTTGAGGTACTTTCTGAGGGTTGATAACTGGTAGTGGGCTTATGATTCAAGGAACAGTTTCTCCCAGCCAATTGCTAATTCCCTGTGCTACTGCTAAAGTGATTTCATTTTAGTGGGATACTCCGCCAGCGAATGAAATACTAATCTGTACAAAAGGCATTATCAGCAGCATCCGAGAAATGCATAAACTGGTTGTGTGGCCAAGTGGTTAGCACAAGGGCAGGTCCTATTCTAATCTCTTTCATTTATTCATCTTGTACAAGTCAGTTTACCCATTGCTAAATGGCATATTATGATTACCATATGACTTCACAGGGATGTAACTGTTTGGGGGTGCTTGAATGAATGTTGCTATAGAAGTAGAGATGGTAGTTATCATTCTTAGAGATGCCCCCAAACCATGAAATCCAGATCTGAATTATGAGTATTCTGTGTGTGGGGAGATTAAATGTTTTTAGTTTTCCATGGAGATAAATTCCAATTATAGCTCTCATTTGGGAATCTGGACTCTCAAAAGCTATAGGGTGTTTATATCTGCACTTTTGAGACATATATGTGCTACTATTACTGGATGTTTCTGATATGCCATTTAGCACTGATGTGTGCAACAGACATTTTGACTTTCATCCCAGAATGAAGTAGAAAGCCTCCTTTCTACCTCAGAACACAAAGGAATGCTTGTTTTGCTCACAGCATTGGACAGAGACAGTGATCTCATTCCCAGTATATTTACTTTTATCTAGCTTTATTTGTAGTAGTAGAAGTAGTAGTACACAGTAAGAGAAAGTAATGAATTACCTTGGGTCCACCTATCACTCGTGGGCTACGTCTACACTGGCATGATTTTCCAAAAATGCTTTTAACGGAAAAGTTTTCCGTTAAAAGCATTTTCGGAAAAGCATGTCTAGATTGGCAGGATGCTTTTCCATAAAAGCACTTTTTGCGGAAAAGCGTCCATGGCCAATCTAGACGCGGTTTTCCGCAAAAAAGCCCCGATCACCATTTTTGCGATCAGGGCTTTTTTGCGGAAAACAGTACTGTGCTGTCTACACTGGCCCTTTTGCGCAAAAGTCTTTCGGAAAAAGACTTTTGCCCGAACGGGAGCGGCATAGTATTTCCGGAAAAACACTGATGATCTTACATGAGATTGTCAGTGCTTTTCCGGAAATTCAAGCAGCCAGTGTAGACAGCTGGCAATTTTTTCCACAAAAGCAGATGTTTTTGCGGAAAAACTTGCCAGTCTAGACACAGCCTTGGAGTTCAGGTGTGAATGGGGACACTTGTGGACAGTAAGGAAAACAAAGCTGTCAGAGAAGCTAGACTAAAACAGTTTGTGCACCTACAGTCCCAGTATTTTATCAAATACCTGAAAAAGAAAGTGATGCATGTGAACTAAATTTGATTTTTAACATACACACATTATTTTGGATTGTTTAGTCCATGTTCTTAGTGAATCATGTACTAGTAGAGATAACAATGATTTATCATGAAGACTTGACCTATGTTCTGTGCAGAGCTGGAATGTTACTGGAGTAATTCAATTTGATGCTATGTTTGTCATAAGCATTTCTGATAGTGATGATGCAAGACTTAGCTCTTTACTCAAACTAAACTCCCATTTTACTGAAGTGGTGTTTATCCTCAAGCATGGCAGAATTCTGGGTTTTTTAATTTTATTATTAATGATGAGAGAGAATATCAGTGTTTATATTTAAGCATTTTTCTTGATGTTTAATTTTTCATAGTTGCAGGAATTTGCTAAGATCAGATGGTGGGAGATGAACAATTATTTAATGACGGTAGACACAGATTCAAAAAATTAAAGCTTTATAAGTGTTAAAACACACATTGTTAACATTGTAGGTCAAAACTTTAGCTTACATCAAACTAAGAAGTTCTCAATCAGCATTTTTTCTTACTTAGCCTATCTATAAATTTTGATTATCATTGATGGAAATGTATGTTGATGGTTTGTGCAAAATACATATATGGCGAAATTGACATTTATCAATAAAAATTGAATCTTTCCAAGCTTATTTATCTAGCCTAAAATGCAGGTTTGTGTCCATATATATGGCTGTGGCATGCCATATAATCTTTGTGATTCAGTTGCACATGAATTGGCTGTGAAACAATTGCAGTCATCCTAGAATGAAATATAATTTCATGCTTTACTTTTTAAAATACTCTCCACACATTCCTGCTTATTCAGAAGCAAAGCAGACAAATAGGCCTTTCTTTGTAACAGCAGGGTTTCCCAGTAGCTTTGCTTCTCTATTGTTTACTGTTTGTAATTGTCTTTTAATGATTGCAGACTTGCAGAGCCAGGGTATTGTTTGAATTAATTGTGCCATATTTTATACTTGTCTCACTGGAGGTCTTCAAATGGATTTTTTTTTTAAAAAAAGACTGGATAATACTGAGGTGAAAGATTATGACTTTTAATTTCTTATAATATCAATGGAAGTCAAAAGACTAAAAAATTTTAATTTTTGCAAATATTTATTCCTTATACATGAGATTCAAGCTAATCAGTTTATTTTCCCACACTGTTAGCAGGCAAGAAAATTAAGCTTCCCCTTGTCAAAATTCTTCCTCCAGTTGCTTTAGGACTAAATCTTTTTAAATTACTCATATCATTATAAAAACAATGAATAGTCCTGTGGCACATGTATAATATAATATATATAGAATATATAAATTCCACACGATTACTTGTTTTTAAAGTTACAGACTAACATGGCTGCCCTTCAGGGACTTCATATCATTATATTTGCTCCCATTCAAGTGTTGCTGATAGTCAGGATTGCATTTTTATATGACCTCTCCTAAGAGAATAAGAGATCTCGCTTCTTGAGAATTAAGGCTTAAGAATCAAGGGCACTCAGTACCTGACAAGATCAGATAAGATAACAGATAATTAAACCTCATCCTACCGAATTTAACTAATCACCTGCAAAGGTCAGATAGGATTGCTGAGAGTACAGCATTGCTTAATTGAATAGGTTAATTATAGGGGATTTTTGCATTCTTCTGAACAATCAACGAACTGGTCAAGATAGAAGCATGATATCAGAGTGGGGGGAGGGCGGGAAGAAAGATTTATTTATGGCCTTGATGACCATTCAGTGGGACATCCCAAGACAGAATTAGAAGGTGACTGACCACATAGGGATTCCCAGTCAAAATTTGGTGCTGTGTTCCAAAATGAAGGGAAGTAGAACTGATGGAAAATACATAAGCAAATGAAAACTGGAGAACACCTTACAAATGCACATTTGTGATCAGAAACATTTGGTGCTCAAGTAAAGAAGTTTGTTTTCATCCTACTGTGAAGGTAGGGGGAGGATAAACTAAGTAATTGGGTGCAGATTTCAGAAAACTGTATCCTGGGTCTTTTATTCATGGGTAGACGTGCAGAGAAAGCAACATTGGTTTTAACCTTAGAGTTAAGAATGTAACATTGACTTACTTGGTCTTGACAGTTACTGCAAATGGACCCGTGAACTGTTTCAACAGCATATTTGTTTTACAAAGAGATACTTTTTCAGGGACTCTCAGTAAACAAAAGGCTGGACAAATTTCAGGACAAACAAAAGGCTGGACATAAAATGAAAATAAACCAAAACTAAACAGTAAATGAAAAGGTACACATAATACAAAAAATCATTAGTCAGGCTATATCAATGAATATTTCTGTTTAAAATACTATTGTCTTAATAGTTATTTCACTGTGCTCTTCCAATTTTCCTTTAAGAAAAACAGTATTTTTATGTATCCAAACTCACTGTTTTATCACCTGACTCATCCTGACCTCAACTAGTTTAGTAGTTTAAAGAGTTTTAAACGTATTACTTGGACGCACTCTTTTTAGTATTGTGCAAAGAACTTTCAGTTTTGGATTGTGAAACATATGATCTTACCCTGACTCTCAAGTGACCATGACTGGAAAGTTCTGACTCATTTTGTTCTCTGGACTTGCTGAAGTGACAGGGACTCACAGATCTTTTAGTGCTTCAGACAGTTTGTTAGAAACAAAATTAGCATCATTATCCTTGCTTTTTATAGCTACTATTTCCATAACGCCTCTGGTGAGTGGAGAGCTGTAAAGGCAAGTATCAAGATGATTGGACCCTAACATTAAAGCAAAAACATATTATTAAACTAAAAGGACAGATCACATGAAGAGTATTAGAGGATTGCTACAGTTAATGAATCTTTCAAGATAGGATGGATAGTTGCAGGTAAACAGGCTAAAACCTGGTTGCACTGTTGATACCTGGTTAGGGGTTTATTTGTTATTTGTTTGTTGGTATTTTTATTAGAAAGAAAAGAAGTACACCACAGTAGAAGAACTGGGGTTGCCAGGCTATGTGGTAGAAGGCAGTTTTAAAGATATGTGGTACGATGGGGGAATTACTGAGTATTTTGCTTATGTATTTTCTTTGCTTTTATTTTAGTTTGCAAGTATGCCTGCCACAAGAAATGTGAAGCAAAGGTAAGCACCTATTAGATATTTATTTCTATTCTTGATAACAGTGTCCATTTATTTGAAGTTTGGAAGACATTAAGAATATAAATATTCAGCTAATAAAAGGTTTGCTTGACCAGATGCTCAACTGCTAAGAAATAGTTATGACTTTCACTTCTGAATACCCCGTCTTGCTGCTTAGTCTTCGATTTATTGCTTAATGGCTTGAACCCACACCACTAAAATATTTTTTTTTTTGCCTTTGGCTTCTGTGGGAACTGGATAGTGGTCCCACTTAATACATTTCTGTTTAATTTTAGATGTATTTACCTAGTATCCTACGGTTGCTTTAGTTTTATCAGAAACATAACTCATTAATAGTTCTCCCATTGAAACCAGTGAGTGTTTTGCCATCATCTTGTCTATTGTAGTGAAAGATTGAGCATCAGTGGTTTGAATACCTTACTTCTACCACAAGGGGGCACAGTCAAGTAGAAAACTACTTTGATAGATTATGAATGATAGTTTCACAGCTAAGGACTGGACATGTCTACTAAACCAGGGATATGCGCTGTTCGGTATCAAAATGCAGAAGTGATGGACACTTTAGAAATGTTAAAGATAGAAATACAGATTAAGAGAAAAATAGACATTCCCTAGGCAGCACAAAGATTTGAGTTTAGGAGCAGGGACCTAATCATTGACATGTTAGGGCAATCTGAGTTTGGAGTATAAAAAGAAAAAAATGTACATCAAGGTGCCACCTGCTTTCATGATGCTAAGATGTTTCTGTGTGAGACAAAGCAAATTAATAATCGACACATTCAGTGTTTGCTTCCCCCATTGGGTTTTCATACAGAGAACACCTGTAAAGATCAAAGACATTATTAATATATCATTACTACTATAATTGTGGTATAAGGATTTTATGTGCACATAATTATATGTTTGGTCAAAAGTAATGCTTTAGAAATTTTGCTAAGGGCTAAAACTTGGCATACTGAGACAAACTGTTAAGGCTGTAAGAAACTGATATCTGGAAGGAAATTCATAGTTAAGGATGGCAATCAGAAATTTCCTCTACCCATTCGTACATACATAACAGGGAAACTTGGATTAAAAGCCAGGGTGTTACGCTATTTTGTGTTATGTTCTTCCTTGATGTTTGTAAACAACGAAATAATTGAGCATATACAATGCGCTCCATTGTTTAGATACGTCAACACCTGTGATAGATCAAGTTGCTATTTACTGGCCTTAATTTGGTTTAACATTACAATACTTAAACTTTAGGTTTTCTTTCTTATTTCTTTGGTGAAACATTAATGTCATATTAATGTAGTGTTTGCCTGAAGATTATTATTAATGAGAAGTGACTAAAACATCAAATGTTTTACTTATTTCCCCAACAAGATGATTCTTAATATGAACTTCCATTCTGTGGTCTTCCTTTGCTGCCCTCTTTTTTGTTTGTTTGTTTGTTTGTTTTTGATTTTTTGTTTTTTTAAGGTTTGTGGATTAAAATAATTCTGAAAATTGGCCTTGCTAAGATGTTTTCACATTTGTGGAAATGCCCTGTGAAATTAATTGCCATAAGGAAATACAAAATGTATTAAACCACTATTTCGTTTGTATGATTTCATCGAATGAAACTAAGTATAGCTGGGTTACATTAGTGCTTAGATAGTAGACTTTCAAGCAACACAGGTTTTATAGTAAGTAGTAACATTGATTCAGTAGGTTGTACCTTCCCTTCTGAGTGCTATGCTGGCTATAGGGATGTTAAATATCAATTAATTGAATAGTCGAGGAACCTCATGAATTCTTATCAGTTAGTCAACTATTCTATAGTCCCTGGGGCCGGGGATGGCAGCCGCTATATCAGAGGCAGCAGTGCAGGGTGTCAGGCAGGAGCTGCGAGTTTAAATACCAGCTCCCCTTGTGGACCAGCTTCCTGTTGCCCAGTGCTGCTGCCTCTGATAGAGGCAGCAGAACAGGGTGGCAGCAGCCCCTTTCTAAGGTGGGTCTGAGCTCCTGGACCCAGCATGAGCTGGAACTGAGTCAGACTGCCTGCCTGGCTCCTAATACACTTTAAATGCAGAGCCGCAGAAAGAGTGGGTTCTGGACCCAGGGTGAGACAGAATTGAGCTGGGCTGCTGGCGAGCATGCTAAAGAATGTACTGACAAGGTGGTGGGAGAGAAATGAGTGTTGTCTATTGCATTAACCTATAAATTTTTGCTTATCAGTTAATTGATTACTCAACTATACTATTGCATCCCTAGCTGGCCTCTTTCAAATGACATGAAAAATGTATGTTCTTAATATTAGACATTTTTCAGATTAATAAGGGAAATTTCAAAAGACATAAAGGCTGTGTCTACATTGGCATCCCTTTCCGGAAAAGGGATGCTAATGAGACACTTCGGAATTGCAAATCCGCGGGGGATTTAAATATGCCCCGCGGCATTTGCATTTACATGGCTGCCGCTTTTTTCCGGCTCGGGTTTTTTGCCGGAGAAAAGCACCAGTGTAGACGCGATTTTCTGGAAAATAAGCCCTTTTCCGGGAGATCCCTTATTCCTACTTGAAAGAGTCCCCTCTTACTGAAAGTAGGAATAAGGGATCTCCCAGAAAAGGGCTTATTTTCCGGAAAATCGCGTCTACTCTGGCGCTTTTCTCCAGCAAAAACCCCGAGCCGGAAAAAAGTGGCAGCCATGTAAATGCAAATGCCGCAGGGGATATTTAAATCCCCCACGGATTTGCAATTCTGAAGTGTCTCATTAGCATCCCTTTTCTGGAAAGGGATGCCAATGTAGACACAGCCAAATGGTAATTAGGTGCCCAGCTCTCTTTGATATTCAAATGTCATTAGGAGTCCAACTGATCTTTGTGCCTTTAGAAATCTCTGCGAGTGCCACATGTTATTCTACAGATTTGCAAAGTATGATTCCTGCTGCCATTATTTCAAATGAAATAGAAAAGTACAAAAAATCAGTATTGACATCAGACTTCAGATACAGTATTATTATTATTGAGCAAGTACCCTTTGGAACCTCAGAAGTAGTTGCATTTCAACTGTGTATAGTCTCTGATCCTGTGGATCCTTCCTCCTGAAAACCTCTGTAGAGTTCCATTGACTTCAGTGGGAGGGGACTCTGCATGAATTTAAGCAATCATAGTGAAGATATGATTGCGTGATCAGGATGATAACCTGGTTGCCAGGATTGAAATTTATATTATAATGGTAATGGACTTCATAAATACTGGCCACAGTTTGCTATGTAGCTCCCTTGCTGCTATGTTAGGTCATACGTTTTGGAAGTACCCCTGTAACAAGTCTCTTTTCAAAAGAGCAACCTACCACAAGATTTAAAACATGAGCAGTTGAAACAGATGGAACAGATGGAATCTGTTTTGAAGGCAATAATGCACGTGCACATCCAAGGTCTGATCAAAAGCTGATTAAAGACAATGGATCCTGTGAAGATACCGTTCCAAGTAATGCAAGCTACATAACATCTTACTGAACCAAATAATGTATGAAAAAAATCACTTTAAAGAAAAACAATAATAGCACCAACCATGGCAGAGCATTTCATTTCATTGATGGTACTTTTGGTATCTGAACAACCAGAATCATCCCTTGAAGTGGATTAAATGTATTTGTGCCATACAGCCTACATTTGCTCAAAGTGTAAATATCTGAGGAAAGTAATAAGTGCCCAGTCCTGATTCTACTTACATTACCAGTAGTTGTGACATTAGCTTAATTAGAAATTAGAAATTAGAAATAAGAAATTAGCTTGATTAGAAATAAGATCTGGCTCTATCATTTTACCAAAGTGCAGTTGACATGAAGGCACAGCAAATGCCTTTGTTTGGGAAACCAAGCTTTGACAACAGCGTTCTGGAATAGAATGTCTAGACTGATCTCTTACGTGGGAAGTTGTCTCACTGAAGATCCATCTGCCATTGAAGACTTTGTGCGGATCATAGGCTGGTATAAACTGGTGTTATGACAGTTTACACCAGCTGAGGATGTTAACGCTACTCACTACCCCCCCACTATTCAACGACAAGTTGAGTTGCAATTTTTGCATGTTACAAAGTATTGAGCCTATTTGGGGCTTTAGTTTCACTCTATCCAAATTAACTCTAAATAAGTTCCTCATTAGCTGTAAAATTATTAATTACACAACACTGAGTACAAAATAACTAATGTAAGTAAGCACTGAAATAAGCCTACTAGAACATAAAGAACCAACTGGAAAAAAATGACCCTGAAGCTGCAAAAATGTAAGCGAGCAGAGATTAGGTTATCGTAATTTTAGCCAACCACATTCAATGCATCTGACTTCATTCTAGATAGATATTGTAACACATGAAATGATACAGAATAAGGCAAGCACATGATTCTGATCCAGTACTAAAATGTCTGGTCTGAGTTATAAATGCCAAGCTAAAAAAATTCTTCTCTGTTTAATGTAGCAAAGAAAAACAAATGTAGGGGGGAGTTTAATGGTTGTCTATATATAAAAATCTTAAGTGATATATGCATATCTGTCAAGTTACTATTTTCAGTTCAGCTCTGAAGATAGGAGAGGAGGGCATTAATGGAACTTAAGTATCCACAAATTCAGAACAGATGTCAGGAAGCACTTTTTCATACAGAAAGCAGCAAATATGTGGATTGATCTCCCAGACAAGTTTGTTAAGACAAAAAACAGTGTGGGTTACTCAGGACACAAGCAATTTAATACTATCCTGGGGGGAAATAGAGCACCAAAAAGGATTGCGCCATGATTTTTCAAAATCCCATATGTGCCTGAAGTTATCCTTCTAGAAATGTATTGCAACCAGTTTATTTAAAAAATTCTCTGTTATCTCTTCACAAATAGAGCACATTTCAGCTGCGGCTCCCATGACTTTAGATACAATACAACTTAACCTGGTTCAGATTTTAGCAAGCCTATATAGCAGGGCTGGCCAAATTGTGGCTCATGAGCCACATGTAGCTCTTTGACCATTAAATTGCATCTCACTAGACTTCTCTGCCTCTCCATTCTCCAGTTACCAGACTGGGGGTGAAGAGAGCTCAGCACATCTGCCTTGCAGAGAGGTGGTGAATTAGGAGCTTCTTCCCAGTGGGGACGAGGGTCTCAGAGCTTCAGCTCTGCAGGGGGCACCAATCAGGGCCAGGGGATTCAGCAGGAGTGGGGCTGAAGCCCTAGGCCTTGGCTCCTGGCAGGTGTGCTCCAGCTCTCCATTTTCTGCAAATTATCATATGCAGCTTGGAAGGCCAGTGAATTTGGCCACTCACCCCCCTCTGTAGAGTAAATTATAACCTTCTGATGGTCTATTTAAATGAGTCTGCACAAGTGACCCACAAGGCACAGCAGGGCCAGCAAACCACCTGGAAACAAGAATGCCACTCTTGTGTGTAGTAACACTCCTCCAGGGCAGCAGTGCACATCAGTAATCTACCCAGCAAGATGTAGGACTGGTTTATAAGGAAGAAGGTGTGTCAAAGGAAAATCAGCTTGCATTACACGCTCTTGCTGATAGGTGCACATTTGTACAAAAGTCCATGCTGCTTGGGCATTAGGTAAGAAAAGCTCAACGCTGCCTCATGCATTTTTAACTCATGCAGTAGAGGATGTGTCCTTTAGAGCTTGTATCATTATTGGTAATGTTCTGTAGCAGGTGTGCTTTCTGCATATCATCTACTTGCACATCACTAGGGACATGATGATTTTCCCCATCCTGCTCTTATTGTTCATTTGTCCTTGTCCCCGTTGCTCAGCATTTTCCTTACTACCAAGCAAGGAGGCTCTGCTGAAAACCCTTTGCTACCTTAGAAGTCACTTTCCTGTTGTTTTATAATCTTATTTGCTCAGGTGAGCTATTCTGTGTGCAAAAGGCTGATTTTGATAGTTTTTAATTAGATAATTGTTTACCTGATGGACAAAATGTCTAGCTTTTTGCAGAATTACTAGAAACAACACACCTGTAAAGATCAATTAAAAGCCATATCTATTTTGTATGTTTAAAAAAAGATACATATTGAATCAGGGCTGCTATTTTCATATTTTTAGCTACTTGCATGAGATTTGGGGAGGGGGAACAGGGGACGCTGAGGGAAAGAATTAGCTGTATGAAGAATTGTCTGATACCAATATCTATTTTGTATCTTAAAGCCAGCTCTATCAAATTTCCTTTATTCTTAACTGTCTGAAACAGAGCCTCATGTTCAGTTCTTTTCCAAAGAATCTATTCTGCTGTTTTACTGTACAAATCCTATTTAATTGGGATAATTAGATTCTTGTAATGCCTCTGTGTATATATGCTTAACTTACAAGTGATTCCAGATGGCTGTCTGTTAAGATGTCCATAGTGAATTAGTTTCCTGCAGATGCAGAAGCTACACAGTAGTGCCCCAAAACTTTATTTTGGATTAAGTTGCCTTTTTTTTCTTCAGTGTTGTTTTGATGGGAGCATTTCTTCTCTCTGGCAGAGAGGTAGGAATATTTGTGTGCCCCAGCAAAACTAGAAGTGTTTTATACAACGTCCATTCTGAGACAACATTTTCTTTCCATCTCACTTCTCCTTCAGACTTTTCACTTTTGCATATATGTAGGATAGTACAGAGCTGCAGATATTTGAAAGGCTTTATGTAGTAGCTCTGATTGGACACCCCTGTTCCTTTTGGAGACTGAGAAGGTGTTTTCCAATTTCCAATACTTTTGTCTTATAAGTGGGAGCCTTGAAATAACCATGGACACAAGAGAGGTGTGTTGGGTCCTGATTCACTTAAGCATACATTTAAATGTTATAGAATTCAATGGGAATTAAGTATTTGCATAAAGTTAAGCTCATGCTCTAGTGCTTTGATGACTCAGGGTCCTACACGCCATCTTAAAGGCCTACACCTGAACTCTTTTGGAAAACCAAGCCTATGTCCTTCATTAAAAGTTGGAGGATTTGTGTTTTTGATATAGTTCCAAAGTCTTTTTCATTTTTGGTTCTTTGCCAATTACACATTATGTTTCAGAGAAACAAATATATAAGTGCAGATGGTTTTATAGCTTCTCAAATACTTTATTGTAGTAGATTAGTTTCTTTTAATTGTACAGGGATTCAGTTATGTATGACTTCTCTTTTTTCTTCAGGAAGCCATCTATACATCTCAGTGGAGTGAGGATTAAATAGAAGTTCTGGGATTTCGTATTAATGACCTAAAATCTCTGTTCAGATTAACTTCCTGATTTGTAGCAGGCCACTTTACCATAGCCAAAGCCAGACCAAACAAACCTTTTGGTTTATTTTTCCTTTACAGAAATGTTAAATCTATAATGTAATTCTACCGACTCCTCCTGAGACAGGCCATCAAAAAAATTATAAAAAGTAAACATTGTGAATCCCACTTGACAGTCTCTCATTTGCTCTTGTCATTTTTGTCAAAGGCCACATTTTTCTACTAGTTTTTTTCAGGGTTATTTATTTTAAAAAACGTTATTCTTCCTTTGACCCTTTCCTCCCTTTTTATATGTTTATGCTGCTGACTGAAAGGAACTGGAGGAAGGCCTTGTGTTCTGCCCCTGATCCTTAGGGAGGTTATGTTCTGTTTTCAGATAAAGACTTGATAAACCCTTTAATGACCCAGGAAAGATGGGGGGGAGGGGTTGTTTTTGTTTGTTTTGGGGGCGGTGGCAAGAGAAACAGATGGAAATAGAAAAACAGAATATATGTAGTGTGAATTAAAATAAAATCAGCACAAAGGACACAATGCAGGGGAAAGAAAGCTGTAAAAATAATAAAATGAACAAAGATTACTGATTGGGTATTATTTCCTGCAGAATAGCAATCAAAAAGCTCACCAAAGAGAGACCGTGCAGTGTGCATAAAACAGGGTAATACAGGTTGGACCTCCCTGGTCTGGCACCCTCAGCACCTGAACGATCCTGAATGAAGAATTTTGCTGGCCCATGGGAGGTTATTTCTGCCCCTCACCTCTGCCATCGGCACCCCCAGCCATGGTCTGGTTGCCAGCATCCTGGCCAGCTGCCCCCGTGCCACCAACCCCTCTGCGCACAGGGCTCCCGGCCCCAGGTGACAGCCCTGCTGCCTCACGGTTCCCCAGGTAGTTGCGCTGCTGTGGCTGAGGTTCAGTTGTGCCAACAAGCAGCTGCCCCATGACTGGGCCCCAGCCCCGCTGAGCAGCCCTGCTACTTCCCAGCCCCTCCAAGCAGCTCTGCCAGGCATCAGTGGAACTCCTCACTCCCAGCCCCACCGCTGGGCAACTCCGTTGTCAGGCTCTTGGCTCTGTGGGGCAGTACCACTGTCTCCCAGTCTCACTGGGCAGCTGCACAACCAGGTGGCAGTGTTGCTCCTGGGCTCCTGTCCTGCTACTGGGAAGCCCCACTGCCTCCCAGCCCCACTGGGCAGTATCGCCACTGAGCAGCAGTCCTGCTGCCGGGTTCTCAGTTATGCCATCGCAGGGCAGCCTCGCTACTGGGCTCCAGCCCCATCCTCCACTGGGGCACTCTGGTCCTGGAACATATGTAGTTCTGCTGGATCATGGATGTTGCTGGACCAAAGAGTCCCAGTTCAGAAGAGGTTCAACCTATAGCCCAAAGAGCAGATATGTAGCAGTGAGCCTGAGTAGCTGCCCACCCCCAGCACTGTGTACATACACACACATGTGCCACCTTAACCAGGAACACAAATTCAGGGGGTAGGAACTAAGAGACAAAACAGGTGCGGGGGAAGGAAGGCAACACACACACCAGTCATCACCAGCTCTGCTACTGTTTGAGGTGGCCATGAAGAATAGTGGAGCAGAATGGTTCTGGGTGCATGTCTGGCTTCAGCACCATCCTACACTTCAGGATGATGTGGCTCAGACCAGATGGATGTGAGGAAATGCTGGATGCATCCTCCCGCTTGCTGTAAGAGGAAGCACCATGTGCCCTTGGCTGGTGTGTACTGCTGAGTCTGGAGAGGGAGAAATGCTCCCAGGGAGGGGAATTGTGATAGTTGTTTCCTCTTGCTGGCACTTGTTGGAGCCACGTGGAAAGATCCAACTTTGCAGTTTGTGCCTGGATTAGGAGGCTCCTGACTCTCTCTTTCCCCCTACCATCCCTGTCAGAGCACCTGAGCACCACAGAGCATTAGATTAGCTTCATTAAATTACATATACAAGATCAAAGTAACCTGAAATATAATAGTTCTAGAAATTTGTAGGTAGATCATCACATTCTCTGTGTGTCTGTTTCTCTCTCTCTCTGGAGTGTGTATTTATACATACATAACCACTGGAATTCTTTTTATAGTGAAGTCATTTTTTTCATTATGACTTCGCTCTCTGTAGTTTGCTGTCATGAACTATAACTCATTGTACTTACTACTATAATTCTTTTGAAGAGTTTGGATCTTCAGTTTAACTGAACTATGAACAATTATGCTATAGAACATGGGTTCCCAAACTGGGGGGTGTGAAGAAATTCCAGGGAGGAGGGGCGCAAGGTGACCCAGCCACACACACACACGTCAATCCCATCCCAAGTTTTGCTGCTATTTTTTTGGGAGGGGGGGCGTAAGGGTTTCTCAAAAATCAAAAAGGGGGTGTGATGCCGAAAAGTTTGGGAACCAATGCTATAGAACATGATTACAGTTAAATTTCACAGGCCAGGTAACTATCTGTCACAAATATACTGGATTCTTACTATTCTAATATCAACATTAGTTTTAACTTGTGATTGTGTATTTTCAGGTCTTTTCTCCCAACTGAAAGAAAAACCCAAGTATAAACAGAAATATGCTGTATAAAAGAGCCTTACCTTTTGTCCTTTTTTGCTTTTAGAAATACAAATTGGTATTTCTTTTTCTTCATCCTGTTAAGCCTCCTGTTTCAAACCACAGGTTGGATTACATCCTGCTTTCAGATGCACATGTTTGAATCCCACTGACTTCAGTAGAAGGTTACCTGAGTAAAGAAAAGTTTAGGGGAAATGTTCTCAAGAGTAGCTACAATAGGCAATCTAGCACACTGCTCAAAAGAGAGGTGTTTGAGGCATCTTACACTTCAGATTCTCAAGAAGATATAACATCAGATCTAATGGGATCATGGTCTAGGTTTCATGAATTCACTGGATAGAGGGATATATTTGGAAGATTGTATTAGTTTTGTCTGTGTTCAGATTATTTTAGGTGATCTAGGACACCACATCCATTTTGCTGACATTTATCACATGTAGTCTTCTGGAGTTGTGTGCATGTAACCAGTGCAGAATTTGGCCCACTATATTCCTATAGGCACTACATTACTTGGAAATAGAAATAATTGTGGTGCCTTCAGTGCCATTGTAATGATAAGTTTC
Source organism: Pelodiscus sinensis (assembly GCF_049634645.1). Lineage (NCBI taxonomy): Eukaryota > Metazoa > Chordata > Testudines > Trionychidae > Pelodiscus > Pelodiscus sinensis. The sequence goes on from NC_134712.1 coordinate 158,418,805, forward strand.
GGCTTTTTAATTGTGAATGAAGAATATATTTTTCCTTTGTGTATTGCTCCTGTCAGTGTTTATGGAAGTCATGTTGTGTAAATTAAGAAAAGAAAGAATATTTTTCTTGGATATTTAAACAAGTATAAAAGCAGGATAGAAACTGGTACTCAAGCTTTTATGCTACCATATGTAGCATCTTAAAAAAAGAAGGCTCCTACTCTAATGACAATAGAGTCAAATGCCACGTTTAACTAAAAACTTTCCAACTTTGATTATAACATTACAATATTAGTAACATTTCACAATTGAGTTCTTCCCATGTTAAATTTCAGATAATGTGTTGAGCACAATCAAGATGTTTCTTTTCTGGAAGAGAAATTTTTAAACACCAGTAATTTTAATCTGAAGATTCAAATTAGACAATCCCTTCTTTCAATGTGCCTCCATGGATTTTTAACTGTCATTAATTTATTATTGTTATAAAATTAATTTTCATTAAGAGCTGGTTAAACAGAAAATAAATTTGGTTTAGCCTCATTTAAAATGTAAAAATAGCCAGTGATTATAGTTGCTGCATGTACGCTATTATTGTACGGTCACATGAAAGCCGTTAAAAGCAGAATTGTGTGAAACATAGAGGACTTGCTTTTTGACAATTTGTGTGACATTTTCCTTTATTTTTAGTACTCATGGGTTCAGCTCCTGCTTTTTTGCCTGTGCTACATTTTTTTTAAGGTTTTGGGTTAGAATGAATCTAAAACTCAGATGAAGGCCTGCCTAAAGTTGTTAAGTGAAAGCCACATGAAACTCTGACTTGTGAATGGTCTCAACAGGAATCCATCAATCAGAACAAATTCAATGAGGATTGCAAACTTTAAGGGTTTTTACAGTGAGGTTTGGGCTTTATTACCAAATATAAAACCATCTTCATATTGCATAGTATGGAGACTGAGTGAGAAATCATGCTCATTTCCTGGTACCAGGAATACACTCAGAGGGTTACAAAATGAAGTTTTACTCCAACTGAAAGTGGCCTTTGGATTTTGCAGGACTGACCCCATAAATGGTTCTGCAAGGTAATACTAGATTCTACAATCTGCAAAATGTTTTGTGCTCCACTAGATTTAATGTCATTCTAATGAACTGTTCTGGCTGAACACAGACTGTCAGCAGTAGAGTGACATAATGATTTGAAATTGGTTTCTATGGGCATAAAGACTGCATTGTTAAATGAGCAGATATGCCGTGCTGGGGGTTGTACATAGGACTGTTGGTTGCTATGCTTTCCTCAGATTGAAAAAAACTACACACATTTTAAAACAGACTGTTGTTGGAAAAGAAATTATTGTTAATCTTACTTTTTTAAGATACTAGAAGGCTGCTTTGTGGAAAGGCCTAATTGGTAAGTGCAAATTCCTAGGCTTTTTATCAGCAAAACACCAGCATCACCCTAAATCCAATAACTGGGGAGAAAAGAATCTTAACATGATTTCTTTATTTCTTTTTCTTCATGTAAGTTCAAGGGTACAGATTACTTTTTCAGCAGGAAGGTTCTGCCGTCAACAGCTATACCTTTTCTCTATCTGAAAACTGCTTTGGTTTTGGTGATTTGGGGGAGGATCTCCTTTTCTTTCCTGCTCTATTCTTATTCACTCTGTATAGACACTGGAGACCTAACACAGGCTGCCTTCATGGAGCAGGAATCCTTTTATCACTGGAGGGTGGGGAAAAATTTGTCATCTTTATAAAGGGCATCACGTGGGATCAAAGGGACGGGAACGATGTGTTTCACACTGTTGTTGCCTGGGACAATCATTTAGGGCATGTTATAACCCATGTCACATTTGAATCCTGGTTTCCAGAGACGAATAGCTTAGAGCTCTCTGCCACCCACTCCTTGTAATTCTTTTTTTAAAAGTGGCTGGGTCTTACTGTACACTTACACCCACAGCTTTACCCATGAGTTTTTATTGTGATTGTTAAGACCAAAGAGATCCTCAGCTTTGTGAAGACCAGTGGTGACAGTCCAGCCCACTGTCAGAACTTCTGGGCCTTGGGGCAGAATAGAAAATGCCTCCTCCTACCCCATGATCAGTCCACCTGATGTTTGGGTTGTGCGCTGGTAGAATGTTCCCTCTTATTTTTGTCGTGTATGAAAGCAATACATTTTATGTGAATTGAAGTATGAGTATATGTGCACCACCAGTAGAAACACAAACCCTAGATATCTATTATATATTTGAGGAAAATTTTGTGTATCTGTCTGTGCATCTGTTTGTTCAAGGACTCCTCTTAAATGGTAAGAGGTAGGACCAGCAAATTTATTGTTCAGCTTCTTCCTATCATTACTTAAGAAAGGACAATGAGACGTGCATGAAATATGTTTGTTTCTGGTTGAATGGAAAGGAAGGGTTATGATAACAGGGACAGTTATACTCCTGAATGACAACGGTGGAGGGGAGCAAGCGTGGGGGATGGTTATACATGCAACAAGGAGGCAGCAAGGGCCCCAGCCTTGGGGAGCAGCAGCTGGTCAGGCAACGTGGCCTATGCCATCTTGGCCTGACCCCCTGGAGCAGTAGCCAGCCACCCTCTTCCTCCCCACCCCCAAGCCCACACACACCTCCCAATCCTCTGCCCTGACCCTTACCCCTTGCTCTGAGTCCCAGCTAGCATCTGGATACCTGTGGCAGCCCTGGCTAACCATCAGCAGCCAGGAGCCGGCAGCAGCAGGGTCGGGAGTTTGCAAAACCTGGGCTGGGCGCGTGCAGCAGCAGGACTGGGAGCCCATGACAGCCCGTAGCAGTGGGGCAGGAAGCCAGTGGCAGCGGGACTGGCATCTGGCAGCCCCATCTGCTGCTGGCAGCTTGCAGCAGCAGGGCCAGGAGCCTGTGGTAGCCCTGGACAGGGCTGGCGGTATGGGAGCAACTCCACAGCCGGTCCAGAGACGGGGGCATGGCTGGGCAAGAAGCTGAGCTGGCAGAGGGAAGGACTGGTGGGCCAGTGGCAGGGGACCCCCCTCATCTGGCAAATTCTCTAGTTCGGGACCAGTCAGATCCTGAGAGTGCCAGTCCAAGCAGTCCAACCTGTAGCTATCTTATAGCATACTAAGCTGTAGCGTTTGGACTGTTACAGTGTTATGCTGTAAATATTTTTAATGAACATGACCATGATTCTATAACAAGCTATTGGGAACTCTTATACAACATGGACAATATTCTGGTTACGGCATGAGGCTGAGGGATTTGAAATGCTCAGACAGTGCGCGTAACTTCCAGTGGGAATGTCTTACCACTTTCATGAAAGGGAATCCAACGAGTACTCTAAAGAAAACATGAGTAATGGCGTTGTTGGAAAGTATTGGCAAACAAAGAATACTGCAGATGCATGAAGCTATAAATACACACCCAGTTTTCAGTAAGTGCAGCTTGTACGATTTGTTATCAAAAGCCCGAGCTATACATTTAGCTTTCTCAGTGTTTATTTCTACTCTCTTAGGGTATGTCTACACTACCACCCTAGTTCGAACTAGGGTGGTAATGTAGGCAACCGAAGTTGCAAATGAAGCCCGGGATTTGAATTTCCCGGGCTTCATTTGCATCTCGCCGGGCGCCGCCATTTTTAAATGTCCGCTAGTGCGGACTCCGTGCCGCGCGGCTACACGGACTAGGCTTCCTAGTCCGAACTACCTAGTCCGTGCCGCGTGTAGCCACGCGGCACAGAGTCCGCACTAGCGGACATTTAAAAATGGCGGCGCCCGGCAAGATGCAAATGAAGCCCGGGAAGTTCAAATCCCGGGCTTCATTTGCAACTCCGGTTGCCTACATTACCACCCTAGTTCGAACTAGGGTGGTAGTGTAGACATACCCTTATATTGTAACACAAGATTTTAATAATAATTGTATATATGTTTTACTAATTTTATTCTAAAGGGCTGCTTCCCTCATTCTCTTGTGGGGTGGTACAAAAATGTACAAGTAGAGAGCAGTTAAAACATCATCTAATAAATGTTAATACAATGAACACAAATAATATTTTTTAAAATAACATAATCATAATCTTGTGCCTCAAACCATCCTTTGTTTCTTTTGTCACATTTGCATTTTTTTTAAAGCTTGGGGGAGGAGGGAGACACAATTAGAGCATACAAAGCTTAATGCCAAAATTTTCTTAGGAACTTTCATTGTCAGATGCTGAGATTTTGACATTGAAAATGACTGAGTTAGTGGACATATTTCATTTTTTACTCCCATTCTGATGTTGGCCATTTTTCAGTGGTACTACCTTGGTCTGCAGACTCCTAAAAATTCATAAAACAACAAGACCTGAGTCAGGATCCTCTGTGGTGTTGGAGAGAGTGGTGTTGGCAGCTTAGTACAGAACACGCTTCCTTTTGAACCCATTGGCTACGTCTAGACTGGCATGATTTTCCGCAAATGCTTTTAACAGAAAAGTTTTCTGTTAAAAGTATTTGTGGAAAAGAGCCTCTAGATTGGCACAGACGCTTTTCTGCAAAAGCACTTTTTGCGGAAAAGCGTCCATGCAATCTAGACGCACTTTTGCGCAAAAAAGCCCCGATCACCATTTTCATGATCGGGGCTTTTTTGTGCAAAACAAATCTGAGCTGTCTACACTGGCCCTTTTGCGCAAAAACTTTTGCGCAAAAGGACTTTTGCCCGAAAGGGAGCAGCATAGTATTTCCGCAAGAAGCACTGATTTCTTACATGAGATCGTCAATGTTCTAGAGGAAATTCAAGTGGCCAATGTAGACAGCTGGCAAGTTTTTCCGCAAAAGCAGCTGCTTTTGTGGAAAAACTTGCCAGTCTAGACACAGCCATTAAGTGCTGGAGTGTGAGATTAAGGGCACTATGGTGTGGGAGATTATTGGGATGAAATGTAAAACATTAGAAATGGGTCCTGATTGATTGCATATAATCATTAGTCCACCCATGGCATTCTTTAAAAAAAAAAAGCAGTTTCAGCATTGCCCAATAATAATTATTATTATTTCCCTTTAATGTTTGGTTCACTTTCAACTGAATAATTATTCATTGCTTCTTTTCTTGAACTGATAGGTAGCATTATTAATCAGCTATCATGCTCCATCCTATTTCAACAATGTGTGATTTTAGTCCTCAGTCTTACAAGCTGGTCTACACTAAGAGTCATCGAAGAAAATGGGACCACCCAAAGAGATGAGAAGTTCTGTAAAAATTTAAGGCTTTATGATGTATTTCACAGGATACAGTATTTTCAGTGACACTGCAATTTTCATTCAATTTGATTAGGTACTTTAACATAGATACTGTGTACAAATACCGTGTACGTAATATTACATCTCAACAAAAAAGGACAAGTCAGAGATCTATAGAATCCCTTATGTAGACACTGTTTTGTAATAGGAAGATTGCAATAATATCTAGGTTTTTATAGTGGGAATAAAATAATAAGTAAAGCTGAAAAGACTCATAGCTCAATGTAAGTCTGATCTTAATGTAACTTATGATCTGAAACAGACAATGAAAGCTGTCTCTGGAATTACCATTCAGAGTTTGCTTAAACCCGTATTTCTTTTCTAATGTAATTTTCCTCTCTTCTGGAATGATCAGATTTATCATACAACAGATTTGTTCAATTAAACCATTGCTTCATAAAAGTTGGATCCAGGACAGTTCTAAGTTCATCTCCAGTGCACAATAAATATATGTTTGCTTCATCAAATCAGCTGTACAATATTTTATAGTGATGGGAATAGGCAGAACATTATAGGAATATAATTTGAGTAGGCTTCTATATATGCATCTTCAAAATCTCTTGGGGTACATATGCACTCATGAAAACTCCCAGAATTTCTGTGCTCACACCCAATAATTGTATGTGAAAAGGCTGATCTACAAATTAAAAAGAATAAGCTTAGAAATTGTCTGCATCTGTTTTTGTAAGTCCCATGTAAAGGTGACCTTTGAGGGTATGTCTACACTGCATGGCTATTTCAGGATACCAAAATAGCTACCCCGCATCTACACAAGACTCCCATTATTTTGAAATAACGGGTGCACTATTTTAGCAGACCAGTAAACCTCTTTGCACAAGGGATAAGGGATGGCTCGAAACAGTGCGTTACTTTGAAATTTGGCGCAGTGTAGATGTGCCAAATTTCAAATAAGCTATTTCAAAATAGATTCAAAATGAGATATGCATATTGTGTATCTTATTTTGAGTTTAGGGTGCTGTGTAGTAACTGTAGAAACCAATGATGGAGAACTTGTGCTTGGCAGTGCAGTCTGGAGAAGCACCATAGGTTTCAAAGGTCTCTTCTAACTCCAGATAGAAGATGATAGCAGTCTCTTCACCTGTCCTCATGAGCAAGTTGAGCTGTAAACAAAATAGGAAGGGCAAGAAGAACTTCTACACCTGTGCTGTGGAAGCTGAAGGAGAGAACTAGAGTGGAACAGACTGAGTAGCCTTCCTTTGCGTTATTGGATGGGAAGATCAGAAAAGCTGCCTTTGTTGAGGAGCATTCCTACATCAAAGTTCCAAGTGGAACACAACAGATGAAGGGATCTGCTCCAACCAGCTTAGAATGGAGGTGGGGGTTTTTGACTTCGGTGTAGCTGCAGGTTCAGTAGGTGCATACATAGTAAGTGAGAATTTTGCGCCAACTCTTGCCAGTATAGAAATAATAGGTTTTACCTAAAGGTATCAACCTGGGCATTCTTTGGCTTGAGGTCAGCAAAGCACTTAAGAACATGTCTAACTTTGAATGAGTACATAGTTACATTGAAATCACTGGGGCCGCTTGCCTTGTTTAAAGCGTGACGTGCATTTAACTGCATTGCTGAAACAGGGCTTCTCATTTTTGTTACCTAGTTGACAGAAATCTCATAGCAATAATTTTAAAAGACTAAACTAATGTAACCACGTTAGTGCTGCTGAATGCATCGCATAGGTAGGGGAAAATGCACTTCCAGTGTTGTCTAACCTATTTGGTACATCAGCAGTTTGGAATAATAGAAATGTAGGGCTCAAGAGGTCATCAAACCCAATGTCCTGCACTGAGGCAGGGTCAAATAAACGTTGGAGAATGTTGACATGCTAAGTGGTCAACATGGTGACTGTAACAAAGCCCAGCAAAAGTGATTAATTTAGAAATGATACCAACAATATTATTTAGTCAGTGCTGCAATCTTTGTGTTTGGTTCCTTTTCTATAGCCCCGACTCCTCCCTTAAAGTTTGCATTTGAAACATAGTCACCTGACTATAAGGAAAATAAAATATGCCCCAATTTCTTGAAGTAAATATTGGTCCAAGGTAAATGGTAAGAGTGGTGTCAAAGGGTGCTCTGCTCACCACCAGGGGTGGCTCTTTCCGGCATCATCTGGGGATTAGCTATTCAAGTGCAGTATCCATCCTGTAGTTGCTCATGCCATCACTCTGCCCATGTTGCTCTCTTGGGGACTCAGCTGTTCCTCCTTCATGGCTTAGAGCTTCAGCCATGTCACAGTAGTCCTTCCTTCCTGGGGTATCGAAGTCTCTCAGAACCCACTGTCCAAGGCAGTCATTCCTCTCATTGCCTGTTAACCGGTGCCACTACCCAGTGGCTGGCAGGGGAACTAAGGCCTGCCCTCTACACTGGGTTCCAGCCCAAAGACCCTACAAGAGGGCAAGGTTTGCACAGTACCAAACCTTGCTGCTGTATCCCTGGGCCACTTCCTGCTTTATCTTCTCTCACTCTGAGCCTCTCTCTCTGCAGCCCCTTTCTCCTCTCTTATCCACCTGCGCTTCCTCTTTAATTATTGCTTTATGGCTTCTCCTCTGGGGCAGTTTATGGGCGCACCTTAACCCCTTCAGGCTTTGTATGGGGTGATATCCTCTCACAGGCAGATACGCACATCAGGGAGTCCCCCATGCACAGATTGTTGTTGTTGTTTGTATTGCAAAATCTCTTTGAGGCCAATATCATGCTAGGGGGTGCCTTGGTGCCAAGTGCTATGCGAACACATACAATGACGTAGTTCCTACCCCAGAGTTTATAATCTGGGAAACTGAGCAGAAGGGGAAACAGAGCCAAAGAGAAGAGCCTTAGTTCAATACTCAGTATGGTCCATCAGACCAGGCTCCCTTCCCTTCCCCATGTCAGGTGGGGGTGGGGGAGGCTTAGTCATCTTTTTGGCACTGACCTCCCTCCCATTGAGTTTGATGGAGACTCTCTGTGAGGCCAAGGTGGAAAGGACCAGAGACTAGATGGGCCAGAGGAATGCATTTCATCTCCCCACCGTCTGTGTAGGGCTTACCTTGAAAGGGACTATATCCTTAAGCTGTGTTGCATTTCCTCTTCTGCTTAACCCTGAGAGAGACCCCTGGGAAGTCACACCTGGAACTATGTGACCAAGGAGCCTGGATGGGGGCCAGGTTGCACCTTTTTCTAAATGGGGTAAATCCTGTTCTCTGATGGAGTAGTGTGGGGAAGCTCCCACAAGAAGATCCTTCCAGGGATTTTTCTCAAGGAAGTGTCCCATCTTCCTTAGATCTCTACTCCGGAGGAAGCAGTTTGACACCAAAGCTTTTAAAGGTAAATCTTTCCAGATAGTAAACAGACTGTGTCAGCAAAAGCACAAACCATTTTAATCATTGCCATTCTCTTCACAATAAAAATGAAGGCAGTGGGAGGTGAGAATGTGGAAGAGTAGAGTTGGATGATATCAGTGAAAACAAAACAACATTTCATCTCTGAAAGTGGTTTGTAAATTTGAAGCCCCAGGTTGTGGATCTCATGGTGAACAGGCTATATCTGGTAGGTATTATGAGGAAGGGTGATATAACATATTGTTTATGTGGTTAAATAGTGCTATTTAACTCCCACCTGTTTCAAAGTCTTTCTATACTATGCCAATGGAAGAGATTTAGATAATGAGACCTCTTTGCTGTTATCTGTGGGGGGGCTGAAAACCGGATTTGTGGAGCTTAATGTGTGAATCTCTCTAGTGCCTGAAAGAACTCAAGATTGATAGCTCATAGGTTGAAGAAGACTCATATATATGGTATTTAAAACTAGCCGCTGAGTGGGGAGGGGAGAAGCAATCCTGTGTAAGGTTGGGTTACAACTGCAAAATAGTGATGAATGTATTTGAAAATCAGACATAATACTTCAGTCAACAAGGGGAGTACAGCATACCTGCCTATGATGGGGAATTGAAAATCTTGGCATTTTCCCTTTGGCTGCTTACTGGAGTTTTCCTCCTATCTCCTCTCCAATTTCTCTCTCCCATTAAAAATATAATTAATCATTTTATACTTTAATTTCTCAAATCAGGAAAATAATCTGTTGCTGATATTCAGTGAGTTCTGAGATAAGTGAAGGTGAAAGTTCAAAAAAGTATTTTCTCTGTGGTCTATCATGGCAGGGCTGATCTGTATTCCTCCTCAGATCCTTTTGAGGCCATGTTCATAGTTGTGCTCACTCTAGCAATGGTAATTATGATGCTGATGTTCTAACAACAAAAGTCCTGAGGTTTTAGAGCATGGGAAATCTCCCCAAAGTCTAGGTCTCAGGCTAAAGTCCTGAGATAATACAGGTCTGATGTACACCTGGGTTGTTTTTTCTATAGAAAATTCCGTGTGTACTAATAGTTAATTCCCTTGAGGGTGGAAAACTTCCATGGAACCATTTTTCCACTTCTTTCCAAAGTCCTTTCTGGGAGTGTGTAAGATCTGTTTGACTTTGTAAATGAAGCATGTTTTCTCATGGGGATTATATCAAAATAAATAGGTCTGTAATCCTAAAAGGATACCAGAATTCACTGTGGAATGTGTACCTAATTAAGCCTTTGGAGGTCAGACCTGATACAAAGAAAGCAGAAGTGGATACTCTCAATAAAAAGAAGTACAATTGAGAAAAAAAACCATTGGATTAGGGGGGTTGTTTGTTTGTTTTCACTTTTTTGAGGAAAAAAATCAACAAAACCCAAGACACTTTGAAAAAAAAAAAGCATTTATGTAACTGTTTTGCCCGAGCATTTTAAACCTTTACAAACCTTGCATTCATTAAGTCTCCAATAGCCCTTTGTGGGAGTAAGTACTAGTATACACCTTGCTCAGCTGGACAAACTAAGTCACAGATAGGGTTAGTCTCTTACCCAAGATCACACTGGAGTTGGTGGGAGAGTTGGGGAAAACATAAAAGTTTTGCTAGTCACTGACTCTAATTACCTCAAGACTCCATTTTAAGTTGTTTCTTTGCCTCTGGACATTTTTGGGGGCATAGCCAGTTATCCGAGTTCAAGAGCTGACATAGAAAATGTTGATCTGTTATTACCTGTCTGTGATTAATTACTGGATATCTCCTCCATTACTGCATGCAGGAATCCATATAGGTTTTGGTTACTCTGAAGAGTTCCTTCGGTTTTGCAACTTTCAAATGCCCCACATGTACCAAATATCTCTCTTGTGGGTGCCCTTTGAGAGAACTGTAGGTGGACTTTGATTTATGTAGCAAGCAACTTTTTCCATTTGCAAGCTGACATGTTCATGGTTTTCTTTTGGGGGGTGTCAATATAGGTCAAGTGTGTGACCTTGCCAAATCAAACAAGACACTGTGGAGAAAAAAGCCAAGCTTCCAGGTGGCAGAGAAATGTGAACAATACATTTTTTTATTTCTTAGAGCACTCCAATTTGTTACTGAGCGTTCTTTTTCTAACAGTTCCAATGATTTCATATTAAACAACTTGTTTTATTGTTTCATGGGTGTTTTTTGCACAGGGGTTTGAGTGTATTTAAATGCACTGAAGTATAAAATATCCTCTGAGATGATATAACTTTCCTTTTACGGTACTATCAAAGGGCTCTGTAATCCCAAATGAGGCAGCAAAGAGTTTTGCTTGTGTCAGGAATGTAGGAATAGGCTCATGTCTTAGATGTCATAATGCTTAGTGGCTATATGTGATGGTGCTTTCTACTTTCAAAGAGTTCTGTGAACATTAACTAATCCTTCATGACACCTCTCTGAGGTAGGTAAGCACAGTATTAGCCTCATTTTATCAGAGAGAAAACTCTGCAGCAGAGAATTTAATAAGGCCACAGAAAAAGTCTCCAGTACAGCTAGGTTTAAAATGTAAGTGTCTCACTGTATTTCCTCATTCTTTTCCTTAGTAAATTTATTGTAGAATTAAGCATCACAACATGCAATGTATAAGGCTGCATTTATTTGTAGGCCATACTAATACGTTTTGGTTTCTAATAGCTGTTAGATGGAGCTGTAAAATGAATAAATAAGCAAATCTCTGCTGCTTTTTACACGGCCATGAATCCACACATGTTATATCTTAATTTAGCCTAATTTTAATTTTGTAAAATTCACTGAATTCCTTTTATTATCTTAAAAATTTAGTATGCTAAATGTCTATAGACAATTTGGTTTGGAAAATTCCCCTTACAAATTATAATTTGATGAGGAGCATTTTCATAGGAAGTGACAAATAGCTGTAGTAATTGTAGGTTTGGATTATAGTGGAATAGGCCTTATTTTGCCTGCGATATCCTAGCAACTCCTTTGGGGACTTCTGAAATGTGTCAGTTTTTCTTTATTTTGTCAATCAAAACATGTGTGTATGTAAAATTAACCTAGAAATTGTTCAGTATTACTATACTGACTAGCATTTGCTATATGTACCAGGAATAAACAGTCCAGTAGAATGAGTGTTAAGTATGAAGTATTTGGAGGGAAATGTTGCCTGTGTAAAACAACTTTGGTGTTATCTGTTGGGTACAGTGAATTCTAATGGCACTTTTTGAGTGTTTGAAAATTCATTTCAAACACTAAGCTTCTGGAAAAAAAATCTCCATTCTGAGACATATGGATGTGTTTGGTTCAGAAATTGGTAGTACTATACATTTTTATAAAATGTAGTTTTTTTCTTTTTATGCTTATTTTGTGACCCTAAAAATGGTGCCACAAAGTGTATTGTTTTTGAAAATGTAGTCACTGACAAACACCAGTATTTCAGCAGATGATACCATTATTTTCAGATACTGAAGTAAAACCAAAGCAGCCTTTTGGGCATTTTAGCAAAGTAGGGGTTTTTTCCCCCAAACAATGTGAGGTGATAATAAACTCCAAGTAAAGAAAGTTAATGTGTATCTGGAGCTGTTAATCAATTAAAAGTTTTAAAATATTTTTATTAATCTGTATTTACTCATGACAAATCTAGTCTTTGTTTTCTGTCATTTTAGCAAAAAGTTAGCAGGCTCTTCTTATATAAGTGAAATTCTTACATACTTTGCAAGCATAGCACTATCTGTACTTTGTATTTTTCATTCCTTTCAATCTGCCTACCATCCTTTCAAAACAATTATTAACATAGGGCACATCTATACAGCAGGAATAAATCAGAAATAAGCTACGCAACTTGAGCTACATCAATTGTATAGCTTAAATCGAAATAGCTTATTTCGGCTTTTGGTGCTGTCTACTCAGCAGGAAGTCTGAGGTAGAGCTCTCTTCCTCTGACTTACCTTACTCTCCATAAAATGAGGGTCACAGGAGTTGGAGTAAGAAGTCCTCCATCTTGACATCAATTCGACATTATGTGAAAATAACTGCTTGCCGTTTAGACGCAGACTATGTTATTTCGGAATAATGTCAGATATTCTGAAATAACACTGCTGTGTGGAAATTAGCCATACTGAAACATACTGCCTTTTTGCAGGTCAAAAAGTTTTTCTTGAACAATATATTTTGTCTATATTGTTGCATAGTCTTTTAGTTAACAAATGTTCAGAGTTGAATGCTCCAATATAACTAAACAAATAAGGCGTGCAGCTTTTCTAGGAGAGCATTGAATGGAATGTGAGGTTGCAGCTTTGAAACCTAGTTCTGGAGCAGTCTAGCAGGCTCTTTGTAGAGGGCCGTTTATCTTAGAAGGCTGGAATAGTTGCAGAAGGAAGCACCTTTCACAAATTAAGAAAAGGTCAAAGTAGAACAGAGGTGGGGTGGTGCCGTGTATGAAAGGTAATGGTAGAATGTACTCATCAGATGTCCAAGCAAATGACACTTTAATACGACAGAGGGGGGCACTGTAGTACAGCAGTCAAAGCAAGCAGTTATGTATTTTTTCCCTTTGTGCAGTTAGAAAGCCAACAAATGACTTATCAGCTTTTTTATGTTAATATATTTGTCATCTCAGTTGCTATCTGATTATTGAATACAAACGGCTGAATGGTCCCGAGATGATAAAACCCCAACCAACACATTTCTCAGGAAATGTGAATAATTACTGGAGTCAGAATTTATTTTTAAATTAATTCTTTGTTACATATATTGTTGGGCATGAACGCAGAACTTCTCAGAACTCACGCCATGGCTCAGGAAGACATTATTACTCAGGAAAGCACTAAACTATGTGCTTAACTTTAAGTACATACTTATGTTCCATTGAAGTCAATAATAGTTAAAAAGTTAAGTCAATAAATTCAAGTTGTTAAACTTTGCCTTAATTTTGAGGCCTTTAAATCCACAGTACATGTGCACTTGCACAAGAACTGTGCCGAAGAACTATACATTCTTCATGAAAAAAACAGGTAGTTTACACACCATTTTTTGCATGTGCAATTTGCATATGTTCCGGGTAGGATTGCCAAGTGCCCAGTTTTGAACTGGACAGTCCAGTATTTGAGCTTTCTTTTCGGGAAACAAATTGAGAAAATATAATTGAGAAAATATAAATGTCCGGTATTTTCTAAATAAGAGGTAATGTAGATTGTGATGTAATGTCAAGTGTGTCCGGTATTTTTGTTGAAACCATCTGGCAACTCTAGTTCTGCGTGGGGTTATATGTCTAAGTGCATGTGGATATATTTAACACATTTTAACTGGGAATTGTGAGCGGGTCAGTCCCCCTCCTGGGACCCTGAACCCTGTTCCGTCCACTATCTCACCCTTTCGAGGACTGCACCAGGACCCTCACTTTCAGAGTTTTTAGCCCTGGGCCTTCCTGGCCCTCAGCATAAAGAATAGTGTATTGGGCTGAAGCCCTGGGCCAGTCACAGCTGAGCAGTAAGCCCTCTTCTAGCCCTCTGGGGATAGGGGGCCATTCAACACTCTCTGCTCGAGCCCCTCACGTCCCCCTGCAGTCTTTAGCAGGGCTGGAGGTTCCTCCTGTTCCTCTTCTCTGCAGGTATGTCTACACTACCACCCTAGTTCGAACTAGGGTGGTAATGTAGGCAACCGGAGTTGCAAATGAAGCCCGGGATTTGAATTTCCCGGGCTTCATTTGCATCTCGCCGGGCGCCGCCATTTTTAAATGTCCGCTAGTGCGGACTCCGTGCTGCGCGGCTACACGCGGCATGGACTAGGTAGTTCGGACTAGGCTTCCTATTCCGAACTACCGTTACTCCTCATGAAACTAGGAAGCCGCGTGGCACGGAATCCGCACTAGCGGACATTTAAAAATGGCGGCGCCCGGCGAGATGCAAATGAAGCCTGGGAAATTCAAATCCCGGGCTTCATTTGCAACTCTGGTTGCCTACATTACCACCCTAGTTCGAACTAGGGTGGTAGTGTAGACATACTCTGCATCTGCTTATCACCAGGTTGTTTGCTCCTCCTCCACTCTCTCTCCCTCCTTTTGCCCTAGGGAAGGCTTTTAAAGAGGCCCTGTGGCAGCCTAATTCAGCTCACCTGGCCCTTAATTAGTTTGCAGTTTCCCTGTCTCAGCTTCCCCTTTTCCCTTTTAACAGGCTTTTTACCCTTCCCTGTCACAGAATATACATACATTCTTTTTCCTAGATGAAATGGTTTCTCAGTCACTTGGAAATATGAAATCACAACATAGTCTGTACTATAGCAATAATCTTAAGTAGAATCCATAGATCCCTAAGTACTTTACAAAGGAGGTCAATACCATTATTCCCATTTTACAGATGGGGAAGCTGAAGTATAGGGAGGTTACCTGATAGATCAGTGGCAGAACTAGAAATTGAATTCATGTCTCTTGAGTCTTCCACCCTATGTACCAGGCCACACCATCTCCATGACTAATATAACATTAATCAAGATACATAGGAAGTTTGTTTCAGATTGATATTTTGAGCTTTGAAGTCCGTGTGAAAAATATTGCACAAAAAATGGAAATTAAAGGGACACTGCAAATTTGAGTAAATTCAGTTCATTTGAAAAATAAGTGGGTTAAAACTAGTTTCATATACAACACCTACTTCTAATTCCCATACAAATTTTTGAGTTTTTACAGTCACATTTTCCTGATTTTCAAAAATGTTTTTAATTCCCCAACTGCTGCTTGAAAGATTTGCATAAAAAACAAGGGAAACATACTCTTTATAAAGTGCTGTGAAATGGGCAAAGTAAACAAACTGAAGAAAAATCCCCTATTTTCTTTTGAAGTATAAAATGAACTTCTAAAATCTGGGACTTTTTTGGTACAGCAATATCCAAGGTCCAAAGAGCCCTGGAGGCTGGCAGCACTGCCCAGTGGCCAGGGCTAGTGCCCAGGAGCAGGGCCAAAGCAGGGCTGACAGCTGAGAGGGGAGTCTTGAGCTCCCGTGATCCAGTAAACTCCCTGGTTCGGGACCGTTCGGGTCCAGAGGCTGCCAGAGCGGGGAGATCCAACCTGTATAACTTTTAGTGTTGCTCTTAGTCTTTACTATAGTTGCTAAAGCACAAATGTAGATAGAAGTGTGATATTTTTAATGGAGCGTGTCCCTTTAAAATGGCAAGCCCAGAGGAGCCTGGAAAAAAATAGAGAGCCCTTTCCTCCCATTTGCTGCAAAAAGTTGGCATCTATAATACAGGCTCTTGCTTTCCAGTATGCAGGTAGAGTCTGTAAGCTCTTCTCAGAGGGATGAGTTCCTTAGAGGTAGGGTCCACTCCTGTGAGCCGCTTGAAGTCTGGTGGACTGATTTAGGGGCAAGTGAGAAGATCATGGATCCTCTAGACAGGAGCCCCAGGAAGTTCATTTTCTCCAGTCCACTTGGAGACAATCTGACAGCTCCTGGAGTCTGTGGGTAAAAGGCTTCCAGCCATCATCACTCACACAATGCACCTCTTAACATCACCGGAGGGTATCTGTGGCTATAAAAGCATTGATTAAGCCCTTTGACTTTTGCAGAGCTCTGGCTGTGCTGAGTAAAGGTGTTACATAAAGTTGAATGTGCCTCTGTCAGGCAGAAGGTGAGGGAGACAGAAACTGTCTTCACTTCAAACAACATGGCAGTTATTAACATTTTCCACCTGTTTAATATGTTTGCTCTGATGGACAAAGACAATTAACAAGTCAGCAGCAGCCATGATAAAATCCACAGCAAAAAAAATACGTCCATGCATGTCACTTGGTCCATAGACTGTCAAACTCAGGGGTCACAAAGAGGCTTCAGGCAGTGAGAGCCAGCAACCATTTACTTGGGAATAGCTTGGGAGACTTGGGTGGTCGCAGGACAGTCTTGAGGCTTTTTCAGGGATTCCTGGTATGGGAAAGATTGAGACCCAATGACTTAAATCTTTCCCAAGCAAACACCATCCATTTCCACACGGATGGAGAAAATTATTAAAGGATAGAAGCTTTATAGGATTTAAGAAACCTGAGTAGGTTTTGTTTGATATCGTCAACTCTACCTTTTTTCTGCCTGTGTCATTCCCCATCCAGTGTGCACCCCTTCATTCCTGCCGGGATGTCACATATATTGGGTCTTCCTTTAAAGATGACAATGAATGCTGCTATTCAGTGCTGTGGCACACTAGACGTCTTATGGTACTCAACAGAGTACCAGATGCATGACGATTCAGATGCATCAGCTGCTAGGCCCTAGCATCACTAGTCCTGATGATAGATCCCAGTCAGCCCTGAACTATATGGCTTTAGTGAAAGGGTATTTTACTGGAGCTGGCAAAGTAAATGTTCCAGGCTTCAAGGTGCAAAGTAGCTGTTCCTAGCATGTCCTCTGGGGCCACTCCAATAGAGGGTTAGGACTCCTCAGACCAGATCTGAATATTATCCAAGAAGATCTGGACAGCCTTGAAACCTGGAGTAATAAAAATGGGATGAAATGTAATAGAATTATTTCCCCGGTGTCTGGCTGTTGCGTCTTGTCAAAAAGTTCAGGGCTCAACTTCCTGACTCCAAATATGATCAGGAATTTTCCTCTGGGCCAGACTAGCGAACACTACAGAATTATGGTGGGATGCTAATAAGCCATGTATCGTTCAGCTCCTATCACTGATTTTTTGAGCTATAGATGAAGACATCAATCCTGGTTACCTGTTGCTGCTAACAGGACAAGCAACAAACAGATCAGTATCATGCTGCCCTCCAAATGTGCCTTATATAGGTACTGAACTTCTTGTTTTCCTAGTGCTGACATTGATGGGGGGAGGGGAGATGGCCCATGCTAAGGCTTTCCCACCAGAATCAGTTGGAGTGTTGTAAAATTATAAACCCAGAATTAAAACAGAGCTGTTTGTATACACTTGTTATTCAGTGAACCTTGTAGTACTCATCCACCTTTAGAGCTCCGACCTGTGCAGTGCCTCAAGGAGCCATCCTCTGCCTCATTTTGTTCGGCACTATGAAAGCCACAATGAGAGACTGTGAAAGTGTCTGGACTAAAATGCCAGTGAACGTAGGAATTTCCATACTGGATCAGATATGCCTTCCATTTAGTTCAGTACTCTGTTTCCAGCAGCAGCCAGCATAAAATTAACCTTGTTCTACATCAGCCACACTTTAGATGCAGGCCACACCGTCTCTCACTTATCTAGGGCCTTGACGAAGATCAGAATGTTGGAGGATGATCAAGAATAATGTGCCCCCCCCCCCAGAAGCTTTATGGTATACGTAGTTGGCATAGCCTTCATATAGCTATAGAAAGCAGCTACAAATTGTTTCCCATGGCTGTTAGTATAGTCTGACATGGTCACACTGTTCCTGGTTTTTCATCCATTTTGGCATTTAAATGCCAAGCCTTGCATCACATGTACAGGTCACAGAAACTTAAACTTCAGCATAAGTGGCATTGATGTACCAATTCAGGTCAAGCTGACATTCTGTTTCGAATACTGTAGCAGATCCAAACTTAGATTTCTTTCTTTTGTAGATAAGGAGAGTGTAATTTGTGTTTTCTGCCTGAAAATTGATTTATAAATAAGATTGCTTGTTCTTAGCCTGACTTTTTGAGCACTTTCAACTCTCAAATGCAAACTTTTAACTGCGTTCTGTTGGATTTGAGGCCACTCGGACCTTGTGAGACTAGGCTCCCAAACAGAGAAATATCTTTATTTTATCCTTTTTATTCCAGGTGGTGAAACCCTGCTTCCTGCCAGTCAACTACGAACTGGTAAGTAAATCTGACAAAACTGATTTTGTGAGTGCATTTAAAAGGAGAGTGCATTTAAAGTTCCAGCATGAGTGTTCACATCCACCCATACCTTATAATCGTCTACCATCAATGGCTATTAGCCAGGATGGGCAAGGATGATGTCCATGGCCTTTGTTTACCAGAAGCTAATAATGGGTCACTGGGGGTGGATCACTTCATTACCTCTTCTGTTCATTCCCTGCAGGGCACCTGTCATTGGCCACTGTCAGAAGACAGAATACGGAACTAGATGGACCTTTGGTCTGACCCAGTATGGCCTTTGTTAAGTTCTTGTCACTGTCCTGCATAAAGTTGGGCAAATCGTTTCATGGTTCTGTGCTTCAGATTACCCCTCTGTAACATGCTGGGTAAAAAGCACTATAGATGTGCCACTTCATTATTCATTATTTTTTCCTTAAAGTCAAATGGTTATAGAATGAATCAATGATTCCTTGGGTCAGTCAACATAAACATAAATAAACTGAGTGAGGACTTTAAGATTTGGCTCAATAATTTTATTTATGAGGAAATCCCCTATTACAGTGTTGGGGCTTTGCGCATTACTATAAAAATCTCTAAAATAGTGCAATAAAAAGCTTTGCAATAAAAATGATCCAGGTGCTATTTTCTTTTGTATTTTTGTATATTTTGAGTCATAATTGGAAAAGTTGAAGTGAAAAAATCACTTATTGCTGTGTGTGTTAAAAATGTGAAGTGAACTAGAGTTACTTCTGAACTACAGTCCGTATAACAGGTTACCAATCAGTGGGCTGACTGTTCTTGGGAATTCAGGTTTACGTGAAAAGTCGGTTTTCATATACCATTTTGTGTGAGTGTGGGCATCCTTCTTATCTATTTGTCTCTTTGTTTTCTTAAATTGCTGAGCAAAGCTGGAAGGTTGAGAGCCAAATTATGAATATTGTAGTATGCTCCTAAGTGTCCTACAGCAACAATATTTGGGGATCCTCTATTGTGCAGTTAGGAATCAAGACTGCCTCTGAATTCCTGCCTTTATTGATTTTTTGTGTGCGCCTTGTGCAGCAGCAGTTTAACATTTATTAGTGATGGCACGAGGGGATCTTTAATTCATGGGTGGTACCTCTAAAAGATGCCAAGTCCTCTGTAGGAAGTCCGTTTCTCTGTAGTCCTTGGTCTAATGTAAGTCTTGCTGAAATCAATAAAAATTCTAGGCAGGTAGTCTTTTGTGTGTTAAACCGATGGGATTTGGAAGGAGGAGACTAAATGTAAGAGCCGACTCCCTTTGTTTATACACAGTAAAGTGCTAACAGAAATATTTTTCTCCTCAGAGTGGACCTTGCTCATTATGCTCATGTGAGATGGATGAGATGGCATTTCATTCCAAATTGTCCTGGTCCAGACAAATGAGGCCAAACTTGGTTTCTTCCATTTGTTCTGGTTATTAGCAATATTGCTGATCGCATTCGGGTGTGTTACCACTGATTTGCAAATTGGGCTTGCTCTATTAGACTCCCCAGAACCATGTAGTCACAGGCATCTTTTTTTTTCCTGCCTATGAAAGGGGAGGGTACTGGGAAGCAGGTGAGAGAACTCATGAAGTCTGTGCTTGTATGAAATAATTCATTAGGACAAATATTTCATCCAGCAAATCCCTGAAAGGACATTAGAAATGCAGCACATAATTTATAGTCTCTCTGAACATTAAGGCAACTGACGCACAAGCAGTTAACTCTCCGTGATACCACTGACAGGGGACCTAACCATCATACCAGCTTAGCCTGCTTCTTTTTCAAGTGGTCACAAAGTGCAGTCTCGGAACAAAAGCAATTGTTACTGGTATTAGGTAGGTAGAAGATTCCAATTTTATTTGGATTAGATGAGGAGAATACTCAGTGGGACTATGATTGGTTCTTCTTTTAGCAGAGACAAAGGATCCCTTTAGTCGTATCCCTCCTTTTGCCATCATTCTAGTTTAGATTATTAAATCCATCTAACTCAGGTGTGGGGAACCTTTTTTATGTTGGGGGGGGCTCACTGACCCACAGAGAAAAATCAGTCATGGGCTACACACAACCTCGGAAGGATGCTTGGAGGCTCAGGACTACCTCCTCCCCCACAGTGAGGCAAGCTGGCACTCGAAGCTCCAATCTCGTGTGGGGGGCATGGAAGCTTGAGGGAATGGCATGAGGGGCTTAAGATATGGGAGGGGTTCCAGATTGGGACAAGGGGTTGAGATTGGGAAAGGGTTGAGGACTGTAGCTGCGGGGGGGAGCAGTCTCTGGGCTGGAGCTGGGGGTTGGAGTGCAGGAAGAAATTTGGGGCATGGGGTCTGGGAAGGAGTTTGGGTGCAGGAAGGGGCTCAGGGCTGGGCAGGGATCTGAGATGCAAGAGGTGGTTTGGGGTGTGGGCTCTGACCAATCAGCGCTTACCTCAGGCTGCTCCTGGTTGGCAACACAGCAAGGCAAAGGCAAGACCCCTGCTTGCCCTGACTCTGTGTTGTTCCTGGAAGCTGCTGGCTTGTCCAGCTGTGGGCACTGCCCGCTGTAGTTCCCATTGGCCATGGTTCCTGCCAATGAGAACTGTGGGCAGGGGCAGCACACAGAGCTTCCCTGTTTTCTCCTGCACTGAGCGGCTCAGCCCTGCAGGGACAGGATCAGGGCTTCTGGCCTGTAGTGTGGAGACCTGCAGCCGGCTGGATAAAATGAAGTAGCAGGTGGGTTTCCCACCTCTGGTCTAATCCAACATAGTTGTTGCCAGTATAATGCAACTGTTGCTTTTGTAGTAAGTATTGTAATTCAGCTCGCAGTGGCATGTTTGCTGGTAGATTGTTACATAATTTTGTTTCTTCTGAATGAGGATTTTATTGAGTATTTTCAGCTTGCCTATCTGTTTGCAGAGAAGCTTTCTCCCCATTTCTCATAAGTCAGGCATCTTGAAGTTTAGCAGTGACATCAGGGCCCTCATGTATCAACTCAATGCAGCTGTTCAGCTCCTTTCAGGAGCTAAAATATAAACCAGCTGTTGTTAGGTGTTCTCATACTACTTGATTTTCATTGTCATTTCAGTTGCTGTGATTTGAAAAGGCAATTTTACGATGGCTTCAAATATTTAATTAGATCAGATTTGACAATTGTTGATTTTGCTCACATTTTTAGGGACACTATAAAATGGATGTTAGGAATTAAAATGGGCTGATCTTGAGAGATCTCATTTTATTTCTTTATTTTGAAAATGAAATGTGGTTGAATTTTATTTAAAAAAATAAAATTAAAAAAGAATGGGAAGCGTGCATGGCCATACAGGCAGTCCCTGGGTTACATGGATCCGACTTATATCGGATCCCTACTTACAAACGGGGTGAGGCAACCCCGCACTAGCTGCTTCCCCCCAGCAGACCAGGGAGATGCAAAGCTAGCACCCCCCCCCCCCCCCCCCCCAGCAGACCAGGGAGATGCGGAGCAGCTTTTCTCAGGAGACACCTCAGCTTGAGAATAAAGGACTGAGGGAAGTGAGGTGTGGGAGAATAAAACTGAGCTCTGGAGAAATGTTTAGCTAGAGTTTCCCCTACAATATGTACCAGTTCTGACTTACATACAAATTCAACTTAAGAACAAACCTACGGTCCCTATCTTGTACGTAACCCGGGGACTGCCTGTATTCATGAGGGGTAAGACTCTTTCCCTTACTTTGGCCTGTTTATTTCGGCGGTGAGGGAGAAGGACCAGAGTAAAAGGACCCCTAAATCTCTATCTGTGGTCAGGGGAGGATTCTCCAGCATAGGCACTGCCTTCTAAGAACCCCCTGGCAATCCCCACCATACAGACAAGAAGGGGATTAGGAGGCATGTGTTGTGGATGGTCTACACTCTGCAGTGCTGCATGCTTTCTGTTCAGCGCTGCGACCTGTATGGCAGCCATAATTTAGACAGGCCTCCAGCCTCTTCAGCCACAAAGCAGCTCAGTATTAGGATGGTGCAAAGGTGGCGTAAAGCTACCTTAGTGTTCCTGGTCCCTCTGCTCCAAGTTCTGTGCTGTGTCTTTTAGAGTCCCACCCCCTTAAGCAAAACCTACCTTTCAGGAGAAATTTGGCACCAAATATGCAAGGGATCTGAAAATCCTACCTGCACTGTGCTGGTGCACTGGTGCAATCTTATCTGAGAGTAACAATCTCTGTGATTAAGCTGGTATGTAGCGGTTTTGTTCTGTTGCTTTCAGGATGGAACACTGTGGCGATGGATAATTGGCTGAAAGGTTATGGACAATGATTGCTGGTCAGGGAAGAAATGGGAAGAGAAAAGAGAAAGAGAAAGATGCTGATGAAAAGAAAATAAATTAAAAATCAAATTAATACCAAGGAATAAGATTATCTTCTTTGCTGCCTTTGAGAAGAACTTCTGTTTAGTCTAAAGGTAGATAAACGGTATAACCAAATGATCTACTTCAGTGCAACAGTCAGTGGAATATATATTAAATTACAGTATTAATGTTTTTATGTAGGTCCAAGTCTAGAAATTGGTGTCCTTGTGTGGCTATGAAGGGTGCCAGGACTGTGGGAGACTTTCTGGTGCTTAACAGGGTGCTACTCCTTTGGGCAGTGCATACACCAGCTTGTTTGAGTAAGCGTAGGATCAGCTTGAACTATACCGCAGTTATATTTTAGTGAAAACAATCAATTTTTTTTATCAAAAAATAAGATTTAAGAGATTGTGAGTCAGGATAATAGAAAACAGAAGGGTTACATATAAAACAAAATTATAACATGATTTCTACAGACTCAAATTCACTTCAACTTAACTTTAAACGGGCTTACCATCTGTCTAAAGACGCTTTTTCTCACTAAATATCTTTTGCAATATTTCCAGCCAATGTTCAGGATAAAAGATTTTCTTTTTGCTTTCCCTGTACATGCCCTAAAGTTCATTGTCTGCTTCCTATGATTTCCCTTCCAGTTTCTTATCTCCTGCTAGCTTCTCATCTCCTTCCCTGGATCTGGCTTACAATACTTAATTGGTGGGTGAACTGAAATAGACAACTTTTTCTGGCAGACTCTGTTTATCAACTTTGCCTAAATACATACTGTAAAACACATTTCCAGGATGTGTACGCAACTCCTTACATAATTTTAGTACATACATTTTATAACACTGTTTATAACCAGTTAGATCTGGATTTAATATAAGACCTCATATGATATTCTTTATGAATAAATATAATCAAAGGAGCATGCTAAGTGTAGTGAGTTTGTCAGCTGTGAAGTTTCTGTTACAAGACAGTGAACCATGTGCCAGCTGGTATAAAAGGGCCTCTGGGCCACAAAGTCCCTGAATAACCATCTTGTCAGCTTGCCTGAAGGAAATCTTATGATCTTCAGAAGGAAGTTACGGAACAGTTGATTAACAGTGGGGATGGAATTTAGATGCCATTAGTGTCCATAACACTCTGATTTAAGAAAACATTTATGTCCAGGTGGGGTTAGTTCGATATGTGTGCTACTGGCTCAGAGGAGACCTACAGGACTAAAGCCAAGTTAATTCTGTCAAAGAATTCATTTCAGAATGGGGTTATTACAGTTCCATAGTGCAGCTCCTTCCCATTCTCATCGGTGGGTCTCAGCCATGAGCCAGCGATGACATGGTGAGAGGGTCAGGTGGGGTCACGTTTCCCCCTCCTTCCCTCCCAAATTTGCTGCTTGACTACTGAGCATGCTCCCATGGACTGAGCATGCTCAGGAACACTGCTGAAAATGGCTGCCCTCATTCTGCCCCTCCCCCGCCTTCACCAATCAGCAGGCACTGGGCATCTCTAGGCATTAGAGCTTTCTCTAGCTGACATCAGTGTCCAGAAAGTCTTGTTCTGGGAAGAAAGGAGAGTGTCTATGTGCATTATATAAATTCATCCATCAGCAAGGGACAGTGGGCTCAGTTAAGCTGAAGATCTCCACTCTTTCCATCTAGAGGTGACAGCTTAGCCCTCTAGCATTTTTCCAACCAGACTTTTCCAACCAGTTCTCTTTTATCTCTTTCATCTGCCTTTTCCTGTGCAGTATGGTGAAGGATCTTTGATGCCTGTAGCTTCTCTGAGCCCTGTGCGGGGGGGAGATGGAGAATACAATGCTGAGGTAGTTTATTTGCATGAGCCCTCTGCCATCTAAAGGGGCTCTGTGCCTGTCCTGACATGGGAGCTGCACTCTGCTCCCTTGACACCAGCCCAGACACCCCCAGAACTGGTCAGTCTGATTTGGAGCCCACATACATGGGCATACTGTCTAATATGGCTTGTAATACAACAGGAAACAAAGAGAAAATTTGGCCCTTTAAGCATTCTGTGGGTTTACATGAAGCTCCAAACATTTTTTTGTTTGCTCACCCATTGCTAAGAAAGTTAAACCAAATGAATTATTTTATTTTCAGATCAATTCTAGGAGGTATTTTCAAATGATCAAAGATGCACTGAGAGAGTTTAATTTTCATCCTCCCCCTGAAGGGGTCCCATTGTCCTTCACTATCAGCCTGTCAGGGTACTGTATCTTTAACAAGGAACACAATCAAAACTTGATACCTCTGAGGCCCCTCAGACATCCTGTTGCATGTCTTGCATTAATTAAATGTGACTTAAAGCTTGAACCTTGAGGCGCACATCCGCTCACATCTCAAAATGACTCCATCAGTTAAATGGGCCCTATCACTATGGCTTGTCAGGTTTAAGGCACAGTTAACCAGTGATGTTTACCAGGAAAATCATGAGTTGGCCTTTGCACTCTCTCATCTTTTTTTTTTTTTTTTCAGCGGGTTGCCAAAACATTCTACATACCTTTAGTGTTGCCATTTTGACATCACTGTAATAAATTGCTGGTGTAATAGTGGGAGCTCAGAATGCACTGACCTAGCTATGAATGCTGTATTCTAACCTACCACAGAGTGAACTTTATTTTTGCATGGAAGTTAACTCCTTTGGTTCCTTCTCTTTTGGTTTTCTCCTTGTTTTCTCAGTTAACTAGTTCTTAATCGGTTTGTTGCCAGTTCGCCTATCTTTAAAGGGTGACACACTAAAATTTCATGCTTACCTGGTGAAATATCATCCTCATTTAGATGGTGAGCAGAGCCTGGGTTCTGGCCTAATTCTAAAAGGATTGGGGAAGTAAACGGGAAAGAATGGGACAGAAAAAGGAAACAAGAAGGCACAGAGCATGAAAGATATAAAAATAATTGGGAGAGAAGAGCCTTATGAGGACAGAAAATGTCTTAACGAGAGAGAGGGAGAGAAACTAAAGTGAAACATGTAAAAATGGTGACAAAGCCAGCTTAAGTTACTCTGAGTGAAAACATTCTGATGTAGAAATCAAAAGGCAGATGTGGGCAAGGTGAGAAAAAAAGAAAGATACCCAAGGGAGAATTTTATTTTGTGTCTGTGGTTTAAGGGAAGCTTGGTTGTTTCTACCAAGTATTTCTTAACTCAGCTTTCCATGAGGTTATGTGGATATTTGCCTCCAAAAATGTTGATTGATTATAGATCACTTCATTTCCAGCTATGGCAGTCAGGCTTTTTATCCTCATCCCATTTAATTTATTTTAAAATATCTCTTCCAATGAAAAATGCAGAAGCATTCCCATAGACTTCAGTCTGTACATTTTTAATATAACTCTGAAACAGATTTTCTTATAACCACCATTTGTTGTGATGAGAGAGCCTCAGATTACAGCTAAAGGACTGGCCTCTCCAATTTCATTCTAAGTAGGATCTGAGTTCTGGAAGATGCAGGATTATTAACTTTCTTTAATTGGGTGTGACCGTCAAATCCTCTGGAGTATGATGACAGGGACCAAGCTGCACTTCAAACTGAAAATGAGCAGCTATTCATCTCTGCCAGATGTGATGTTGGATTACAGCTGATATCAGTAAAATGCCATTGGAAAATTGTATCGAATTGGTTTGATTGAACTGAATTTAAAACAGCTGTGGCTTGTTCATTCCTTGAATGCTATAGTTGGGGTTTGTTCATTTTTTGTAAGATTTACAGCTGTGAAAAATGTAGGCACAGAGAACTAGGAGTGCTAGGGGAAATGGGGTAGATTTATAAGTTAAAATAAAGAACAAGTTTAAATTACTTAGAAAAGTTAGATCTTTCCAAGTCACCAGGGCTTTATTATATGCATCCTAGAGTATTCAAGAAGCCGATAAAGGAGGAATCTGAGCCATTAGCTATCATCTATGAAAAGTCATGGAAATCGGGAGATATTCCAGAAAACTGGAAAAGGTCAAATATATAGGAAATAAGAACAACCTAGGAAATTACAGACAAGTCAGCTTAACTTCTGTGCCAGGAAAGATAATGGAGCAAATAATTAAGGAATTTATCTGCAAACATCTGGAAGATAATAATGTGATAGGTAATGGCCAGCATGTATTTGTAAAGAACAAATCATGTCAAACCAATCTGATAGCTTTCTTTGATAGGATAAAAAGTCTTGTGGATAAGGGGAAAGCAGTGGATGTGGCATACCTAGACTTTGGTAAAGCATTTGATATGGTCTCACATGACCTTCTTATCAATAAACTAGGGAAATACA
The DNA here is from genome assembly GCF_049634645.1 of Pelodiscus sinensis. Lineage (NCBI taxonomy): Eukaryota > Metazoa > Chordata > Testudines > Trionychidae > Pelodiscus > Pelodiscus sinensis. The sequence continues at coordinate 158,445,696 of NC_134712.1, forward strand.
ACTTAGATGGAGCAACTATAAGGTGGGTGCATACCTGGCTGGATAACCATTTTCAGAGAGTAGTTATTAATGGTTCACAGATATGCTGGAAGGGCATAAAAAGTGGAGTTCTACAGGGATCTGTTTTGGGGCTCATTCTGTTTAATATCTTCATCAACGATTCAGATGATGGCATAGAGAGCACGCTTATTGATTTGCAGAGGATACCAAGCTGAGAGGAGCTGCATGTGGTTTGGAGGAGAGGGTCAAAATTCAAAATGATCTGGACAAACTAGAGAAATGGTCTGAGGTAAACAGGATGAAGTTTAATAAGGACAAATGCAAAGTACTTCACTTAGGAAGGATCAATCAGTTTCACACACTCAAAATGGGAAGCAACTGTTTAGGAAGGAGTACTGCAGAAAGGGATCTAGCGGTCATAGTGGACCACAAGCTAAATATGAGTCAACACTGTGACATTGTTGCAAAAATAGCAAACACGATTCAGGGATGCATTAATAAGAGTGTTGTGAGCAAGACACAAGAAGTCATTCTTCCGCTCTCCTCTGCATTGATTAGGCCTCAGTTGGAGTATTGTGTCCAGTTCTGGGCACCAAGAAAGATATGGAGAAATTGGAGAAGGTCCAGAGAAGAGCAACAAAAATGATTAAAGGTCTAGAAAACATGACCTATGTGGGAAGACTGATAGAACTGGGTTTGTTTAGTTTAGAAAAGAGAAGACTGAGAGGGGTCATAATAGCAGTTTTCACGTATCTAAAGGGTGTTACAAGGAGGAGGAAGAAAAATTGTTCTCCTTGACCTCTGAAGATAGAACAAGAAGCAATAGGCTTAATTTGCAGCAAGGAAGGTTTAGGTTGGACATTAGGAAAAACTTCCTAATTGTCAGGTTGGTTAAACACTGGAATAAATTTCCTAGAGGGGTTGTGGAATCTCTATCACTGGAGATATTAAAGATCAGGTTAGACAGACACTTATCAGGGATGATCTAGATGGGCTTGGTCCTGCCTTGAAGGCAGGGTATTGGGCTTGATGATCTCTCAAGGTCCCTCCCAATTCTAGTATTCTATTATTCTAACTAGCCATATTGTTGATAGGGACTTATTGTATTACAGATACTAGGTCCAGTGCCCTTGTATGTGACATAACTCTCCAAGGACAGTTGAAATTCCATGTGTTTGCACTTGGACTTTCCGATTCTTTCATTTGAGGAGCTACTTCCTCCATTTCCAACTCTCTTTTCCCCTTCAAACTTCAGGGTTTTACCACTTAAGCTTGTGGATTCCCTGGAATGCTCACAGATTTTAGGTGATCCATTAGTGTCCTCATACAAAAACACCTTACTTTTGTACAGGCCTCATCCTTTGTCATCTTCTTCTGCAGGACAGCACCATTCTCTCCAGAGCCATGGTGTCAAGGATTCCCTCAATCTGTTGCTCACCCTGGAATCCTCTTCTAGTGCACTTTGCAACATGTAACCGGGGATCAGCTGGGCACTCCAGTTGATCCTCCGCTCTGCTTGCGCTGCCCCTTTGAAGTGCTGTTTTGGCACTTTAAAGGGGCAGCGCATTAGGAGATGGGGATCAGCTGGGGACTGCAGCTGATCCCCAGCTCTGCTGTTGCAAAGCCCCTTTGAAACACCGGAGCAGAACTTCAAAGAGACTTTGCAACACGGAGCTGGGGATCAGCTGGAGTCCCCAGCTGATCCCGGGCTCTATGCAGCGCTGCCCCGTTGAACGCTGCCGCGGCATTTTAAAGGGGAAGCGCATGTAATTAATTGCGATTAAATTTTTTAATCACTTGACAGCCCTAGTATAAAAATGTGATAAGCAGAAAACCAGACATACCAGATGATCAAATTAAATGACACAAAGTGTGGCCATTCTTTTGGGATGCATATATCTGCATAAATTAGTTGTGAATTAAAGATGGAACAGAGATAACAAGAATGGTGATATTTTTTACTTGACCATTTCACCTTTTTCAGTCTTTTCCTCTTAAATTTCCCATTTCTGTATCCAGAACCATTTCTAACTTGGCTTTTTTTCTCCTATCTGGAACTGTACTTTTTGTACAATACAGAGAGGTATGTCTAATAAATGTAATGCCACTCCCCAGGTAGACCATTGGGACCAGGGATTGAACTCGTGATCTAAAGACATGAGATTCGACTGCCTGAGTTAAAAAAGCCTTCCAGTCTCCTCTTAAAATCTCTGCGGGACCATCCACGGAAGGGCTAAACAGGGATTACAAATACAAACCCAACAAGATTTCAGTGTTGTGCCATTGAAATGCACTGTGCAGTTTATATTCACTAGAGACATGTATTACGTTGGCCATCAGAAGGACCGCCTATCATTCCATGAAAGCTATAGAAATATATAGAGAATTGCAAGGAGAATTTAATAAAAAATGAAATATAACAGCTATAAAGTTCCATTCATTCATGTCCTAATGTATCCTATTCAAGATTCCAGCATGCATCCAAAAGCAGTGAAAATCAAACTCTGTGGCTGCGTCTAGACTGGCATGATTTTGCAGAAATACTTTTAACGGAAAAGTTTTTCCGTTAAAAGTATTTCCGCAAAAGAGCGTCTAGATTGGCATGGATGCTTTTGCGCAAGAAGTGCTTTTGCGCAAAAGCATCCGTGCCCAGTATAAACGCGCTTTTGCGCAAGAAAGCTCCGATGGCCATTTTAGCCATTGGGCTTTCTTGCGCAAAAAATTAAGGTGCCTGTCTACACTGGCCCTCTTGCGCAAGTATTCTTGCGCAAGAGGGCTTATCCCTGAGCGGGAGCGTCAAAGTATTTACGCAAGAAGCACTGAATTCTTACATTAGAACATCAGTGCTCTTGTGCAAATTCAAGTGGCCAGTGTAGACAGCTGGCAAGTTTTTGCGCAAAAGCGGCCACTTTGTTATGTGTGCTTTGTTCTTCAACAACTATAACAGCAAAAAAACAATGTTCCTACACTTCAATAAAGTATCTGCACAAAAATACATCCAGCCATAATGTTTTTGTGTTTGATATTGGCATGAATGGAACTGTAGTAAACTACAGAAGAGTGAAGTTGCAATGCTTGTCAGTGTAGTTCCCCAGATCCACCATACAAATTGCTTCTGATTGTACTCTTTTTTTCAAAGTTGGTTTCAAATTCCTACCATGACTCAGTTTGGAATATGACTGTTGCAGTACTCAAAGAAAGCTGATGCCTTTCTGTAATGCTATGATGTACATAATTAAAGCAGCAATAACTAAAACCCAAATCCAGCAACATGATTCATTCTCTAGACAGTACATTTTCTCCTCCCATTATGTTTTCATGGTAACTTTTGAGGTGTGAAATATTTTAATGCACGGAACAGTAACTTGTTTCAGACTGCTCAGTGACATTATTATTCTTTTAACAGAGAAAACTTTCATATACATTTGCCTTTATTAGACATGCAAGGAGAGTTGCATGCTCTCTGCTTTGCTGTCTGTGGAACATTTAAAATGAAAAGAAGCATGTGTGATCCAGGCAAGAACTTTCATTCTGCTTCTACAGTGTATTCTCCATTAAATCTATGTGCAGAGGTTCTCTTTTTTGGTCATGATGGTTTTGTGAACAGAATAAAGAGCAGAACTGCAGCATCAATTAGAGGAGTTTGCTTTTTGAGTACAGTGTCTGGGAAATGGGAAGAAAAAGCTGTCTCTAATCCTATCACTTTCCTAGTAGAGTCTGTAAAATATACGTCAGCCATACTCTGGGTTGTTGTTTTCTTAACTTCAGCAAAATACACTGTCACAGGTGTTCAGTAAATTTAGAGTTAAATCTTACAATGCTGAGGAGGGCTGCTACTTGTCTTCCAATAAAGAAAACCAACTGCTCTAACATAAACTTTGGAGGCAAGTTTTGTTCTAGTTAAAATTAGTTTAATAAACATAAGTGTTTGAGAGCAAAACATTGCCTAACCTTCTACTTGGAGGAGCTAAGAATGGATTAATATTTAAATTTCAGATTAAATATTGACTACTTAGGCTCAGCCATGAGTGTTTTATTGTATAACTGGTGGTTCTGTTTTACTCAGTGTTGTAATAAAATCATTCTTTCAGTCAATGCCACCCTATTCCACCCTTGGTCAGTGTCTTGGAAGAGTTCACATGCTAATTTAACATGTCTGCCCAATAGTGTAATAACTGTCTTAGGTGAGATCTCTGACTTCCCTACATTCTTACAAATCTTGAACTGTTCTTCTGACTAGTTCTAAGGTGACAACAGCATGCAAGTTTACTAACATATAGGTGTAGGAGAGGGGGGAGAAATGGACTGGTCTTTTCAACTGTTTTTGCATCAAGTGCTGATTAGACAAAGGTTGAAACTCAGATTAATTTCCCACAAAGAATCATAGTATTAAAAGCTAAGGCTAACCAAGTAGTGATGGAGAAAACTGTAATTCCTTTACTTTTCAGGTGACTTTAAAGAAGTGATCAAATAAAAGGCTTTCAAGGAAAAGCAAAGTTAATCTCATTGATCATCTACATATTAACAAAGGTGAGGGAACTTTCTATTTGTTCAAGTGAACAAAGAGGACAGGCGATCTCCCACTACATTCACTTGAAAGTGGCTGCACATTCCTTGGTCTTATCTTCTCTTTTGTTGTAATTTTTTGCATCTTTGATTGTAGTTAAGTCAGCTTGATCCATTGTTTTGACTGCCTCAGCCAGTTTCCTTTAGGAGTGGATTTTTTTTCTTTTCTAAGCATTATTAACAGGAAGACACAGATGGCCGTTTAAAATAGGGAGTTGGAGTGTTATTCTTTAACAAGTCCTGCCTTGTAAACTTTTCTGTTCATCCCACACTTCACATAACAAAGCCCTGCTGAATCTTGTACTGAATATGAATCCAACCTTATTTTGGTTACTTTGTAAGGAGAAAAAGTGATGGATTGTATTTGTTGCTCCTGAAATTCTGCTATTGGTGATGAGCATATCACAGGTGCACATGAGTACAGATAATTCAATATAGGAAGAAGGTACAAATATTGTACTCTTGTTGTGTGTGATTAGAAAATTCAAGTTAAAGTGAACTAAGATCACTTTATTCGTGAGAGCATCCATAAGGGTATTTAACATGCTTTTACTTATGTCAGTGGTTCTCAAACTGCAGTCCACGGACCGTTAGTGGTCCACATGTCTAGACTCCCCCTTTCACCCTCCCTCCTTCTCTCTATAGTAGGGAGCCTGTGCTGGCACTCAGGGCCGCCCAGAGGATTCAGGGGGCCTGGGGCAAAGCAATTTTGAGGACCCCTTCCATAAAAAAATACTATAGACCGCAGACTTCAGATATGCTCATGAGGGCCCCTGCGGGGCCTGGGGCAAATTGCCCCACTTGCCTCCCCCCCTCTGGGTGGCCCTGCTGGCACTCCAGCCTTGCGCGCCTCCTTCCCACTGCAAGGTTCTCTAACCAGCCTATGTAAAATAGGCTACCCAACATAGTCAATGAAACGGGGATTTAAACATCCCCGGCTTCATTAAAATAAAAATGGCCGCCACGCTGTGCCGGCTCAGCTGATTGTCGGCACAGCGCGTCAGTCAAGACGCAGATCGGTCGACAGGGGAAGCCTTTGTTGACCGCTCCTGTAAACCTCGTTTCACAAGGCATAAGGGAGCGGTCAACAAAGGCTTCCCCTGTTGACCGATCCACATCTTGACTGACGCGCTGTGCTGACAATCAGCTGAGCCAGCACAGCGCGGTGGCCATTTTTATTTTAATGAAGCCGGCGATGTTTAAATCCCCGCTTCATTGATTATGTCGGGTACCCTATTTTACATGCCTCTGTCAGCATGTAGTCTAGACATACCCTTTCTGTTGGACATAAATTAATATTTTACTTTATTTTAAATGAAGTTTGATAAGCTAACATGAGAAAGTTAAAGAGCTTAACATGTTTAATAATTTAATATTTCCTTTCTTACTAGTTAAATTAAACCGTTCTCCCTAGCTGCAGCACTAGCAAAATGGCTTGGGCATAATTATGTAATTAACGACAAGTTTCCATTTTCAACTGGTGGGCCATAAAAGGTTTGTATTGAGCCAGGTGGGCCATGGGCCCAAAAGTTTGAGAGCCACTGACATATGTGCATTGATTTGACACCTTCAGTTGATTTGCCTTAACTCACCTTAGTGCACTGTGTAGATAAGCCCCTAATATCGCCGTGCCTCCGTTTTTGACTGCAAAATGGGGGTAACAGCACATTCCTACTTCACTGATACATTAAAGATTTGGAGGTGATCATATATTATAGTAATAAAAGCCATATAAATACCTCGGATATATAAAAATCATCTGAATCATTTGGATTGCAAATTCTATACTTCTTTTGTGCAGTTCCTCTGCCCATCACCTAATGCCATCCTCTACAGCTTTTTTAACAACTTTCCTGTCTCTTGAACTTAGTAGAGGCGATCTGACTGAAAACATTCCATCAAAACCATTTCATGGAACATGACCACTTTTTAATCCTGAAATTGTATTTGAGCTTCTGTGTGTGTGAGTGTGTTTGTGTGACCAAACCCCCAAAACCCCCCCCCCCCAAAATATGTTGTAAAATGTTCTTTGGGGTTAGAGAAAAATGCAAAAGTTTTCGGTTCTGGTTTCATTTTTTTCTTAAAAAATAATGAAAAATTTAACAAGAGAAAAATTGGAAAACAATCCTGCTGCCCCTGAATTTCCCACCAAAAAAAATTTGCATTCTTAAGCTTCCTCCCTGATCCACAACCACCCATCACCTCATCTCAGCTATCTGGTTTGCTCCTGAAAATCTTCCCTCTTTCCACACCACCTTCCTTGCTTTAGCCTTCTGGTTCAGTTCATGTGTCCAGGCTCTGGCTTCTGCAGACATGAACACAGCAATTTATCCTTACGACAAAACTTCTTTCCCTTAGCCCCATCTTAGATTGTAGGTAAGGTGACTTCACTTTAAAGACTTGAATCCCCTGGCCAAAGGATTCATGTCTGACAAGGTCACTGTGTCTTTGGACTGGCCACCATTGCTAATCTTTCTCATTTTTTATCAAGTTTGTGTCTTCCATGTGGACAACTCAAGAATCTGACTATTTGCATATGAAATGTGATTGGAATAAGATGAGGGTCAGCTCAGAGCACTGGCAGATGAAAGTCCCTCGTGACAGGATTAGCAATGCCAGTGAGGTCTTAGAGGGGAGTCAGAGTGTGAGAGGAGGTGATGATCTGGTGTCTGAAAGTGGAGGATATGCATCAGAGGGGCTGTAGAAAAGGCAAGAAGCTTGGTGCCATTGTGGGCATGGAGAAGGAATGAACTGAGACCAAAATCAAAACCTAATACTGCTTTTCACCCATGCAAGGGCAAACTCCAGTTGTGAAGACCCTTACTATCTGGATCACCAGGGAGAAGTAACCTACTGAACATTCTTAAAAAGGACAATACTGGTATATATTTGACATATCAAATTAGCCACTCTTAACCTGATTTATTGCCTTATCAAAGTAAAATATCTGAGTGCCCTCTTACAGCAAGAGAGGCAATTCTCTTAATTTCTGGCAGTATCAAACCTTTATTCCTATTGCGTAAAGCTCAAGGCCAAAATTTTCAAAAAGGAGTAGGGATTTAAGTGTCCTTGCTTTTTTGGCTATCAATCTTGAGACTCTTTAAAGGGGACTGATTTTCAGAGACTCTGAATATCTTAAAGTAGCTAAAGTTGGTCACCCAAAATCATTAGCTCCTTTTGAAAATTATGATTAAATTCTTTGGGTGAAATCCTGGCTCAGTTTAAGTCAATTACAAAACTCTCAGTGACCTTAATGGAGCCAAGATAACTTCCTTTGCTTGTCTGTGTGAAGCATGTCTTTCTTATTTGCATGGTGTTGAGAAATAGTGGATGATGAGAATCTGATCGCTAACACTTGAAGCTAAAAGTGGCAGTGCATCTCTTTTCCTCTCATTCTTTTCTGAGCCTTATTGTTCTGCTAATAATCTTCCCCATTTTTCTCTCCAGTGCTATATTGATTCTTCACCCTTGCTGCTCCGTTCTTGTCATTCTGTCCTCTAGTTGCTGTCCCATGTGTTCCATTGCCTTTCTTTTTATCACTTCCTCTCTTGCTCCTAAGGTTTTTCTTAAGATGGAAAAAGAGACCAGTTCAATTCCCATGGTCTCCTTTTCCATCTTCCGCCCTGCTCCCTTTCTCTTCTCTCTTCCCATTAAACCAACAGGACATAGGGAATAGTTTTGATGCTGCAATCTGAAACAGATAGTCCATCGAGGAAGTTGCCTCCTTGTCGCTCACAAACCCCTGTTGGCTTCTCTGCTGCTTCTCTGCAATACAATGCATAGATTGAAAGTCAGAGAGAAAAAGCAGTGAACAAGTAAGCTCAAAAGCCGGTTGCTCAAAAGCTTAGATTCATTAAATGTATACAACATGTTTAAAATCCCCTGCTGACAGTTGGCTTGGAAGCCATGAATGTCGTGCTGACTAAGGCTATGTCTACACTACAGAGTTTTTTCGGAAAAATGGACGTTTTTCCGAAAAAATGTCACTTACGTCTACACTGCAATAGCTTTCTTTTGAAAAAAATTGAAAAAACAGAGGGGGTTTTCTGACATTGGTAAACCTCTTTCTGTGAGGAAGAAGCCTTTTTCTGAAAGAGCTCTTCCGGAAAAATGCATGTGTGGACGGGGTAGAGGGAGTTCTTCCAAAAGAAGAGGAAAGAGGAAAAAGCACAGGTGCCCTGGTGGCCACTCTGTCCATAGTAATCACAGCTTAAATGTGAGATAGCATCCACACTGAATTGGCGCTATCTTTCCAAAAAGCAGATCACTTTTTTGATGGGCTTTGGCAGTGTGGATGCTCTCTTTCACAAGAAGTTTTTTTGGAAGATCTTTTCCAGAAAAGCTTCTTCTGAAAGAAGCCTGCAGTCTAGATGTAGCCTAAGTGGAATGCTGGCTAAAAGCAAGGCCTTCCCATCAACTGTCAGATATTTCGCAGGTCTGGCTTTTGGCCTTGTTTCACATAAGATAACACATATACAAAATCTTTATTATGAGAAGGTCGGTACTAATTTAGGGTATGGGTATCAGGAAGAGCAAAAGAGATGATGGAATTCCCCAAACACTCATCTAGTTGAGTATGTTGTATAAATAAAAACTGTAAAGATGGGATATGGGGGGAAAAAAGCATATGAGCACAAAAATTGCATATTCACCATTCATAAAAACATTGTTGTTTATCTCTGTAAATCAACGTAAATTGCCATCTCCCTGCTGTCCTGTTCTTAATGAGCATTTTTGCTAGTGTTACCATCAACAGATAAGGTTGCTGTATGTCTTTATTCTAAATGTCCTTTTTCATTTGATTATAAGGGAATCAAGCTTCCACAATTGCTACATGGTGTCCCAGTTCAGAGTTATTAATGGCAAAGTAGCTGCAAATAGACTTCTTTGACAGATAAGTCCATGCTGGCATGTTTCCCAAGTAATAGAATCTCAGACTAATTTGCCTAATCATTTTTTATGACCGTATATAAAGAATAGATTCTGTTCCATGGAATTACCCGGGAGCACAAAGATAATGTAAATAACCTCACAGCATATCCAGATGGGAATTCCTCCAGAGTTTGGTAGCTGGCATGGCTGGCTCCACCTGCTCCTGGAGGATCCAACACAGAGATCATGCCAGGGGTGTTCTTGAGAAAAGAACATGTGTCTGCTGAACATTCTTAGCTAGTATAAGGTCTGTAGGGGACTCTAGGCAGCAGTGTACTTTAGGGCATGCTTAGCTTATGAAAGAAGACCTTGATTTTAGTTTCATGTTTCCAAGGAAGAATTGTAAGAAAATAGTGATAAAAATGTAGCCGTGTTAGTCTGGTCTAGCTAAAAAAAAATAGGACTATGTAGCACTTTAAAGACTAACAAGACTAATAAACCATCTTGTAAGTCTTTAAAGTGCTACATAGTCCTGTTTTTTGTAAGAAAATAGAATGTTAAAACCAATGAAAAGACACCCTTGCTGTTACACCTGCCCCACACTCCCTATCTCCTGTGTAAAAAGCATCTGTTGCTGTTGTGGTACATCAGTTCTTCATATTAACTACTACTATACTGAAAGTGGAAGGAGAAGATGGGAGGAGGCTGTTAGTCATTTATACATAGAATTATTTGTACATGAATTTTCATTATGAGTGCTCTGTTAAGGAATTCTTTTTTTAATAATAATTCAGATAATTATTTAATACTAATGATTCTATTTTATTTTTGTTGTTATCAGTCTATCAAAGTGCACCTTGTTAATCTTTATCGAGCTGTGTGAGTTTTTATGGCTCAATGCAGGATGTATGTGCTGTTAAATTCTATGCAGAGGCATTCAGCGGATACTGCCAATAAATGTATTTTACTTACTTCCGACATTAAACTGTATTTGTGGTTAAGATAAAATCTGGACTTCCAGCAGTATTGTATTTCCTCCTTGATGATGGCGGAAATTCTCCCTCCAATGAGACAAGACTCTGATTTCCAGTGATTGCCCAGAAAAAAAATTGAAAATAATAAAACTGCACCTTCCAGGTCAAAGTTGCTCTTATTTGCCAATCCATGGAGTCAGATTTGCCATTCTCTTCCATTCTGGTTCTCCTGTCACTTGGTCATGACTGTCACAAGTTCCTAGTCATGCGAGTATTTTGAAGCATTTGTAATCTCTCTTAGGCAGTGGCTGGTACTCCTAGCCTTGAACAAACATTGTGTTTGTATGTTTACATTTTGCAAAGTCTTTGTACTTAACATTGAACAAGTTGTAAGCTTATTCAAAACCTTGAAGTTGCAGGTGAAACTTACTCCAGTCAGCAAGGTGATTCAACTAAAGGGATCATATTTTCTTTTTCTTCCTACTATGCATGTGCTATTTAAACTGGGCTGAATGCTTTTCCAGCATTAGGAAGTGGTTGTCAATGGAGATATGCTTGAGCAATGGAGAGAGCGCTTTTTCAGCAGTTAAGTACCAAGACTGAATTCTCTTTATGCAACACTGAGTTAGTGCATAGCTCTGGGTCAGCAAGTGCTAGGAAGGTGAGGATTATGCTTTATACTTTCATCTCCTTGTTTCCTGTCCCATTAGTCAATAATTTAATTGGAGGGGATAAAACTGGACTGGCAATTGGATACTATAATGTTTTGCTTTTCTTGTCCTGAACTCTTGTGTAGTGCTGCTGACCGCTGTTTAATAGCGCCCAAATTTTACCCCAGACTGAATTTCAGTAGCGGATGAAGTGATCCCTATTCTGTAGAGGCTTTGCATGTCAGGTTCACAGTTTGTGTAGTGATTTTGGATCCCTTAGGATAGGAGGCACAGATGAATATAAACTGTGATTATAAAACTCTTATTACAAAAACTTAATATCTAATTTCATCGTTTCTTTGAGCTCTTCTCTGCTAGATGTTTGAAACTGACTGTAGATTTTTGTTATCCAAAATCCAGCTTTTTCCAAGGTTATACATCTTTCTGGGGGGTTGAAGGTTAACTGCTGTCTATGCATGATAGACATTTTATATATAGGCATTATTAGATTAGTTTGAAATTTGGTGAGTTTCTTTCATTAACATGTGACGGCTTCTTGGCTCTTGTAATTCTCATGTGTGTTGAGCAAAGTGAAATCTTTCTGCTGCAAGATTGTTGGACCCTATTGGAATCTCATGCTGCAAGATTGTTAAACTGGTGTTTCCTAAGAGGCCAAATTCTGCCCCGAATGCAGTACTTCACAAACACATTGAAGTCATTGGGCCTGAATCACCACTGCATTACCCTACTTTCAGACTAGCATGTAACTCTATTGATTATTACGACTTAAGTCTGAAGTAATGGTGTAGTCAGTCAAGCCTTGTGAGTCAAGGCAGAATTTTGTCCATATTGATTAATAGGCTAGCTTTCATTTTTATTTTTAAAAAGAAAAAAAATATTGCTAATTGAGTTTATTTCTAAACTAAAATAAGTGCAAATCTCTGTTTTCAAAACGGAGTGTGGATTTACCACCAGAACACCTAAAGGGTGACACCTGACTTCTGTGCTTAGTACACACACATATAAATATGTGTTTGCATCTACAGTAACAAAGGATAAAAGGGCAAAATGGGAATTGCACAGTGAAATCACACATGCCATGATGAAAATTCTCACTCCTTGACATTATTCTTCTGTCTTCAATGTGCTAGTTCTCTCTTATTGTACAAGTAACTGCATGCCAGAACTTTGGAGTAAGAGAGTCCCGTAGTTAGTAGAAGCTCATACAACATAAGGTTAATTTCCATCTGTGTGTCTGTCTCAGCAACATTGCTTGTTGATAACGCTGCAGATCTGTGCCTGAATTATTCATTTTATTTAGGGGTGAGATATGGAAGGAACTTTTTAAAAACATGTACTGTATTTTAAAAAAGATTGGAAAATATTACATTGATTTAATCATTTATTTTTACTCTTCACAGCCAGATAACTCTGAGACCTTTATGAGTCATGTAACCAGAACTGTAAGTAATCCATTTTGGTTAGTCTTTTTAATTTGCTTAGCCTGATTTATATTTATATTGCACATTTTTCTTACATCTTCACAGTACTGTTACTGCTAGTCATTTTTCAAAGCATGGGCAGTTAGCATGTTTAAGGGGAGCAGGTTTGGATTAAGAAAACTGGTGGTAACAACAAAGGTTTTTTGCAGTTTTTCTGGGAACTTTTGCAGTGGACTTGAATCTTTCTTTTGATCACGCAAAAGCTTTCAAGGGAGGAGGGGAAAAAAAAGAAATGTCAAAGCCCACACTCACTCACACTTACTCTGAAAATAAAATCACAGATCTCATGTTACTTTTTCAGGAGTTAGAGTTACTCCTTGAGTTTTTGTCAATGCACAGTCTACATGTCTTTCTTTCCATATGTCTGTGACTAGCAAAGTACCTTGAGATGAAAGTGCTTATATTATTATAAGCATCACATAAGGTGCATGCATATTACTCATGAAGACTTGTGATTGTTTTGTATAGAAGCTTTGGTTCAAATAGCACTAAGTGAAGTTAGGAGATGGGGAATTGCTGCTCTTCGGTATAAATGCTGTGGAAAGATATACAAACTGACTAATATTGTGTGTGTCAATACTGGCAAATCCTATAAGTCCACCCTCCTCCCCCATTTATCATTTAGCGTGAGTCCAGGTTCAGTTTTAATAACAAAACCCGGAGTACTGAGAAAAACTTGCCTAACACAAATTATATAAGAATTGGAGGCCATTTTAGCTCCTTTTTGCTTTGTTTTTCAATGAGACAGTGAAGTGAGTATCTTTAAAGGGTTCTACTTACTGTAGTCTAAAAGCATTGATAAAAAAAAATCTGGGTATAATACAGCTAAGTTATCTGGTGACAAGACATTCAATAAATTAAAATATTTAATGTTCCTTCCAGACTCTCCCCATTCTTAGTTGGATAGTTTACTTAAAATTAAGAGAAAAAACACCAAAATATTCCTCTCCTTAAATTTATATACTTGAATGATCAGTTTCACAGCTCTCCTCTAATATAACTAATATGAAACCACAATGAACTGTGTAAAAATAATGACAGATTTTCTATTGTGAGCACTAGCTGTTAGCGTCTTTGTATAACATCTGAAAACTTCAGAGGGTTTTTATGTTTGCACTAGTTGCTTATTAGACAAACCAAGGTCAACCTGCTCCCCCCTCCTTTGTATGTATGTTAGCTCATGCACAGCTGGCTATTTCTGAGCACAATTAAAGTGGCAGGCCACACTATTTCAGCTGTACCTTTTGGAATATATACCTTGACATAAAGTAGTATCGTGGATCAATGAATTTCCCATTAATTCACAGCTAGAAAAATTTCCCCATTACCTTCCATGGGACCACACCTATTAGCCAGAGATTGATGTGGAAGATGAAACGGGGTCTGACCACTAGATAGTTCCTGGTTGTAGCACCATTGTATAAACTCTAGCTGCCAGTTCAGTTCATAGAAAGAGGAAAGATGGTGGGATTGATACCAGTGTGTTGTCTTTATACCCTTGGTTATCAGTCTTTTGCGTGATCTTAACAAGTAGGTGTATGATAAACGGTGTTAGAATAGTTTAAATTCACTTTCCCTCACCATCTTCTAATGCAGTGTTTCTCAGTCAGTGGTATGAGTCCCCTAAGGTTACTTAATAGAAGTCTAGGGGGTATGTCAACCCACTGAAATTTGGAGAAAACTGAATTTTCATCTTAAGTTTTACAGCGCTTTATTATTTTTTGTACTTTTTACACCCAAAAATTTCATCGCCTGCCCAGCTACAATTAAGTTGGTTAAACAAATGTGTTGCAATGGTAGGAAAACTGTAGGTACTGGGTGTACTTATAATTTTTTTTAAAAGGGGTACTTTATAAAAAAAAAAAAAGGTTGAGAAACACTGTTCTAGTGCCTCCTAGCTGTTAGAGATGGTCTGTTTCTCTTGCCCAGCATCCTGACTACTGAGTTAATATCGTCAGTGGCAGCATCTGCAGCTTCATAGGAAAGCTATGAGCTGAAGCTAAGAAAATTTGGCCTGATTCATGACCTTGTCCCTGCTGCTCACAAGGTTCTGAATGATGCTTGTGAAGCCGGCCAGACTCTAGTTAATTTCTGTCTGCTATTGTTTGGGAAAGTTATGAGCATTTGCTGAGGAACAGGTCACATTTACCTGTAGGCTCAGGAAGAGTACGTTTATACTGCAGGCTAAAGTCAAATTAAGGTACGCAACTTCAGCAATGTTAATTGTGGATTTGGCACTGTCTACTCTGCAGAAAGTTGATGGAAGAACACTCTTCCTTTGACTTCCCTTACTTCTCATGAAATGAGGGTTACTGAATTAAGAATAAGAAGCCCATTATTTCAAAATTATTTCAGAATAACAGGCTTGCTGTGTAGATGCACACTCTATTATTTTGAAATAATGTTGTTGTGTAGACATGCCCAAAGATGGCACTGCATTTCCTTACATGTAAAAAATAGCTTCACAACCAGATGGATTAGAACCTGTAATTCTTTAAGACATGAAAGCTTGAATTCTGGGTAAACTGATGTCAGGTTTCTTATGCACCAGAAAAAGGTCTGCTTACTATTTCAGTTCTTCGCATCCTGCATTACTGTGCATAATCCTGTGTTATAAAATAGGTGGGATGCAAATGTTTGACTGAAAAGCAATTTCAGAGCCACAAAAGCAAGCAGGCTGCATCTACATTGCGCTTTCCTGCTCAAGAATATATGCAAATGAGGCGTGGTGATGAATATCACCACGCCTCATTTGCATACTTAATGAGCTGCCATTTTTTGAAAAAATGAGAACAAACATTGTTCTGGACCCTGCAAAACTGCAGATATCAGTTTTATATACATGGATCATGTTTGTGGATTATGAATAATGCAGATATACATTTTGTATCTGTGCAGAGCTCTATTGTAAAGATTGGTGAAACAGCTAAAGTGAATTCACTTGGGGCAAAATTGATCCCTCATGAAACTTAGTGGACTCCAGTGAAGCTTATGTACAGTTGAATTTGGCTTCTGAGGTATAATTGGCTAGAGGTATAATTTGGATGGTAGTTCAAGTGGCTACTGTAAGTTCAAGAGCAGAGTGGAGGCATGCTAGCAGGAAATGAGGAATGGTTTATGCAAATATAAGCCTTGATTGTTACTAGCCCAAGGCAATTGTATAAGGAAGTCTGGGAGCATAAGGGCGCCACTTAGGTTCTTGTATGGTGTGACAGGGTGGGCATACCCCGCACTAGAATGAGAGGGTTGAAAACCCTGTGGGCGGAGGAAGTCCCACCTCATACCCCGACTGGGCATGCTCCAAGTGCTAGGGCAGTATAAAAGGCCAGAGAGCAGCTCAGTCTGGGCTGGCTGGCGAAGAGGAAGCATCTCTACACAGAGCTCCAGTGCCGCTACATCCCACGTCCCAGATAGAGGGAGCTGAAGTGCCGGGAGGCTGCCACTTCTCAGCCCCTACGGAGACCCAGGCATAAACCACTACCAAGAAGCCAGGAGACCAGCCACTACATGGGACCATGCCTCTGCGGACCCAATAGGAAGTGACCCAGGGAGGGTGCAGGAGCTGCCTCTTCTGTCCAGGTATTCTTGGTATGTTTTGGCCAGATTCCCCGCTGAGAGGAAATAGTAGGCAGCCCCACCGCTTGTAGGGCCCTGGATCGGGACCTGGTGGAGCAGGGTCCCCCTACCAGGAGCTAACCCCACTCATACTGATGCTGGTTATTAGGTCTTACTGCCCTGAAGTAGGGGACACTCATTGACTCTGGCTATTAGGCACCACTGCCTTGAAGCAAAGAGGACTTATTGAGTTTAGCCGTCAGGCCATTTTGCTGGGCGAGTAGGACTACTTATAGACTTAGAGTTGCTCAGGGAGCAAGTGAATTATGGACTAGCAAGCTGGCTGTCGGTCCAGCAACCAATCAAGCGCCAACTAAACTCCGGAATAGCCATATGCCAGTGATGGGGTGGGCATACACCACCACATATGGTCTAATCATATCACAGGTTGTAGTGTCAAAGAGAAGCAGGTTCAATAAAGCCACTGTTTCCTAACACCATCAGATGTGCCACGGTAGGGGCTGAACAGAGTATTGATTCCATCCAGCCAACATGCTGGCCATCATAGCTGTGCAAGCATATCATATGACATACAGTATATTGGGAATAAGTCCAGCAATATTCTAGAAACCTGCCAGGAGAAACACTGAGACTTAGAGCCACGCTCTGCTTCCTGGGCTGCCTATTGTTCAGGGCAGACCATAAAGTGACAATCTAACACATCCTCTCTGTTTTATTTATCAGTGTGGCCTTAGTCTCTGCTTTTTCCCCTAGGCTACGACTAGACTGGCCCCTAATTCCGGAAGAGGCATGCAAAGCAGGTAAGTCAGAATAGGGAAATCTGCGGGGGATTTAAATATCCCCCGCGGGATTTAAATAAACATGTCTGCCGCTTTTTTTCCGGCTTGGGGAAAAGCTGGAAAAAAGCATCTAGACTGTCGCGATCCTCCGGAATAAAGCCCTTTTCCGGAGGATCTCTTATTCCTACTTTCAGGTAGGAATAAGAGATCCTCCGAAAAAGGGCTTTATTCCGGAGGATCGTGCCAATCTAGACGCTTTTTTCCGGCTTTTCCCCAAGCCGGAAAAAAAGCGGCGGACATGTTTATTTAAATCCCGCGGGGGATATTTAAATCCCCCGCGGATTTCCCTATTCTGACTTACCTGCTTTGCATGCCTCTTCCGGAATTAGGGGCCAGTCTAGACGTAGCCCTAGAGTTTTGTAAACTACTAGGCTACTATCTCCTGTATTGCTGAATTAGACATACAGTCTGATTCTTTTCCTGGATAAAAGAGAAGCTTCACAACAGTGAAAGCCAGGAGTAATACCAGTCAATAGAGTGTAGAACCATGTGCCTAATTTGAATATGCAGAAAGGTACCATTCATAAATTCAGTAGCACCAGTAGATTCACCTGGCTGGGACATAGCAATGCTGGCATGTAGAATGGACTTCCATCTTGAATAGTCCCTTGAATGTCTTCTTCCTTTGGCAAGAACCAGTATGAGAAGATTTAGGCTTCTTAAATACTTCAAAATTGCATCTTCCAAACTCACATGTTGTTGTCCGGAATGATCTGTTTCTTTCATCCAATGGATGTTGTTAATATGCTGTAACTTTTGACATGGAAAACTGTTTCGGAAATCAAAGGCAATGGATATATCCAAACGACCAGATTCTTCTCAGTTTCAGTATTTTCCATTTCAAATGTGCAAAGAAATACTTTATTTAGGTGTTAACATTTTTCCTAATTTTCCCCAAAAAATTTTCTATAAGTATGGACCATATATTAAAATAAATTTTCCAGGGATGTAGAGGGGTAACATATTTTCCCTCTGTCCTTTCTAGGGAAAATAGAAATAGCCAAAATTAATATCTACTCAAGAATGACTTTCATCATTAGTCTATTGCCTTTCAAAGTCTCTCCTTAGTTCATTGCTAAAATAAATAGCAATTTTATTGGATAAAAAACAGACCCACTTGTCACTTGACACCCTTAAAAAATCCTGGACAACTGGAGATTATTAATAGGGTGGCCAGATTTGTATTTATATTATCTAGCATTCCAACTCTGTCCTAATTTAAGGTGATTCCTATCCAGTAGCTCTCTATACATACCAGCTTGATTTGAGATAGGAAAAAAAACTTATCTATGCCATTTGGTTCCCTCTCTTCTGTTATATACCTTAAAAGGCTGCTGTCTCTCCCAATTCCCCCTCCCCCCCCCCCGAGGAAATATCCCATCTTTGCACCTACAAGATTCAGCACGTTAAGATCATTATAGCATCCTATCTTACTAATTCTCTTGTGCTGCTATTTTTCCTTCTCCAACCTTGTATATGTTGGGGGAGCTGGATGAGTTGGTATTATCAGTTAACATGAAGAAATGCATTGCAGTAACTACTTTAGTGCCCAAAATTTATTTTGAGAAAGTTGAAATCTGCAGCTCCTCCCTCATACACAGACTGGCTTAGTGAGTTACAATTACTTTGTCTAATAAAAATGCTTGGAAAAAATATGAAGATGTCTGGTCACATATGACACTTACTATTGTATGTATTTGAGGTTTAGTGTATATGTTATATGTTATGTTATATTATGAGTCCCCAGTACCCATAAGTATTATCTGTTTAGTCATGTCAACAATGGACACCCTGTTTGACCTCTATGTTCTACTCAGGCTTGGTTGGTTAGTTGGTTTTGGTTTGCTTTTTCTAATGTTCATTTCAAATTTTGAACGCTGATTGGGTTATTTTAGGGTATTGCCATCTTGTGCATGTATTTATATATGTTTTGTATAATTGTGCTTATAGATATAAACAATAAAAAAGAAAGTTGAAAAAAGAAAGAAGGCTCTTTTGGAAGTTCAAATGCATTGTTTAATTAACTATTCATTCTGGATTTGGATAGAGGGCATGGTTCAGCAGTGCTTGTTTTGCAGAATGTCTGTTGTCAAAAAACAAATTAGAAGACATCCTTATATACTTGGTGACTGTGCTGCATATTCCTGCACAACTTGACAAATCTGTTCATTTCATCAGAGTTTGAGCACAACTGCACATTTTTTCAAGATATATCACATTGCCTGCCATACCATTTGATAAATATCTTGTCCTCGTGGTATTTTGAAATTCAGGATCACTCTTGAGGTTCTATATTACAGTGATTAATTTATGAAATCTCAAGAAATAGGGTAGCCACAAAATTTGATCAAAGTTGTGGAAGAATGCATGCAGTGTGTCATAATCTGTTTAGCATATGAGACTATAAGAACAATAGAAACATGAGGAGGGAAAGGTAAGTTGCTTGGCTCAGAAATGAGGGCACTAGGGAATAATGCAGGGGTGAGGCTATTATCCAATAGCACATAGGAGGGTGAGGCTATTTCTCTGGCTCCTTGCCATCTGTAAACAAACCATTGACTATTAAAAGTTAACATTTAATGCACAGGGTGACCTTGACATTGTAATTGGGTAAGAATAATGTATCACATGCTATCTACTATATTAAAGTGGATGGAAAGCCTCACATGGTGAATTGAAATCTCTCTTTTTTTTTCTTTTTTTTCTTTTTTTTTTTTTTTAGTCTCTGCCTGACAATTCACAGGCATGTGGAGACTTTTCACAGTTCCTTATGTTTATACATTCACAATGACAGCTTATAGGGTTTCACAATTCCTTATATTGTGTAATAAAACATGATATTCAGACAATATTTTAGGATGTTAAAAGCTTTTGCTTTAAACACAGAAGTAGTCAGATAAAAGCATAAACTACATTATAGGTACTTGGAGAGAATTTTACAAACAGCACTCAAAATTTACATATTAAGTGATTCCAGCTGTTAAGCTATGGAAATTGGCACAAACCACCAATATGGTGCATGCAGCAGAAAGGAGTATACTGCTTTTCAGCTTGATAGATGACTTGGCAAGCATACAATAAAGTACAGATGTCCTTAATGGGATTTCTTTTGTTTTATTATACGAACTATGTTAATGTCCAATTTATATGCCGCAAATAAGTGGAATAAAGTTTCATTGTATCACTTTCTTCTTAGCAAAGGAAATCCCATAAAGAGAAATGAAACCATAACTAGCTGACCATTATTATTTAAGTGAGACTATTAAATTTCTGAATGCTGGAAGAAAGACTCAGGAAGGTGCGCAGCGTATCTGCTGGCTGGCTACCAGTGAGGCATACAATGAGGCACATTCAGCTAATGCCTCCTTTACTTGACAGACTGATTGTGGGCAGGGATTATGTGATTATGATTATTTATAATTTACTTATGGTAGCAATCACTCCATGCTAGGCACTTTCAAAACTCTCATTAATTGAGTGTTATGTTAAAAGGTTGATCCTGAAAGGAATTTAGTGAGGCCTGCAATGCACTGAGCTTCCTCGACTCTCACCACTGAAGTTAATGGATGGAGTGGATGTTTGGTACATCACACGGGACATTCAGCATCTCATAGAATTAGGCCCCATGAGTCAGTGTGTCTGACAGATACACTGCCATTCTGACTTGTTTAAAACTCTTCAAAGCAGCTAATCACTAGAAATTTTAGAAAAGACACATGCCAGTTGTGCATATTTTGGTGTGTGTTGGAGGTTTTCCTGCTTTTGAGGAAAGTTGCATTTGAACTAAGGAGTGGTCTCTCAAAACTCTTCTTTTTCTTCTATAAAAGGTATTATGGCTATAAACCCTTCTGAAGCTTTGTTAATCTATATATGAGTCCCTGGCATATATATGTTATATTGGTTCAGGGGTTCTGAGTTCCAGTCTGTATCCTGACTCACTGCTTTATATTGCTTTTCCTATACTATACGGCTACGTCTACACTGGCATGATTTTCCGAATATGCTTTTAACGGAAAAAATTTCCGTTAAAAGCATTTTCGGAAAAGCACATCTAGATTGGCAGGATGCTTTTCCACAAAAGCACTTTTTGCGGAAAAGCGTCCGTGGCCAATCTAGACGCGGTTTTCCGCAAAAAGGCCCAGATCGCCATTTTCGCGATCGGGGCTTTTTTGCAGAAAACAGTACTATGGTGTCTAGAATGGCCCTTTTGCGCAAAAGTCTTTCGGAAAAAGACTTTTGCCTGAACGGGAGCAGCATAGTATTTCCGCAAGAACACTGACGATCTTACATGGGATCGTCAGTGTTCTTGCAGAAATTCAAGCGGCCAGTGTAGACAGCTGGCAAGTTTTTCCGCAAAATCAGATGATTTTGTGGAAAAACTTGCCAGTCTAGACACAGCCTAAATCAAAGGCAGGAAATGGGTGACGTACCCTGCTTTTCAATGATTTACAGATGATTCATAAACTTTAGCCCAAGCTCATCTGCTTAAGAGAGCAGACAACGAGTCTGAACTGTGAATATTTTCTTATTTTATAATTATTACATATTAACAATTAATTTTTAATTTAGAAATATGATTTGACACTTTAATACTTAGTCTATATTACTATTACACGTGAAAAGGATATTTCTCAAGGTGTGGATTTTCCTGCAAAGAAAATTTAATTAAGACCTCTTCATTTTAAATGTATTTATACATATTACTTAACAATTATAACAAAGTTATTCAGAACATATTCCTCTTGCTCATATCATCTCTTCCATGAAAAAAATTATGATTAAAAAAATAGCTTTACCACCAATAGGCCCATACGAAAAGTCTGGATCTAGCACATCAGAAATTGAAATCCAAACTCTGAGGCTGTGTCTAGACTGGCAAGTTTTTCCGCAAAATCATCTGCTTTTGCAGAAAAACTTGCCAGCTGTCTACACTGGCCGCTTGAATTTCTGCAAGAACACTGACGATCTCATGTAAGATCGTCAGTGTTCTTGCGGAAATACTATGCTGCTCCCGTTCGGGCACAACCCTTCTTGCGCAAATCATTTGTGCAAGAGGGCCAGTGTAGACAGCACAGTACTGTTTTGCGCAAAAAAGCCCCGATGGCTAAAATGGCGATCGGGGCTTTTTTGCGCAAAAGCGCGTCTAGATTGGCACGGACGCTTTTCCATAAAAAGTGCTTTTGCGGAAAAGCGTCCGTGCCAATCTAGATGCTCTTTTCCGAAAATGCTTTTAAGGGAAAACTTTTCCGTTAAAAGCATTTCCGGAAAATCATGCCAGTGTAGATGTAGCCTGAGTCTTTAAACTCCCCTAATTTTTCTGCAACAATTCAAACACTGCCAGAGATTTGGAATGTTTAAGGCAAACAAGCCTTCTATTTCAGCAGGGGAGAAACTTGTCTGAAGTAATAAGAGTTTAATGGTTTTGACATGCCTGGGTAATGCTTAATAGTTTGAAATTATAGTCAAAAGAGGCTTCATAAGAACGCCCATACTGGGTCAGACCAAAGGTCTAGTATCCTGTCTAGCCGAGTATCCTGTTTGCCGACAATAATCAATACCAGATGCCCCAGAGGGAGGAATCACAACAGATAATTCTCACATGATCCCTTCCATGTCACCCACTTCTAGAGAAACAGAGGCTAGGGATACCATTCCTACCCATCTTGGCTAATAGCCACTGATGGACCTAACCACCATGAATCTATCCAGCTTCATATCATGATGCTATGACATGACATATTTTGGCAATGGACTAGAAATAGGGGGTTACGTTGTTTGATCTCATTAATACTGTAGTTTACTCCTCCATCAACACAGTGGTATTGTGTAAATTTGTCACTGCATTGCTAAGGCAGATCTCTGAAGATAGATGCATTAACACTATGCAACTCGTGTGATTAAATTCACCTTTCTCTATTGAACACCATCTTCTGTAAGGGAAGTAAGGGCATACCAAACAAGCATAACTTCATGTTGCTTCTATAGGAGGAAGATCTAATGGGAATCCTCTTATAAATCATTTCTGAGAAAGTAGAAGGAACACTGTGATGCTAAGCCATTTTTGAGGAGTCTGATAATAGTTTAAATATTCTGGTGGAAGCCATACTAGCAGTGGCTTTGCCATTTGTGCGGGGATTTTTAAAGAATCTCAAGATGAATGCTAATGACTTTTAATGTGATTTCCGATTTGCAAGTGGGATTGATTTATGGTCAAATATTTTTCTTCTTATGTTTTTCTTAGTAGGAAACTTCATTTTGTAAAATTAAAAAGCAGCTGGAAATTACTGAGCTGATCACTCTGTTGCTTTGTTTATTTCAGACTTCCAGCAGTTTTTCAAAAAACTCATCTTTCTGTTGTGACAAAGTATCACAGTAAGTATTTCTTTAATCATTTTGCTGTACAGGTTGAACCTCTCTAGTCTGGCAATATCCATGGTCTGGAATGATTTCCACTAGTTGGATGTCTGCTTTTCATAGGTGTGGCCAAGTTTCCCCTAAATGTCTTTGAGGAGCCCATAAGCAATGGAAGTGTTGGTAATGCTGCTAGACAGTATTGATCTCCCATGGTTCAGCAAACTCTCTGAACCAGTCAGGTCCTAAGAGTGCCAGACTAGAGAGGTTCAACCTGTAGTGTCATGCAGTACTCTTGCGCTCATTTCAATTGCTCCTGGGCATGGCATCTCCTGCAGGCTAAAGTCACATTTAAAGGCCTTCCAGTTGTTATCTATGAAGGCACAGGCCCTAACATTTGCTTGCTAAGGTACAGTAGTAGGAGCGATCTTCTCCTGGACATATGCAAAATAGCAAGTGAGTTGAGTATTTTCCTACAGTAAAACTACCACAAGTCCATAAGTATCATATTCTCATTTATCTTTTATGCTGTTGCTTCAATACAACATTAATTACACAGATATAAAGAGAGACTTTTTTCAAGTGTAAAATTCCGTGTTACAGAGGGCCGCAGTAGGAGTTAAGTTTTGCACGGACCTTGTCCTGAGCCTTCGCACAGGGATGTATTTCACCAAAAGTGAAACTGGGACTCAAGAAAGATGACAGCCTAATAGCACAAAAACTGTTTTTCCAAACCAGATTGTTCACAAGTTGCAGCGAAAGATACTATCTTACTTTGCTAGTGTGCTTCATCCTAGCCCAGGGAAGGGACCCCCATGAGGTGTAAAAGAGTTCACTTTCCATGCCCAATGATTACTCTGGTTACTATTTGCATTATAGTAGTACTTAAAATGTGCCAGGCACTTCACAGACATACAGAAAGAGCTGTCTCAGCAAAATTGTCTGAAATGTTGCCAGAAAGAGTGCCCTTTCTGTTGGTATGTTTTCTAAGGTAATGGTTAGTACATAGTATATTTTGGTTATGTTTGAAATTATGGTCAAAACAGGCTTCAAATTACATGTTGACTTGGGCTGAATCCTCGTAAAGAGCTAAGAACTTCTGATTTCTAGTCTTCCTTCTACCTCTGACTTGCAGTGTGGCTTTGAGTAAGTCTATAGATAAAATGGTATTTCACAGGTGTGTGAGGAGGATTAATTTAATTGAAGTATATTGCAGATGGAAAGCTCTAAATATGATTTAGCTGCAGCTGCTAACTAGCTATATGGCAACAATTGTTTTCACTATTAACCTGAATCAAAGCAATGAGGAAGAAAGAAAGGCTATTTTAAACTGTTTTACATACTCTTTACTATGGTTCTTTTTGGTCAAGGTTCAAAATGATTAAAAGGCATGAACAAAACAATGTGTGCTATAACTCAAGTGCTTTTTCTGACATGACATTCAAAAAGGGTACCTCTAACTCTGCTTAATAGAAACACATCAGTCATTTATATGGGTAGTTTATAAGTCTCTGTCATTGAAGAAGTAATAGTAAGCGAAACTATTGGAGAAACTAGATCTAATTCTCACTTCATTTACTCTGTTGAAGTTAATACAGTCGCTCTAAATTCATGTCTGTGTAACTTAGGGCAGATTTAGTCATGTGTATACATAAATGATTTTAGAGACCACTTAAAGATAGAGTGTTTGTGTGATTTCCCCAAAGAAAGAGGAAGAGATTATTGCAGCCATGAATCTTTGCATGTCTGTAACACCTGGTTTTTCCCCGGTTGGCAATAATAATTGTATTCATTTATCCAGTTTTCCATAGCACTGCATACACAGACTTAGGATTTTATAGGTGGCACAGAAATGAACTCTCTCTTGGCCAGTTGCCAATTGCTTAAAGACCTGACATTTTTTTGTTCAATAAGCTGTTTATGAACCTCCAATTTGGATGAAAATACTATAAATACTGACTGATTCCCTACTATGAATCCAGACTGAAATTTCTTCTCATTAACTTCCTATTTCCTTGTCGTACTCCCCCCGCTTCCCACTACTCAAACTGCCTCATCGGATTCTTCGCAGAAGTGCAGACTTTGATCACATTATGGAGGAAGGCTATGAACTTGACCTGACTTACATCACTGAGCGGATCATTGCTGTGTCCTTCCCTGCCAGCTGTTCAGAGGAAACATATGTGAACAACCTGCAAGATGTAACCCGAATGCTCAAATCCAAACATGGAGATAATTACCTGGTAAGTGTAGCTTAAACCTGTTTGAATATGCTTTGTGTAATTGAGTTTACCCCATTTGCTGTATGATGACTGATCTCATATCCTTAATAACGAAGCCTAATATAGGCTTATTTATACCAATATAAATTGGATATAATTCCACCAAAGTCTGTCTAGTTCACATTTATGCCTGTGCAAGTGACTGCAGAATCTGGCACAGCATTTTGCATTTAGTCAAACAAAGAAATATCTGTAAGCCACCTGCTTTTTGAGGGCAAGGCAGTATGCTCTTTGGGCATCATGTTCACTTGCAACAGAAAAAATTGTAGGGATAGCTATCATTGAGTAAAACTCATTCCTACAAGATCCAGATGCCTCATCGTGGAATACATTTTTCTAGCAGCTGCAACTTGGGTTCCAATGATCTCTGATTATTCCACTTTGGCTGGTTCCATCGTTGATTATGAAACAGCTCATAAAGGTTGCTATTAATGTGTTTTGTCTAGTTCATTGACTTTATTTAGATGCATTTTTTCCCCATGATTTATTTTCTATTTTTTTTTAAATTGAAGGTCTTGGCCAAATCTTTAATGGGTTCCATATGCAAGATCTTTTATGATGCTCAGAACTGGTATTCTCTCATAGGCTACGTCTACACTGGCCCCTTTTCCGGAAGGGGCATGTAAATTTCACCAGTCGTCGTAGGGAAATCCGCGGGGGATTTAAATATCCCCCGCGGCATTTAAATAAAAATGTCCGCCGCTTTTTTCCGGCTTTTAAAAAAGCCGGAAAAGAGCGTCTAGACTGGCCCCGATCCTCCGGAAAAAGTGCCCTTTTCCGGAGGGTCTTATTCCTACTTCGAAGTAGGAATAAGACCCTCCGGAAAAGGGCACTTTTTCCGGAGGATCGGGGCCAGTCTAGACGCTCTTTTCCGGCTTTTTTAAAAGCCGGAAAAAAGCGGCGGACATTTTTATTTAAATGCCGCGGGGGATATTTAAATCCCCCGCGGATTTCCCTACGACGACTGGTGAAATTTACATGCCCCTTCCGGAAAAGGGGCCAGTGTAGACGTAGCCATACTGTTTATGTTTTTTACTTCGCACATTTAAACTCTGTAGTGTCACTATCTCTCTCCACTTGCTTATAATTCTGGGCCAAAATCTGTGCTGTTAATTGTAGGTATTTTTAGCTGACATGTGTAAACTATTAGAATAAATCCATAACTTCAGGCGGGTGAAATCACTGCAGCAGCTAGCACCCCTCCACATTAATTCACTTACAAAACATTTATTTATTCCAAATGCATTCTATAACAATGATTGGACTCTAGCTCTGCTTGTAGTACTACCACTTTTGAACCATTTATGAAGACACATCAATTTTCCACTAAGACAACCAATGGTCTCTCTGATACTAAACTATAATTCTTTGCAAAACATTTCACCTAAGTCAAAGTTTCAAATTCAGCCAAGATCAATAGTGATCTAGTGTCTCTTTACGATGTGATGCTGTATTTTGGTAAATGTGAAATAAGGTGGCGGTCTCCGTCCAACCATATAACTCTTTATTAGATAGGTTTACATTTAAAAAAACATTACATGGATACTAGCTGGCACAAATCTGCTGTCATTGGTCAATGGAATTGTTTGCCATTAATGTCAGAGAGAGCCTGGATGGAATATTGCATGTTTGCACGAGCATACTGTCCTCTATTCGGTTGTGACATATAGGAAAGAACATTGAAGGTTCCTCTATAGTAGGGGTGGCCAAATGGTTGCTTACAAGGAGCATTAAGCTCTTTTACAGTTAAAGTGTGGAATCCCCCTCCTCCGCCCTCATTCTCTGCCTACCAGAATTGGTGAGAGAGCTTGGGGCTTCCAGGTGCACACTACAGGGCTGAAGCCCTGAGTTCCGGCAAGTGCAGAGCTGTCCCTACCAATACACAAGCTACCCCAAATGTTGTGGTGCCCTAGAAGCAGCATGCTGCATATTGCCTCCGGTGGCCAGCCCATTCCCTAACTGGGCCCCCCATGGACTGCACCCAGATACTGCTTGCATGACAGCAGTGAGTGATGTAAGCCTGTGGGCCAGAAGACTCAGGAGGAACTGTGGGCGGCTGTGCTGCCAGCCAGAGAGAAGCAGCCATTTCCCCTTCCGAAGCACCATTTCTCAATGACTGGCAGCATAGTCTCCCTGCCCTGAAGTGCTCCTCAAAGCTTCTGCCCCAGCAGCTGCCTTCTCTGCAAAGCATCCCTCTCTGGTCCTGGGGGAGTGTGCAGATGTTGAATTGCATAGGGCACCAGCATTGGTAGGAAATGCCAGGGCAGGTGAATCCCAGCACTTGAATATCTGAAGATCATTCATATGCAGATGAGAGGGTCAGTAAATTTGGCTACCCCGCTTCTCCAGCTAATAGTTTCAGGCATCTTTCTTGTAGCTCATGTAGCAGAAGCTTGTGTCTTGGAGGTATAAGATCAGGGTTCTAGTCTGAGCTCTGCACTTCTGCAATTAGTAAGAAGAGATTATAACCTCTCCCTAGCTATTTTTGAAGGTTTTTCTGCAGCAGGAGTGGCCAAACTTACTGACCCCGCTTTTGGCCCTGCTTTGTATCTATACAAATAAATCCTCATGCTTTCAAATGTGTAAATTTCAGTCTTATTTGAAACTGGAATTAATTCCAAACTGATTGAAATAACAAAGTGCTTTTTAAAAATTAAGTCTTCAAAAAGGCTTAATTTTTCCAACATTTCTAACTTTTTTGTGTCTCTGTCAGCTCACGGAAATCACCCAATATCTATAACATTCCAAACATAAGTAGATTTTAATAACTGTTCCCCAGTAACTTCAGTGATGTTTTCTAGTTCACATAGAGTGCTCTCTTAGAGTCTCATGACAATAAGTGTTTTATAAACACTAATAGATTTTGACATTGGTTCATGCAACAAAGACATTTCACAAGCAGAAATAATAAAATATCTAAAAAAATTGCCATTATTTGACAATTGTACCTGAATCCCTGGATCTAGGAAGAAAAAGAAAGGACCAACAGAAAGGTAGTCCTATGTTGTCAGTCTTGTTATCAATTTATCTAGTCAGAGATGAATGAAAAAATATTGGACCAATGTAATGCTTATAGATAGAGAAACTGCACTGATAGTTTC
The DNA here is from genome assembly GCF_049634645.1 of Pelodiscus sinensis. Taxonomy (NCBI): domain Eukaryota; kingdom Metazoa; phylum Chordata; order Testudines; family Trionychidae; genus Pelodiscus; species Pelodiscus sinensis. The sequence goes on from NC_134712.1 coordinate 158,474,409, forward strand.
TTTCCACAACAAGTGTATCTATCACATCCATTTAAAAAAAAAACAAGCTCTTAAAAGACAGAAAATGAATAGTTAAGGAATCATAAATCTGATACTTCCCACAAAATAAAATAAAAAAATCAAGTACAAAGAAATGCAGATTTCATCACAACAAAAGAAACACAGTCCTGTCCCTAAATAAGTGCTATTTTTCACCAGTAATTTCAACATATAAACACAGTGCAAAATCCTTCAGAAGAACAAAATTATATATGTATCATTAATGACACTCTGCTAGAGAGGTGCCATGCACATAGAGCCACTGTGAAAGTCAGCTTCATGTGTGTACCGGCTCCAGCCTGCCCCTACTCTATATCAGAGGCAACAGCATGTGGGGGGGGGGGGACAGATGGCCCCACAGGAGGTGGGAGCTGGTCCTCAGAAAGCCGACTCCCCCTGAACACCAATTTCTACCTCCCGCCCCCCTTGCTGCCTCTGATACAGAGCAGCGGGGGCGGGAGAGGGTGTGTAACCATTAAGATTAACCAATAAGCCTGGGTTTATCAGTTAATTGTTTAAACGAATACACACTAACATCCCTTATATACATAGATAATTTCATAGTATATTTGCAAACTTTTACACTTATTCTATTAAACTGTATATTGTTATTAATATCTTTATTATTTATATATGTTGTAATACTTCTAAAAAGGGCTAGGCACTGTATCAACACCTGGGAACAGCTCTCAATAAAACAGTTATTTTAGGTTCTTAGTTACTGTCAACTGTTACATAAATTAAACTGGTTTTAAACTTAACATCTTCCCTAACATTAAAATATTTTGATATCAAAATAAAGATAAGAAGAATATACGGCAAAGATTTCTACTTACTTCAATGGGATCTGTTTGGGTGCTCAGCCTTTTTGAAAGTCAAGGCACTTAAGAGGCTAAATACACACTTAGGAACCTGTCTTTAGGCATCCATTTTTTAAACATCTTGGTCATTTCTTTAAAGTCAACTAATGAAACAACCAAACAAGCAACCCACAATGCTGGAATCTGAGAAATTATTGTAGTCTAATAAGATTGCTAAGCTCAAGGCTCGATGTTATTTAAAATCTTACATTAATTACTATCATAAACTTGAAAATGGTTACATATTATAGGCATTTCCTACATATATATAGTTTCCTATTATACTTTCCTGAATTAACTACAGGTTGTATCTCCCTAAACTGGGACTCTCTGAGGGTATGTCTACACTACCCCACTAGTTCGAACTAGCAGGGTAATGTAGGCATACCGCACTTGCAAATGAAGCCCGGGATTTGAATTTCCCGGGCTTCATTTGCATAAACTGGGTGCCGCCATTTTTAAATCCCTGCTCGTTCGAACCCCGTGCCGCGCGGCTATACGCGGCACGAACTAGGTAGTTCGGACTAGGCTTCCTAGTCCGAACTACCGTTACTCCTTGTGGAATGAGGAGTAACGGTAGTTCGGACTAGGAAGCCTAGTCCGAACTACCTAGTTCGTGCCGCGTGTAGCCGCGCAGCACGGGGTTCGAACGAGAAGGGATTTAAAAATGGCGGCGCCCAGTTTATGCAAATGAAGCCCAGGAAATTCAAATCCCGGGCTTCATTTGCAAGTGCGGTATGCCTACATTACCCTCCTAGTTCGAACTAGGAGGGTAGTGTAGACATACCCTGATATAGCACGGATGTTCCTGGACTACAGAACCCAGGGACAGGAGTGCGGCAGCAAAGGCCAGTGACTCGGGCAGGAGCCCCATGGTGGGAGATGGAGGCAGTGGTCAGCACAGCTGGAAACTCTGGCCAGAGAGCTCTGGCCCCACAGCAGCAGTGGAGTGTCATTGTCTAAGGAGCTCTGGCACTTGGGAGCCCCAGCTGGGCTGGCGGCAGGAGGCCTCAGGCTGGAGCCTGGCGGCAGTGGACGTGGCCACATGCCACAAGGAGCTGGAAGCAGGAAGGAGTAGCAGACTGGGAGGCCAATGGCAGGGGACCTCCTCTGGTCCAGCAAATCCCCTTGTCAGGATCAGGGAGGTCCAACCTATACAGAAATACCCCGCATACTGCAAATGCTAAACTTATCTAACTTCAAATACTAATTTAGTTATCTAACGTGATTGCAAAATCCAAAGTCCACTGTCATTTAACTTTGTTATAACATATTTTGGATACAGTGATTTAGCACAACAAAATTAAACATCAGGATCTCATACTTGTTTTCTCTTTTTCTTCCTGAACAGGTGTTAAACCTTTCTGAAAAAAGATATGACCTTACCAAGCTTAACCCAAAGGTACTGGTTTTGATCATAACATATCTCACTTGCTAGACTTAAATACAGCATAAATGGGTTGCTATGAGCCGTCAAACTATAGAAGCTTTGATGTGCATAATGAGATGACAATTTTAGGAAGAGTTTAAACAAGAAGTCCTTTGGCACCTTAAAGACTAACACATTTATTTGAGCATAAGCTTTTGTGGGCTGGAACCCCACTTTGTCAGATGCATGAAGTGGAAATTTCAGTTTGGTGGGTAGATATACACCAGCAAAGATCGGTGTGTTACATTAATATGCAGAGGACCACTGCTAACAAGGCTAATTCCATCAGGGTGGATCTGGCCCACCTCCAGAGTTGATTAGAAGGTATGACTACCAAAAGAAGTGTGAAATAGGGATATATCAGACCAAGTGTGATATAGGGATGTTAAATTGGGGTTAATCAGCTAATCAAGTAGCCAATGGAATTTCCATTGACTACTTGATTAGTTGATAAGGACGGGGTGCTCGCTACCTTTGCTGCAGCTCTGGAGTTTAAATGTAGTAGGAGCCGGTCTCATTTTAAATAATGAAATATCACCATGATTCAATGAAACACAGATTTTTCTGCTGGAAAAAAAGGAACCATTTTCGAATAGGATTATTGTATATAATGACAATGTTAGAGTACCTTGTAAATGGAAAATGAAGTGGCTTTGTTTGATTCCAGATTATGGATGTGGGGTGGCCTGACCTTCATGCCCCTCCCCTTGATAAGATGTGCACCATCTGCAAGGCTATGGAATCATGGTTGAACAGCGACCCCCAGCACGTGGTGGTGATCCATTGCAGAGTAAGTGTGCCATGTTGTCATGGTGTATGCACACTCCATCCCTTAGAGGACGGTATGCAGGGGTGTGGATGCTGCCTCATTGGCAGTTGAATCAACAGCAATCTCTCTCTCCATCTAGGAGCACCAACCCTCAGTTCAGCGTTGCACTGCCTAATGGCTAGAGTCAATGAGGAGCAGCCCACTAACTCAGTACAGCCTGGCCTAGTCGCCAAAGTTGGTAGGGGATGGCCCTTTAACTCCAGGGGAGACGGTCTGGTAGCCAAAGTCAAAAGGGGTAGGCCCTTTAACTCAGGGCAGCATGGCTTGGTAGCCAAGGTCTGTATTGGTCAGCCCCTGCTGCTGGGCAGGATGGCCTAATGGCTAGAGTCTATAGTTAGCCCTTTTCCCAGGGTCGTACAGCCTATGGGCTAGAGTCAATGGGGTTTGGAGGCAGCTGCCTCAGTAGGGGGACCTGGGACCACCCCACTCCACCAGGTCCTGACCAAGGGCCCCGTGGACAGCACAGTGGTCTACCACTCCCTTGGAGGGGAATCTTGCTGAAACACACGGAGTTTACTTGGGTAGGAAAGGCCGCTCCTGCACCCTCCCTGGGTCACTTCATACTAGTGCCAGTGGGTCGGCATCCCATGCGGTCACTGGGTCCTCTGCTGGGTCTCCTCTGGCGCTGTGTGTACCAGCAGTCTTCTGGGGCTCTGGTTCCCGCTGTCAGGGTCACTGGCTGGTAGGGCCCTGGAGCTCCTGCTGGAGGTCCTCCTTCCGCAGCCTGCCTAGTCTGAGCCGCTTTCTTGCCTTTTATGCTGCCCCAGCATTTGGAACATACCCAGTATGGGTGAAGGGGTGGAACTTCGTCTGCCCACAGAGTTTTAACCCCACCTGCTTCAGTGTGCAGTAGGCGCACCCTATCACAAGTGTAATATTTATTACCTTAAATTTTTAATACAGGGTGTCCCTGTTATAAGTCGCCCCGGTATGCATCCATTCTGTACTAAGGTTGTTGACACTTGTAGGAACTGATGTGTTATAAGTCCTCCTGTTTTCCCCCTCTTAAGTCATGAAAAAAATACAATTTGCGCAAATTGAAGTCAGCCGCAGGAAAAAATTTCCCCGCTTTAAGTTGTTTTGCTATAAGTCCAAGTTTTTTGGAATGTATCTTGCACTTATAGCAAGGATGTCGTGTATATCATAACAAGAAAAGTTATAATTAACAATTTTGCAGCAATTTCAATGTTGAAAACATAATGAGCCAGATACTTAGTTGATATAAGTGAGCCAAAGGCCATTAACTGTGCTAAGTTAGACTAGTCAAGCCTCGGGTCTGATAAATCCAGGTTTGTGTGCTTAGAAGTAATATGCAATGAGATATATATTTCAAAGCTGAACAACACTGTTGAGTGTATTTAGTGCATTGAGATCTTTAATCTTTCTGTCAAACTTCTGAGGATCCTTTTATACTATATGACATTTGCTACACAAATTGCGTAGCTTATTCTGAGTCTAGGGCAAAAAAGCTTATTTTGAAATTTGGCGCAGTGTAGACAGCGCCAAATTTCAAAATAAGGTATTATTCTGTCAAATCCCTTAACCCTTGTGGAACGAGGGTTACAGGGATGCCAGAATAGCGTACCTGCACTATTTTGGAAAATAGTGGGAGCATTTAAAGATGCGGTTTTGCTATTTCAGGATACTTTTGGTATCCCGAAATAGCACTGCAATCTAGACATACTCTATTAGTCATTTCAGTTAAGTCTCTAAGAGCATTAATGTTAGATGTCCAAATCTCTATTTAGTTGCTTTATGTGGGCATTTGGTCTCCTAAATGCACATCGGACTTTCCATCTCTGGAATTTAGACATCTAGAATTTAGACATTTAGGTGAAAAGTGAGCACTTCGTTGTTGACTATATCATACAGTAGTTACAATGGATTAAATGGTATTCATTCCATTTGGACTAAAATAATACTGTATCGACTAAATTCACAAAAGGATTTAAGCATCTAAAGTACTGACTGGAATGATTTAGTTGGGGGTGGTCCTCCTCAGGTCTTTCCTCCTGCTTAGATTCTCCTCAGGTGTTTTCCAGCCCTTATCTTCTATGATTCTATGATCTAACTGCCAGTTCAGGTGCATAAAACCTAGAATCGGGCTCCACTGACATTCATAAAATATCCCTTCTCTGTTGTGGAAAGGTGAATTAAACTTGATTTGTGCCTAAATTTGTGCATTAAAAGTTCCACAGGTGACTAGGTTTGCGTCTCCAAGTGTCTGGATGTGCAAGCCCCAGGGGGATGCATGAACTGTGAAAAGATAGGGTTCTGCTGCTTAACTCACCTCTGGGACCCACTCTAGTAAATGTGTTCAGTATCTGCCTACCAGACTGGGCCCTGTATATGAGTTTGCACAAAACAGTAGTGCAGGTTGAACCTCTGTAGTCTGGGACTCTGGTCCAGCAACACCTGGGGCAACCTCCCTGGGGCAAAGTCTGGGGCCTCCGGGAGCTACTTTGTCCAGTACCAGTCAGGTTCCAAGGGTGCCAGACCAGGGAGGTCCAACCTGCAACAGCTTTTCAATCCCTGTCCTTCCCCTACCCACTCACCTACTTCCACTATGGATAAAAATAATTGGAGCAAGGGAACTGGCTCCTGGGTTTCCCACATCGTAGGTGAGTGCTCTACCCACCTGGCTACAGACTCATTTTCTCTCAGGGTGTGTCTAAACTACATGGCTCCATCGATAGAGCCATGTAGATGAGGCTGATCGACAAAGGGAAATGAAGCCGCGATTTAAATAATCGCGGCTTCATTTAAATTTAAATGGCTGCCGCACTGAGCCGACAAACAGCTGATCAGACCTAATCAGCTGTTTGTCGGCTCAGCGCGCTAGTCTGGACATTCCCGCGCCGACTTGAAAGCCCTTTATCGACCTCCCCATTATGCCTCGTAGAATGAGGTTTACAGGGGACGTCATAAAGGGCTTTCATGTCAGCAGGGGAGCGTCCAGACTAGCGCACTGAGCCGACAAACAGCTGATTAGGTCTGATCAGCTGTTTGTCGGCTCAGCGCAGCAGCCATTTAAATTTAAATGAAGCCGCGATTATTTAAATCACGGCTTCATTTCCCTTTGCTGAACAAACAAATCTACATGGCTCCGTCGACGGAGCCATGTAGTTTAGACGTACCCTCACTGTCTTTGCCAAATGATTTTTAAAATTACTTAGTCACAGCTTCAACAAGAGAAATTGAGGGAGCTCCCCCACATCAGAATAGCTAGAACATTCTCCTGAGGAGTGGCAGATCCTTGTGCAATTCCTTTCTCCCCCTAAGGCAGAGAGGATACTTGAATTGGGGTCTCTCACATCCCTGGTGAGATCTCTGCCGATTAGCCCAAGAGCTTCAGGGGAGTAGCCAAGTTAGTCTGTAACAGGAAAAACATAAAAAACAACAAATAGTCTAGTAGCACCTTAAAGACTAACAAAACATGTAGATGGTATCATGAGCTTTCGTGGGTGCAACCCATTTCTTCAGATGATAGGAGTATTAGAAGTCCAGATCCAAGAATAAAAAAAGGAAGTGGGGTGGGGGAACGGAGGGGAAAAAAAGAGAGATGGTTCAAATAGTCACAAGAGGCTGGTAAGAATGATTAGCCCAAAATTAGGAGGGAGCCCTTCCCTATCCTGGCCTTGTGCGAAAATGGTATAGATCTGTAACACCCAGAGAAAGTTTGCAGCTGTGAATGCCAGGAAGAAAGAAGCATCTGCCTGTAGCCTGAAGTTAGACACAGAACTCCCTGAGGGAATGGGCTTAGTACACACCCCTCTTATCATCCACTTCATTGACTAATTTACATTGAGAACTGCCCAGCCTGCAGGGTTCTGTGAAACCCATTCTGTGGTAACTATCTCTCCCCATTCATTGTGCAAGGAGCCTGAGCACCTAACTCCGCCTTTGTGAATCCCAGTGATTTTATGAGCACCTAAAAGTTAGATGTCTTGACACTCGGGGTGCATGTAGACAGCGGCACTATTTTGGGATACTTCTGGTATCCCGAAATAGCGTTTTCTGTGTCTTGACAGCATGCCCGTTATTTTGAAATAGCTTTCGAAAAACAGGCGTGCTATTCCACTGTCCCTGTAAGCATCGTTCCATGGGGAGTACGGGATGTTTTGGAATAGTGCTTTATTTTGAAATACACTTGAAATAAGCTACGCAATTTGCGTAGCTCAAATTGCATTGCTTATTTCAAGCTACAGGTGCAGTGTAGATGCACCCTCAGTGTCTCCACACTTAAATTCCTTTGTGAATCTAGTCCAGACTGCCATTGTAGCCAGTGGAAAATTAGAGCCCTCAGGGCCATCCAGGTTCCACAGGTCCTAACTGCCTGTGTTCTAATGTGCTGTCACTGCTGTGTAGTGTTTTCCCTTCTCAATGTTTGTTGAATGAGAAGAGAAATAAAAATAAAATAAATAAGTAACCCTGAGTTCAGAAGCAAGTCGGCAGATTGCTGTTGGCACTCTAGGCAAATAACATCTGGAGGCTTACTGGCTTTGCAGTGCTGGTATTGGTTGACAGCACCTTAAACAGATATGGGACCTGATCCTGCTTGAGTTGAAGTCACTGGAAAACTCTCATTGTTCCCGCTTCCAGTCTGCAGTAGATAGCAGATGGGCAAACTTTCTGCCTGCGTGAGTCCCTTTGATTTCCTGGTACAGTACTTGCAAGATTGGAGCCTTAAATGGTGCAGATATGGGGCCTGTCTTGGAGTAGGGTGAGGGCAGTCCCAATAAGTGAAGCAAGTCTAGCTCCTCTGTGCTAGAATAAGTGCTCTCATTTGATCAGGTAAGAGGGTGGGGCTTATAAAAAGACTAGAAGCTGAGGGAGGAGAGAGTGAGATCTGACAAGCTGAGGCTGCCAGGGATGCAGAGATGGGCAGGAGACAAGAGCTGCCAGAGCGAGAAAGTGTTTCCTAGGGAAAGGCTAAAGACAGGAGCAGAGGAGGGCTTTAACAGATGTCTGCCCCAAGCCAGTGGTGAGGCACGCAGGTGTGGTATGGAGAGGGGTGATACATGTACTGTCTTGGTACTTGTATTTTAGATTATATGCACAACGCTTCTGTAGTAAACTAGTCAAGGAGAGATATTATTGATTCAAAAGAACATTATGGGAGTCCTTGCATTACTGAGAAGGAAACTGAGGCAGGCACATGTCATGCTGCAGAAGGATTCTCCAGGCAGGGCTGTCTGATGTCAGCTCCACAATAAGGAAGAGTCAAATGAAATGATTTCTTCAGTACTCTGGACCAGTGTTCCTATAAACTGTGAGCTTGTGTGGCCACTCAGGAGAGATTCAAATGTCACCCACCTGTAGAGCTCCCACAGTTAGGTTTTTTTGTTTTTACTAGATGTGCACATTCACACATGTCTTGTGCACATAAAATTATTCTGCATGTGCATGGAAAAAAATCTGCACATGGATGAAAATGATTAGCGGGAACATTGCTCTGGACTTGCTTTTACAAAGATAACTTTCCAGTCACAACTATACTTGAAGAAAAAGTAAAATATCCCAATGAGTATCTAATAAATCTCTATGAAGTAACTGTTGATTAAATTCTTCCATGGGGTCTTAAATTCCCACCATCATCTTTCCTTGGCTTAGTCAAAATCTGTTGCCTGAGTAATCTGGAAGCATGTTAAAACTAGTAAGAATGACAGATTAGTAATTTGTACTGTACCTATGTCATGTAAATGATTTAATAAAATTTTGAAACATTATGAAAATGCCCCATAAAGAATAAGCAGTAGTTATTATAAATCACAGGTGTCAGAAAAAAATTGCTGATACTTGTCAGAATTCATAGTTTATAGCACATAATGCCAGAAATTTCAAAGTTGTTTAGGCTTGTCTTGGATGAGTCCAAAACCAAACATTTACAGAATGTTACTGCTGCTGCTTATGGTTTTCTTTATTTTAATTTATAGCTTTGTCTTGATACACACACAGAGAGAGAAAATATGATGTATAAAAAAGTCATTGAATATAGGAAGGGAATAATAAAGGGAAAAATAAAGGGAAACAAAACAGTTGTTTCGTTGGTTTTAGTTCAAAGATCCTTTGTAGGGTAAATCTGGAAAAAAATTATCTACTAATGCCAGATTTCAAAATCAGTTTTTAAAATCCTGTATTAAAATATATACATCCAATCTAACTAACCCATGGCTTCCCTCGGCTCTTTGCTCCTGACTTGCAGCTGGTCAACTTGATATGCTACTGGTCAACTAGGAGTTAAGAGTGGTAGTTTTAAAGGCAGGGCAATTTTGGTACTAAATCTCACTAAATTTCAGTAGGTGTGGGATACCAAATATGCAAGTTCCACTCAGTATTTTCAATGTTTCAGGTCAGCCATCTTACAATTGAAAGGTCTTTAAAAGCTGCTGACCATCATTCCACCCCCCACTACAAGAAAGGACCTGCCGGAGCTTGTGTAATCACCAGCATGGCCAACAAAATTGTTATTGTTTGTAACTTAGCATAGGCAGTAATCTATCATGCATTATGGATGGAACTTTCAGCAAAATCTCATAGACATTGATGGTGTTATGTCAATATTAAATAATAGAAACTATCATTTCTTTTTCTTCCTAAGGGTGGAAAAGGAAGGATAGGAGTAGTGATATCATCATATATGCACTTCACTAATGTTTCTGCCAGGTAAGTGATGAACAACAGAAATGATTTACTGGGTTTGTGAATATTTAAAAGCAGGGGCGTACCCTCCCCAATTTCAATAATCTTTGGTTGCACAGTTGTTACCCATGATCGTTTCAATCAGATGATGCTGATGTGTCTCAATTATTCATGATGGATAAGAATCTGTTACAAGCCTTCTTTTTATTGTTTCTATGGCATTTCTTTTCACTAGGACAGATTCTGACATGTTTACTCATTAAAGGAGTACCTTACTCCATGAGTAATCCCTGTTTGAATCTGCTGATCCATATTATATATTTACATGGCTACCTTCACTGTAATATCTGAGCATATCACAGTCTTTAATGGATGTAATAATCCCAACCCTGTGAGGTAGGGATTTGCTTATTATGAAATCAGTTAGTATCCAGCAGAGGGAGTAGGGAAGAAGATGAAAATTTTCCACAGCCTTGTTCTGGAAACTGCCATGCGCTCTTTAACATCATCAAGGAGAAGGTAAGACCTGATCCAACACCCATTGAAGCCAACTGGAATTTTGCTTAGTTTTCAAAGTCTTCTTTTAAGCCCCCACGGCTACCTTTGGAAGGATGTAGGGCTAAGCTAACTCTGATCAGATTTTAACTTGTGGTTCCATAGGGTCTAGTTATTTCAGATCTTGTATGCAGATGTTAATTAGAATCAGACTACCAGATCTATTTTTTTTCTCAGATGATGATTATGTATTTGTCCTGTATGTACCAGAAGGAGCACGGGTTGATGCTTGGGAACAAATAATTAGGGACTGTGTCACTTAATTTGGGAGCTGGGATCATCATGGTTTCAGTATAGTATTTGAGGACCCCATCTTTTTCTGTGTTCTCTGGCCTTCTCTTTTCATACATTAGACACAATTTCATTTGAAACAAAGAATAAAATCTAATTTCTTTCACCGTCTACCATTATTGCTCCGCAATCATATATGACGTTCATGATTGACTGACAAAAAGCATTTTCATCCCGAGGCCGTACTGTTCTGCATTTATAACTTACCCCCCTTTGGTAAACCAGATAGCAAGAAACCAGAACAGAGTAAATAGCTGGAGTAATGACATGTATGTTAGTTCAGTCAGAACTCTGATGCTTTTTTTTTTTTTCCTTTTCCCCTCATCATTATTTGCTGTTGAAGGTTTGGGGACATAATACTTAAGAGGGAACACGGGTACCCTCCTATGCAAGCTACAGAGAATGCTATATTGATGATGTGAAAAACAAATTGTGGCAATTTGTTCTTCATTGTACTACAAATCTTGCATATTCATGTGAGAAATGCAAAACCCTAATAACTGAACATGGGAAGTAGGTGTTTTGTCTCATCAAGGAAACTGCCTTTGGGGTAGAATTGAAAAGGTGGCAGTGGAAGTACAGTAAATTCCGATAATCCGGCACCTTTAGGACCACGGGGGTGCCGGATTATCAGATATGACAGACTATCGGAAGGGGGGCTTTGAGGGGTCTAGGGCGGTGTGGGGGGGATGCCACCCCAGGCCCCCCATAGTCCCTCCTTCTGATAGTCCGGCTCTGCCCCAGGTGTCCCCGATTCAGCCGTTGCTGGTCAGTTTCAGCAGCTGCTGAATCGGGACGCCTGCGGCAGAGCAGCTGGGGTGCTGCCAGGTTGGTCCCTCAGCGCCAAGGGGCGGCACTACCGGACCAACCCGGCAGAACCCCAGCTGCTCTGCCCCAGGCGTCCCCAAGTCAGCCGCTGCTGAAACTGATCAGCGGCTGATTCTGGGAAGCCTGGGGCAGAGCAGCTCTGCCTCTGGCTTCCCGGAGTCAGCCGCTGGTCAGTTTCAGCAGCAGCTGACTTGGGGAAGCCTGGGGCAGAGCAGCTGGGGTGCTGCCGGGTTGGTCCAGTAGCACCGAGGGGCAGTGATACGGGACCTACCGGCAGCACCCCAGCTGCGCTGCTCCCGGCTTCCCCGATTCAGCCGCTGGTCAGTTTCAGCAGCGGCTGAATCAGGGAAGCCGGGGGCAGAGCAGCTCCAATGGTCCAGCTGCCCGGAGTACTTCCGGGTTCCTGATGGTGCCGGACCATAAGGAGTGCCGGACCAATGGAGTTTTACTGTATTATTCCAACTGACGTAATTTCTAGTAGCTTGGCACATCTTAAGCTGTAACTCACTTCATTTCCAAGATAATCTTGTAATGTAGTGGGAGTTTTTGGCAATATATTCATGATTGCTCCGGGTGCCTCAAATTTCCCTATATCGTGCCTTATTACCTGATGGGCAGGCTAAGAGATGTATGTATAAATGTCGTCTAGCTGTCTGAACTTGAAGAAGTCATTGGAAAAGGACTGGCTGAGGCTGATCCTATATCAGTGGAGAATCCAAGACAGCAGTGGCAAATCCAATAACCAGCATGTTGACACATAGCAGCCAGTGACCCAGAGGAAGATGGATTCCTCCACCTGTCAGCAGAGAAGCTGAGCACAACTCCCCAACTTGAGAACAAAGGACCTGAGAGTTGGCTGCTAGAAGGAGTCAGGGATCTCATCTGGGATCTGAGGACGGAGGCCAGACCAAAAGAACTTGAACAAGGGGGTTCAATGGGGTTCACTACAGCTTAGCTGGGCTTGGGGCTATCCCAATGTGGGGATGTGCTTTAACCTTCAGTTCGCCATGCCAAACTAAGGACTTCCTATATTGCGTTCAAGTTGACCGATAAACCCTCCTGTTCTGACAACATTATTTGACTGTAAATGCTAGGTTAGGTGCATTCATCCCTGAAGAGCATACAAGACTCTACCAGGAGTCTATCTCAATTGGATTCACTGAACAGAGCTTACAGCGTTAAGTAGGAGAGTGGGATCCCCTGACATTCAGTCTGAGGTGGTGAGTCCAGCTGGAGGAAGAATGAGTCCCCAGAGCACAATGAAAGGGTTCTCTTGAGACTTTTACAAAGATAAGGCATAGTATGATCCTGTGCTCTGTGATCAACCCTAAATGGAATAACATGGTATCTACCTATGTCTTCTTTGTTTTGACAGTGCTGATCAGGCTTTAGACAGATTTGCTATGAAGAAGTTCTTTGATGATAAAGTTTCGACTTTAATGCAGCCATCCCAAAAAAGGTATTTAACTTGTATCTAATTTATATTATTAGACAAGCAAACGCCATAGTTTTCCCTCACTATTTAGTAGAGGATATTTCCCTGGGATTCTCTTACTTCAACATTTCCTTTTTTAGCAATCTTCCTTGAAGGAGATCCATCTCTTTGGATGTGTTTATGTACACATAAATAATATTTTGGTATGGTACAAAGGTTTTATCTGTGTGTGTTTGTACTGCTTTATGTCTAGAAAATAGATCCAATATACTTTACTTCTATAAAAAAATGTAAACTAGTTTTTTTGTCTCATATGATATTTTAGTGAGTACATGATGGAGTGTTGTGGTGTGATATGAAGACTTTATTGACATTGTGTGAGATGATTTACATGTAGCGTGACCATCTGAGTCATGACAATAAAAAATTTTTAGCACGCTATACTATCCTATATTCTGTCTATTCTATATGTGAGGGTGAGCCATTACTTAGGGAAGATAACTGATGTTTTGGGATGCGAAATGGTCGTGTGTGTGTGTGTGTGTGTGTGTGTGTGTGTGTGTAAATCTGTTAAACTAGTGGATGTTTTAGTACTAGAAAAGAATGGAGCAGCTGGAAAACACCTGCTATGTACCTATCTTCTTTTGGATGTATACATCATCTACAGAGGATCTTTATTTGGCAACATGGATTACACTTCCCTCAACAGATATGTAATAACTAGGGCTGTCAATTTATCTGCGTTAACACTTGTGATTAACGCAGGGCAAGATTAATGTGTTAAAAAAATTAACGTGTTAATTGCAGGCGTTAATGCTGCACTAATCCTTTGAAGTGCCACTTCAAAGGGGCAGAGCTGTGCGGAGCCCGGGGTCAACTGGGGACTCCAGCTGACTCTGGGCTCCAATGGTGCTGCCACTTGGAAATGCCAGGGTGGCCTTTCCAAGGGGCAGTGCTGCACGAAGCCTGGGGTCAGCTGAGGACTCCAGCTGATCCTGGGCTTCCGCAGCGCTGCCCCTTTGAAATGCCGCCGCAACATTTCAAAGGAGCAGCACACACAATCACAATTAAATTTTTTAATCGTGTGATTAATCGCGATACATTTTTTAAACCGCTTGACAGCTCAAGTAATAACTGTAGCATTTTTTAAAGAAAAAGGGCTTGTCAGTAATTTAAAAAATAAAGTCATATAGTCATAATGACAGTCAGGAAATTAGCTCTGTTTGCCTCTGATTGGGAAAGGCTTTCCCAGTGCCTTGATGGACCCATCCAGTGACCTACGCAGCTGTTGTTGACATGAAAAATAACAGTCCCATGAGCCTTTAAATACACTTCAAAAAATATTTAGCCTGGAGAACACATTATCTATTCAGCTCCATGTTGGCAAATAAACCTTGCATTATTACAATGTGACAGTTGTAAATGGCACCTGCAGGACATAGAGGCCTGCATCGTGGGAGCAAAGGGAATGAGACAGTCTCAATGCTCCCATCAGGATGCCTTCTGCAGTATAAACAGCTTTGACTTGTAGTTCTCTCCCTTCTTCAAATAAATTTCCATGAGAACCAACTGTCCTCACAACAGTATCTGTGACCTGTGCCTCATGGCAGTTGTTAAAGCCATGCTGACAGGAAGTTTCAGTAGCTGCTGGCTTGCGCTTACAGTGTGTGAGCCCTAAAGCCAAAATAACATACCTGTAAAATCCAGGCTTTGGTCTGACATGCTCTTCTGGGGTGTTTGTTTAGTTTCTCCAAGGGCCTCTGGGAGGCAGTAATTCACCTCCTGAATGGTGGAATTAGCTTCTCAGTCACTGTTTCGTTCAGCATTGCAATGCTCAGCCTGCTTCTTGCACACACAGAACATAGGAATGTAGGACATGCCATAATCTAAATCTGGCTTCTTGTATCTCTCGCAATAGCCAATGCTTGTCATTGAGGAGGAAAGTGAAATAGCTCCATAACACTCCTGGCTAATTTTACAATCCCTCTTGATTCTGATGATCCACTAAAGTATTCAATTAAATAACCCCATTTTAGCTTGCTTACCTACTACTGCACATTAAAGTATCTAGATCCTTTCTGGCATTCAGGTGATTAATTTAGATTACATAGTCACAATCTTAAAATATAAAAATACACACTCACTTTTTGCCTACGGCAGGCTCCAAAATCTGAGAATTCTCATGTTGGGGTCCAGTCCTGACGTACTTGGGCAAAATTCTCGGAAGCTTCACCTGAAGTTTTGCCTGAATAGAAAGTGCAGTTTTCAACCCTCCATATGTACAAGTGGAATTTTGTGTTTATGCTTTATTGTTTAATCTCAAATATATCAAGTAAACAACTGAAAAATCAGCTATAAATGCAGTAACAAATGCATCAACTGGAGGAAGAGGACTCAAACTAGAGAGGGGGATCAACTTTTGGGATTATTAAGGAAGCGGTGAGTATGGCTATATGCCAGTTGCAGTCGTAATTCTAGCTCAGGGCAGGCGCGATTGTATTACTTTTAATCTAGCTAATGCTGCCAAAATTGTAGCGGAGGAACAGTGGCTTGGGCTTCAGCATAGGCTGAATAGGCCAGTCCTGGGACTAGATACATAATCAGTCACCTTACTAGTGTCCATGTTGCCATGTCTTTACTGCTGGTGTTAGCTGGGCTAGTTAGATTCAAATCAGCATGGTGATGCCTACTCACATGGCAGTCACACCCTGAAGTTACATACCCCCGTAAAAAGAAAAGGGTTAAAATTAGGTCGGTGCTTGTAGTCATGCAAACAACCTGTACCTGTACTGCTGATTGAATAAATATGACTAGAGAGTCTTCTTAAAACAAGAAGCAACACTGACATTTTCTAATGTCGTGTATTAAACCAACCCTGCTGCTTGTATTTAAAAACAAATTGAATAAAGAAATCGGCCCAAACAACTCCAGACTCAGGGCAGTAAAACTATCACTGTCAAGGAGAACCACTGCTGCTGTCGTATCCATATTGCTGCCACCTAATTTGCAGCATGGAGGGTGTTAATTGGCATTGATATATTTGGTATTGATATATGTTTTATTCTTAAGAGCAACGTTAGAGTAATTTAATACCTCTTGGGGTATTTGAAATTGGGAAATAAGTAGCTAAATAAGAGGAAAGAATTTATCTTGCCCCTTCCTTGTCTTTTTGTACAAGAGGGACTACTGTTTTTTTATTTCATTCCCCTTGTGGGATGAGGGTATTTTATTTCTTGCAAATATGGCTGATCTTGGGAAAATTAGTTGGGTATTTAAAAGGAAGTTAGAGGAAACAGCAACTTCCTCCCAAAAAAGTAGGCAAAGCATAATTTCTCTGGGGAAGAAATGCACTTGTACGTTTAAAATTCCATATGTGGGAAAGGCAATTACAGAATAAATCATCCCTTTGCTTTCTCACTATCCTTTGCTCTCTTGCGAGGAGGTTCATATCTTTACAAGGATAAATTGTTCTTGAACAATTCCTCTAAAGTACTAAGCACAAACTGGGTTTACGTGAATGTCAGGTGTTAGTCCTCACCAGCCAATCGTGTGCTAGTTTCCCTGTCCCTCTTGCACTATCTTAGAACATGTAGGAGGAATGAAACAACATGTTTCACATGTGGTGGGGCTGCGTAGATGCACATTTCTAAAAATTCTAGTGACTTTATTGATGTGTAGACCAGCTCACTAGGAGTAGAGCTGGATACATTTTACACTGACTACCACAGTGCTTTCAGCTGATAGCAACTTGAGTCAGGTTAATATGTGCTGGTTGGGCTGAAAGTCTCCTGAGTCACCCACCCATCTCTTTCTCAGAGCTGGTAGGTGGATTATTCTCTCACAAATATTTATAGTACAAATATTACCAATTAGAGCAACATCCTTGCCAATAAAGGAAAAACTTGATAAACAAAAGCTTCTCTGCTTCTCTTCATATTTTGATGCAGATTGTTCTATTTCACTTAAATTCCAAAATTAAATGAAGCAATTATATCCCCCCTTATGTTCGTTATAGTCATAATGAAGAGCATATTATTTTCCATGGGATTATGAACACAGTCTTTTTCTTCTTGACTAATTGTGAGGCTTTATCTTTTCAGATATGTGCACTTCTTAAGTGGCCTTCTGTCTGGATCTGTGAAAATGAACACGACTCCACTCTTCCTGCACTTTGTCATCCTTCATGGGATCCCAAGCTTTGATGCTGGAGGAGGTACATTATTTCACTTGCCTTTTCCAAGACTTCCTATTTTTGCTACATCCCACTCTTATCAAGATGGGCAAACCTGATACAGTTTACTTAAGAACTTCCCTTCAATCTCAAAACAATCCCAGACCTTTCTTAAGTTTTGGGGAATTAAGGTTTAACTCAACTTCTCAGCTATTCCTGCAAAACTAAGGAAAGAGATAACACTTTCTTCACATCTTTCTTCCAGGGGGGATGAGGGACTTCTTGAGCAAGTCCTGCTGCTGTCTCAGTGACATCCAAACAGCTATGTTCCTCTTCCATGAGAGAGTCTCAGTACTGCTATCTCACTCTAGTCACTAGTATAAGGATGATCTCTCTGCCTATTCATGGTGTTTTTTCCCTTACACTCCAGTACTGGGCCTCTTGAAATGGCTTGGAGCCAGTTTCTACAGTCCACTCAGATCTGCTGATTTAGGCGATCACCAGTGTTCCCTCTAATTTTTTCCATCCATGTGCAGAATAAATTTTGTTATGTACACTGAGGCATGTGCAGATGTGCACCATTAATAGAAACATATGCTGCCGGCTGTGGGCTGCTGTGCGTGCTCTGCTGGTCTGAGGCAGCATTTGAATCTCTCCTGGGTGGCCACCAGTGTTCCCTCTAAGCCAAGTGGCAGCACAGCTTTACAGGTGATTAATCAGCCCTGCCCAGTCACTCAGCTCCCAGAACTGAGCCCTGAGCCTCTGACTGGGCTGATTAATTACCTGTGAAGCTGTGTTCCCCCACAGCACTCATCTTACAGGGAACACTGGCGATGACTTGGCCAGGGAGAACGTTTTGCTGAATTTGCTGTTCTAAAACTTAAAAAGCACTCCAACAAAGGCAGCTGAAGAAAAAGCAGGCCACTGGCCTCTCTACATCCCCCCCCAAAAAGGGTGATCCTTAAATCTGCACTTAACTCTGTTGATTGTATTGACCTTTAAACTGGCCACATTTTTTTATCATCAGTTTAGCAAAAAATATGATTAAATATTAAAGGATTGTTAATCTTAGTCAAATTTTCAGGAACATTTTCAAAAGAAAAAAACAAAACAAATGCTTCATTGAAATTTATTTTTGTTTTCTCTTTTGGTCATTCCCCACTTTCTCCTATTTAATTATTTTCCCTTTATGAAAAAGTGATTAAGATAGAGGGGATAAGAATTTTAAAAAAGCAAGCAAAGTGCTACTTTTTCTCAGGTTCTAAACTCTTTCTCCCTTCTGGCTACTTTTCCATTGGAAAAAAGAGTGGACATATTTTAAAAAAAACAAAGATTATTTTCAGAATTGTATTTTTTTTGTTCCATTTTGAAAAATGTCCTTCAAAACTTTTAATAGAATTAAATATTTTCCACAAAAATTTGTTAAAAATCAATTTTTCCTTTTTTTCCTCCTTCCAACAAAATGTCACCCAGCTTTGGCCTTTACACCCACTGATATTAGGCTAAACAAGGTTCGGTGGGTCTCTTTTATGTGCAAGAAACTCCCTAAATGTGCATTTAAAAAATACAGACAAATAACAAAGAATATATTACTCTCTTGGCTATTTTTGCAGTTTGTCGTCCGTTTCTAAAGATCTACCAGGGTATGCAACCGGTTCATACATCCGGAATATAGTAAGTCTCAGCTGTTTCATCTCTACATGAATATAGTCCCCATCCTTTCAGTTAAAAGAGTAAAGCATCTTTTTTTCACCACAGTTTATTGTTTAAAATCATAACATTTATTTAAACAACTTCTTTTTTCTCTTTCCTGTTAAGTAGTGTAGGGCCAGAAAATCAAAGCAGAATCTGCATTGCTATAGAGCCAGCCCAACTACTGAAGGGAGATATTATGGTAAGTACTTAATTTTGATTTTACATAATTAATTATGCCTTCTAGGTGGTGATTTAAAAATAAGAACAGTCATATATTTTGTGCTCTGTAGAAAGAGCATGAGAAAATTGTCACTGAAACACCAGGGAAATAGGTATTTAAATTAGTTTTACTTGGCCTCTTGAGTTTTTATGCTAAGCAAGAGTTTGATTCAAGCTAGAACCATTTTATGGAGACAAACCTTTGCTATTGACTTTTCCCTGTCATTATAATTATATTCAATATGAATGTTTATATTCGGATTTCCACTATTAAAAACATTGTGGAAAGTTTTTTAATTCAGCCTTAAAATTCATAATTTAGCAGGCAAGGCACTACTTCTTTCATTTTACTTTCAAAGAATTGTTAGATCAAATGTGTGGGGTTTTCTGGAGGGGGGCAAGAGAGTGAAGAAGTGTGTACTGGATAAAAGGCCTTTGGTTTCCGCAGACACACAGTATAGAACACTCTCTACATACAATATATACCATATGTATACTAAGAATAATTACAGTAAATGTTGCAAACCCCCCATTGTTCGCATATTTTTTAAAAATGAGGTGGCTATGCTGAAAAATGGAGGAAGAAAAAGAAAAGTTGTCATGTCTTCCAAACTAGTTTCATTGTACTTACAAAGTGGAAATTTCTGTGTCACAAACAAATATAATTTTCCCATTGTAAATTTGCCCCAAACTCCCAGCGCTACTAATGTATTTAAAGAATGTTTTCTGTTTTTGATTAAATGTTTACAATGAGATGAACACTTTTTTGTTTCAGTTTTTTTCTATTTCTCACTTTTTTTTAAGTTGTCCCCTCCCCTGCTTTTTTCAGTTTAAAAGCTTTTTTTTTTAAGTCCTATAAAAGAGTGCCTTCCACATTCTAGGTACTGGCACAGTTTCAAATTTAGCAGTAGTATTATTAATCATATGAACTTCAATGGCTGGACACAGGCAACTGGATTAGAGACAGAAGAACTAACTGCATTATGAATTTCCTTGTGTATTGACTTATGACACAAACCAGTAACACACTAAATTGGGGTGGGCAATAATTTTTGTTGGGGGGCTACTCCATGATTTTGGAAAGTAGTCAAGGGACACAATTTTCTGTGGTGGAGGTATGGGGTCTAGGATGGAACTGGGGTGCAGAAGGGCATTCAGGGTAAGAGAATGGGGTGCAGGAGATGGTGTGAGGTTTGAGAGGGAGTTTTGGTGAAGGAGGGGGTTGTGACCTAGGTCAGGGGATTGGGGTACAGGTTCTGGAAGGGAGTTTGGGTGCAGGAGAGGATTATGGCTTGGGGGAGGGGTGTAGGAGGAGGTACAAGGTCTGGGAGGAAATTGTGACCTGGGGCAGGAGGGATGCAGAGGGTTTGGATGGTGACCTGAGGGAGGGAGTTGGGGTGCAGGAAGGGCAAGGGTGCCAGAGGCAGGTTCTGGTTGGGAAGCGCTTACCTAAGCCAACAGTCCTGTCATACCCCCAAGACAGGCTGGGCTTCCTGCCTGTTACAGCTCCAGATTATTTAGAGCTGCAGGGTGTTCCCTCCATGTGGCTCTCAGCTCCGGGAGGAGGAAGATGCTTGCACTGCCCCCATCCCCTAGGCCAATCTCTCAGCTCCTTATTGATTGGTTGTTTCCAGCGAATAGGAGCTGAGGGTATGTCTACACTTGCTCCCTATCTCGAGATAGGGATGCAAATGTAGTGTACCAAAATTGCTAATAAAGTGTGGGATTTAAATATCCCGTGCTTAATTAGCATAATCGTGTCCGGCTGCCATTTTGAAATTGCATTATTGCAAAATAAAACGCCCCGTATAGCAGTGTTATTTCGAGAGAAAACCCTTTTCTCAAAATAACTGTTACTCCTCATACAAGGTCGTGCTTCATTAGCAATTTCGGTACACTACATTTGTATCCCTATCTCGAGATAGGGAGCAAGTGTAGACATACCCTGAGAGACTGGCTGGGGTTAGTTCTTATTGACCAGTTGTTTCTGGCCAATAGGAGCTGAGGATTGGGCTGGGGGTGAGGAGATCACCCAAATCCTCCCCCTCCTTCCACAGCAGAGATCCACCGGACTGCACTTTAAACCCACAGCAGCTATGTGCCTGAGGGTCCCAGAAGGGTGGTCTGTGGGCAGGATCCGATGGCTTCACGGGCCGGATCTGGACCCTGGGCCATATTTTGCTCAGCCCTGCACTATATGCGTAACTTTGAGAACTTTTAATCATACTAGAAGCAACTTTATGAGGAATTCAATGCCTTTTTCCACAGAGCAGTATTTCCTAAGCAAAGCATGAACTCAAGTTATGAATGTTTAGATTTGACTAAGCAAAACTGTCAGTGGTTTCAGAAAATGAAATCCATGAGGCTCAGCAGGTCTAAATATAAGGATTTTAAAAACCAATGGCCCATGAAGTAACTGATTTATTGCCTCAGCATTTTTCACAGAAGATAAAACTGCGAGATTGTAACATGTGCTCTGTATATATTCTCAAATAAAAGGCTAGGGTCTTGTCTAGCTGGGGAGTAATTCATTATTAACTTTTTGTATGGACACTCTTATGGTGAAATAAAATTCCTTATTTCAAATTAGCTTAATCCACTTTGGAAGTGGTTTAAAATAAATTATACTAGTGATGTATTTATTTATTTATTGATGAGAGCTTCTGTAGAGGGAGTTAATCAGGAACAGCTGATCCACTTCATAGTCACACCCTATTTTATGCCAGAGTAATCCTCAAAACATATATACGATGTTGCAGATCACAGCTGCTAGTTCTGCATGCTCAGTGACTTTAATGCATGTTTAATTTATATCTAAACCCTTTGGGATATCTTGAGTTAGAAAGATGGATTATACAATGATATAGTACTCTGTCCCAGTCTATACAATCTATATAGTAGAGATGGGATGGGTGACATTTACTAGGTCCTCTATTCTGCCTCCATCTAGTCAAAGCAAGATTTACTTCTTCATAGCATATGATCAACTATTTTGTGAACCAAAGCATACAGCTTCCATCTTTTCCCTTGAGAGCCTATTCCAGTAAAAAAAGACCTGTGTCTCTCTAGATATTTAGTCTAACTTTCCCTTGGCTGAGTTTCATTCCTGTATGAAAAGATGAATTATTTGCTAGCTCTTGGCATAATTGCTGGTCTTGGGTTGAGAGATTAGATTTAGGAGGTCAGACTAGATGATGTAGTCCATTTTGGTTTTAACATCTATTACATTAGCCTAGAAATTTTGCTTTCAATTAGATAGATTTAAGGGAATTGTATATGAGGAAGGAATTTTGATCTTTAAGCACCCTTTTATCCGGCCTTCTGACTGCTGTCCTATCAACTAATACTATAAGAGACACATTTATGACACAAATTCATATCTGGATTTTGAATACCCTATAGTTTAGGCCTGTACAAATTTAGGTTTTGAGTCACACCTATTCGTTGCAACAAGCAGTAGTGGTGATGATAACATGAACCAGGGAAGGTGGGAGACTTAATCTAACAAAGAGAGCAACAAATGGTCTGGTAGCACTTTATAGACTAACAAAACATGTAGATGGTATCATGAGCTTTCGTGGGCACAACCCACTTCTTCAGATGACCGGAGTTATGAGTTTGGGATGTGAACACTGAAATAAATAGAGGGGAAGGATGGAGGGGGAAGAATAAGGGAGGGGGTTGGGATACAATATTAGGCATACCTCAGAAACCAATGTTTTCTCCACAATCTAGTACCAAATCCTTCTTTGAGCCTGTGGGTGTGCTCTCACAAAGAGCTTATTGCAAGTGCAGGGCCAAACTGTCCAACATAATGGCTCATCTGTGTAATTTCCCCCTTAGGACACAGTAACACAAATCAGCAGCCACTTCATTAAGATATGTCTTATAGTGATTTTAATAGAAGACTGAAAAATAATAATGAATAAAAGGTGATTGTGTCCATGTCAACATAAAAGCTACTCAAAAAAAGAAAAGTTATAAGCTGTTTCAAATACAAGATGGCTACGTCTACACTGGCCCCTTTTCCGGAAGGGGCATGTTAATTTCACGAGTCGTAATAGGGAAATCCGCGGGGGATTTAAATATCCCCCGCGGCATTTAAATAAAAATGTCCGCCGCTTTTTTCCGGCTTTTAGAAAAGCCGGAAAAGAGCGTCTACACTGGCCCCGATCCTCCGGGAAAAAAAGCCCTTTTCCGGAGGATCTTATTCCTACTTCAAAGTAGGAATAAGATCCTCCGGAAAAGGGCGCTTTTTCTTGAGGATCGGGGCCAGTGTAGACCCTCTTTTCTGGCTTTTCTAAAAACCGGAAAAAAGCGGCGGACATTTTTATTTAAATGCCGCGGGGGATATTTAAATCCCCCGCGGATTTCCCTATTACGACTCGTGAAATTAACATGCCCCTTCCGGAAAAGGGGCCAATGTAGACGTAGCCCATGTGTCCTTCTACTCCCTTGTCACTTATTATGGTTTTTACAAACATGTATTTTTCTTTGCATAGAAAATTATTTTTCTACTACCACTTTCTGTGAGTAGGACCCACACAAATAGGGAGATGTTACCTGAGGTCCCAGCTCAGCAAAGTTTTTTACATGTGCTTCACTTTAAACATGTGAGTAATTTCATTGACTTCAGTGTGGTTACCAACATGCTTAAGGTTGGGCATAAGCTTAACTTTCTTGCTGAACTGGATCCTAAAAATGTGCTGCAGTGTTTTGATTTCAACTACCTAGTGGTAAATTGGAGTAATTCCACTGAGATTCTCATTTACTCCCAGTTTGAACCTATGTATCTGTGATCAGAATGTAGCCTATAATACCTTGTAAGTAGGCAAAATATTCCAATTTACTGATGGTCCAAGGTTTTGGGTTTCTATTGAATGGAATGAATATTCTGGTCAGAATTATGGTAACAGCAAATGAAGAACTTGGAAATATGTAAGTGAATTCTGGGAGGACGGGCAGTTGAAAGGGTGTTGATAATATTGAAAATGGGTTCTCACTCTTTCCAGTGGCCAGTTAGCTGGGAGTGGAGGGTGTTGGAGGGTTGTTCCTGAATGTGAGCGAAGTCAGACTTCTCAAGCCTGGAAAATGTATTGTGGTTTGCAATTCTTTAACTTTCTACATCTGCAGAAACTCATCTGTCTCATTCATTAAAAATGATGTGCTATTTAAAATATTTTCAGGAGAAGGGAAGCCAGTGTCTTCACCTCTAGCATTTTTAGTATTAACTGTTTCCCGAAGTTTAACCCTAAATGAAGTCTTTTCCCCCCTCACAGAGCAGAATTGTCATATCTGTCTTTTGCATACTATCCTGCAAATCTTTGTTTTGATTTTTTTTTAACTCCTCTGTGCCAAATATTACAGTTCTCCCTTAGGCAAATTGCCATCATGTGTGATGGCAGTCTGTCTGAGTGAGGACTGCTAGATTTGGCACATAACGAGTAGGCTGTTTATTCCTGAGCTCAAGCATCTTGATAGCAATCCTGCCTTATGGTTTATAAAATCAGTAGACTAGCTCAGGGTATGTCTACACTACAAAGTTAGTTCGAACTAACGGATGTTAGTTCGAACTAACTTTCATAGGCGCTACACTAGCGCTCCATTAGTTCGAACTTAATTCGAACTAATGGAGCGCTTAGTTCGAACTACGTAAACCTTATTTTACGAGGATTAAGCCTAGTTCGAACTAGCTAGTTCGAATTAAGGGCTTTGTAGACCCTTAATTCGAACTAGTGGGAGGCTAGCCCTTCCCAGGTTTCCCTGGTGGCCTCTCTGGGCACAACCAGGAAAACTCTTCTCCTCTCCCCCAGCCCTGGGCCCTTAAAGGGGTAGACTCTGGCCAGATGGCACTGGAGTCAGACAGCCCTGCCAGCAGTCTCTGCCCCTGAGCCAGTGGCCCCATCATGAGCCAGGTAGCCAGTGGCAGTAAGCCGTCCCCTGCCCAGTCCCCAAGCACCCAAGGGCCAGCCAGGAGCCGTAGACGGCATGCGGCCTCCTGGTCTAGTGCGGAGGTCATGGACCTCATTGAGATTTGGGGGCAGGCCCCCAATCTCCAAGATCTCCGCACTAGGAGGAGGAACGCGGCCGTCTACGGCCGCATAGCAGCCGCCTACGGCCGCATAGCAGCCGCCATGGCTCGCAAGGGACACAGGCGCTCGCAAGAGCAGGTGCGGAATAAGTTGAAGCAGCTGCGGCAGGGGTACGCCAGGGCCACAAGGGGCGGCGCCGCTGCAGGGGCTGCCACCTGCCCCTACTTCGCTGCCCTCCACCAAGTCTTGGGGGGCAGGGCGGTCCGTGCCAGCCCGGGGGACAGCGAGCCGGGACCAGAGGGCCCTGACCTGGGCACACCGGAGGGGCCACCGCCAGCTGTTCCAGCAGGGTCGTCCAGGGAGACCGTACCGGGTAAGTAGTTTGAATTAAGTAGTTCGGGGGGGGGAGGTGGGAGGGAGACCAGAGACCGCGCGCGTGGGCCATGCCTTCCACGGATCACGCAGACACCTGTGCACGTGCGAGCACGTGCCATGCCACCCTTAGGCAGGTGGCTCCAGCTGCGTCACACCCAGGGGCCATTGCCCAATAGGCACATGCTTGTGCAAAGAGACGTGACATGCTCCCGACCCCGGGGCAGGACCCAGCAGGATGCTTTCCCTTCACATGTCCCCTCTACACGGAGGCAGGGGACATCTCCCCCTCCCCCCCCCCCCCCCGCCGCCCCGGCCACACTATACATGGCACAGGGACATGGGTGCGGTCTTGGGGCAGCTCCCAGTCCCGGGGAGAGCCAGACATCCTGACCATGGCCTCTGTACAAGCACAGTGGCTGTGACTGTGCAGGACATGGTCACCCTCACGTTGCGGGGTGGGGGAGGGGGCTGGGCATCATCCTCTGCTTCCCCAGGGAGAACTGACCACTTCTCTTCTTTCTCTACAGCTGCACCAGCTGCTCGTGCAGGGCGCACCACCCCGCTGGGACATGCTCCCACACCCGCGGCCTGCTCCGGACCGCCAGCACGGAGCAGGAGTACCGGGACCAGCACCTAGGGGCCCTGCGAGCCGTGCACCACACACTGCAGGCCTGGATGCGGGAAGACCTGCAGGTCCGCCACGAGCTGCTGGCTGAGCTCCGAGGGCTGAGCACCAACCTGCAGCTCCTGCTGCAGAGCATGGTGCCCCGTGCTGGTCCTGCGACTGCTGGCCCCCCCCAACTGCTGTCCCTCCTCCCACTCCTGCCCCCCTCCCACCTCTTCCTCCTCAACCCCCACAACCTCTTCCTCAATGTCCACACCCCCCACCTCAACCTCCGCACCCTCCACCCCATCCCCCCGGGGACGCCGAGGCCCCCTCCCTCACCGTGCTGGGAGGCGGTTGGCCCGGCGAGACCCCCACCCCTGATCCTTCAGTTTCCCCACCCCCTCCTTTACCTTGCTTCCCCCTTTCAGCTCCCTCCTCCCAGTTTTCCCCTCCCCGTCTCCCACCCTCTCTCTTCCCCTCTCCCACCTCCTTTTCCCAGTTTCCCCGAGTTTTGTTCAATAAATAGAGTTTCTAGTTTTGTCCACACATTATCTTTATTTTGTACATCAGGAAGGGGGGCTAGGGAAGGGTAAGTGGAAGGAGGTGAGGGAGGAATGGGGTACGAGCCCCCGATGGGGAGGACTGGGCTGGCTCTGCGGGCTTCTGGGGGTGGAAGCTCTCCTGCAGCCCCCCGATTGCCCCCTCTCCCCAGATGGCAGCCTGCAGCAAGTGCAGCCGGGCTGATGGCCGAGTGGTGTGATGTGCCCAGTGTGGGTACTCCGGGCACTCCAAGCCAGGACTGGTTTGCAAGCGGGGCACCCCTGAGAACTGTCTGTCCGGGGTGGGGGTCGGGTCCCTTTAAGCGCAGCCCTCGGCTAGCCTGAGACAGCATCTCCACGCTCTAAGTCCTCCTCTGATGCCCTGCCGGCACTGCTTCCGGCCATCCTTAAGCCCGGTTCAGGGTCCACTTAATGTGGAGTTGCTAGTTCGAATTAGCAAAACGCTAATTCGAACTAGTTTTTAGTTCTAGACGCATTAGTTCGAATTAGCTTAGTTTGAATTAACTAATTCGAACTAAGTTAGTTCGATTTAGCGCTGTAGTGTAGACATACCCTCAGAGTGTTAGTTCTAGTAAATTATTGACAGCCACAGATTGGCTGTGAGTTAAAGAGGTATAATAAAGGAATCTCTTGATTGAAAGGGAATTTATAACATATGCTCCGATAATCAAGTTGTTAAATAAAAGAAAAAAATATATTTTCTAGCCTTTCAAATAGGTTCTGAAGAATTTTCTTCCTCTTAATTTCCTTTTATCTTTTTATTTATTTTCTTTCTTACATAAACATACTTAGCCCTGTTTTTATGACACTCTCAATGCTCTTTGCAAAGTTGGGTATTTGTGACCCTAAATCTCAATGTCCTCTGGCAGAGGGCCCACTATACTAAAATTCTTATCATGCCTAATACACTCACTACCCTCAATACATTGTTGCCATAATAGATATCTAGCAGGTGTTATGGAAAGCTGTATGTGTCACCTGGTGACACACTAGCCCCTAACATCTTTGTGTGAGGTATGTACGGGTTATGTACAAAGAGTTATAGAGGTGAGCTGGCAATATATTCTTAAAAGATATGCATACATTGAATCTGCCTTTACAAAAAAATATGGAGTCCCCTTTCTGATTAGCTTGAGTACAGTGAAAGTACATTTATATATAAGGTAAGCAAAATAATTAAGCTAACAAGAGGCAGCTCAACGAGCATGCTGGTGGAGTCTACCCTCAAATAATGTTTCCTTATTCTTGAGCCAAAGGAAATCAGTTTGGGGCAATATAAGGGGAATAAAAACACAGTTGTCCATCACTTAGGGCAGTGATGTTCAGCCAGGAGAACGAACACCCCTGGTAGTTTGCAGAGGTCTTCTGGGGATACATCAACTCATTCATGGTCACAGAGGGCACGTTTACACAGCAGGGCAAAAGCTGAATTAAGCTATGCAACTTCAGCTATGTCATTTGGGTAGCTGAAGTTGAAAGTGCTTAATTTAGCTTTTGGTGCTGTCCACACAGCTCTTCCTTCGACTTCTCTTACTCCTTGTGAAATGAGGGTTCCAGGAGTCAGAGTAAGAAGTTCCCCAGCTCAACATTATTTGGAAATAATGCCTTGCTGTGTAGACGCGCTCTTTGATATTTCAGAATAATGTCAGTTATTCCAAAATAACACTGCTGTGTAGACATACCACAGAGAGTCTGGCAGAGTCAGGAATTGAATGCAGGTCTCTTAAATCCCAGTCTAGTATCCTGTGGTCAGTTTGAGCCATGCTTTTTGGTAGGTGTCATTGGATTTAAAGGAAAATAAGGAAAAGTATTTTTCAAAATTATTAAAATAATCGTTGAAATTTTTGTCCATTTTATATTAAAGGTTGTACCTCTGAAAACTGGCTTTCTCTAGTCCGGTAACATCCGTGGTCTGGCAGGACCACAGATGCTCCTGGATCAGAGAGCCTGGGAGCTTAATGGCAGGAGGGCCAGCTGGTCCTGGGGAAAACAAGGTGGGCAGCTCAGCTGGAGACAGGGCAGGACTGGGGCTGGAGGCCTCCCCCACCCACACATCTGCAGCATCCCGCAGCAGCATAGGACAGGGGTCAGATTCCATGGCAGCCTGTGTTGGCACAGGGCTGGAAGCCCGCAGCAGCCCCTGGGAAGGCGGGACTGGGGCTAGAGCCCTATTGCAGCCCTGTAGCTGTGTGGGGCAGGGGCAGCCCTTGGAGTCCTGTAGCAGCCCCAAAAGCGTGGGGCCAGAGCCCCACGGCAGCTCCCTAGAGCAGAGCTGCTACAAGAGCCCTGCGGCAGCCCCCTGGGAGAGCAGAGCTGGGGCTGGAGCCTGTAGGCAGCCCCCTGGAGTGTGGGGCGAGTGCCCTGCAGCAGGAGCTAGGTTGAGGGAGAAGAAGGGTGAGACAGGGTGCCTGTCAGCAGCAGGCTATGGGCTTGGGGGCTGGTAGCAGGAAATCTCCCCTGGTCCAGAAAATTCTCTCCTTCACTTCAGGGCTGGTCAGGTCCTGACGGTGCAGGACAAGGGAGGTCCAACCTGTATTACACGTATAATTATCCTCCATGGGACTTTTTGTGTGATTTGGAGTTTTATAAGGTGTCTTGCTTGCCGATATTTGCACAGTAATTGCTTTGTAAGAAAAATGGATGCGCTGAGAGAAGAATTTGAGGACTGTCTGTGTTCACTATCTCTTTCTCTTATATAATAAACACATTCAGCCTTCCTCATCTCGGTATAAATTTAAGAAATGCTCATTAGATTGCTACAGTACAAACTGCTCTTTTAATGTCACACCCAGACAAGGGTGTTCCGCAGTTTTAAAGTAATGCGAGGAAAGACAAAGGAGCACTGGCAGCTTTAAAAAGGGCACATTGTCCCATATTTTCTGTCTCTCCCCACATAGTACTGGTGGGTCCTATTGCTGGCTGGATCCCTGCTTACCAGCTGCCCGCCCGCCCACAGTGGTGAGTGGGGGAGGAGGGGCCAGTGGCTGAACATGGGGGTGGGTGTTCAAGCCTGTGGCGGGGCAAAGATGCAATGCATAGGGCTGGCCCCCTGCCCAGCCCCACATCCCATTTCCAGCCAACCCTGGCTACACGCTGCAGTGGCTAGTGAGCGTGGGCAGGTGGCAGTTAGTTACATATCGCCTTTGCTGCTCCCCCCTCAGCCCTTTATATAGTCCCCTTCTCACTGTTCTCTCCCTGCTTTGCCCCTTTGTCCTTCACCGCCTTGCTTTTCCTCTGTGTCCCCCCTTCCCAGTGGGGGGCCCACTCCTAGCATTATGCAGAGAATCAGTGCCTGGTTGGAGTGTGCGGTTTATCAATAGCCTGGATGGCAAGTTCCTTCCTTCCCCCAGTGCCTCTGGCTGGGCTGGTGCCCCAAACCCTCCAGCCCAGGGTGCTGGCTAGGAGGAACCAAGACCCAGCCAGGAGAAGCCAAGTCCCTGCAAATCACTGGCATGTGGCCAGACAGCATAGGAGGGAAGGGATGGAAGCTGCTCCTAGTTGCAGGGCCTCACTGGCTAACATCAATGTGGGGGACTGTTCCATCCATAGGATGGTTTGGGGTAACTGCCTCGGATACCATGCTTTGGAGGTCCCCACGTGACTGCCCAATCTGTCCTACGGACAGGACAGTCCCACATATTGATGTTAGCCTGTGGGGCCCTACAACTAGAAGCAGCTCCTATCCCTTCCGTCCTATATAGTAGCAAAAGGCCACATTCTGGTGTGAACGCTGGCAGAAATCTGGGGAGGAGACATGTGACCCTGTATGCTCCTCACACATGTTGTCTCAGGAAGTTTCTGTGCCAGTTACAAGGAGTGGCGGGTCCATTTTGGAGGCCCAGTCGTGCATTGGGGGGCAGAGTGTCAGGCAAGGAGGGTCGGGTCAGTCACCACCCAATCCCCTCATGCAATAGAGGTGTATAAGTATGTGTGTATGACCTTTCTCCATGTGCAGGGTGTGTGTTTGACATCCCTCCCCATGTGAACCCTAAATCCTTACAAATAAGAAGGTAAATAAAAAGACTCCAACTACACAATACTGTATTTCTTTTCAACAGAGACTGAGTCAACTTGTTGTTAATTTGAACAAATGGATGATCAATTGCCGTTAAACTCACTTGAATACAAATAATTTTACCTGGTGTCCTGTATTCAGTATAGGGAATTATGGTCATCCTAATTTCAGTGGGCTTTGGAATTCGTTCATTTTGGCAATTCAGACCTATCTGCCTTTGAAAATCAGAGACAAGGTAGGTGCAGCAATATCTTTTATTGGACCAACTTCTGTGAAAGAGACAAGTTTTCATGCTCTATCCAGATCTTCAGGCCTGGGTGAGGAAGACCTGAAGAACAGCTCTGTGGATCTCAAAAACTTATATCTTCTACTAACAGAAGTTGGTCCAATAAAATATATTGTTACACACACCCATTACTCCACCAAATACCCTGGGCCTAACAGCTACACAATATTTGAAAATCAAGTCATAATAATGAATAGAGACCTAGCTTATAAGATATGATGCAGCATTTGTTTCATCCTCTGCCTTCTGCACACATCTAAATAAAATAAAAACAGGCTTAGGTAGATGACTAATTTCTTTAAATGAGAGAGGTGGTGAGGAGACTGAAGTTTTGACTGTTTTGCAGGATGGCCCCGAGGCTATTGCTGAAGGCCCATGGTACCAGTGCAACATGAATAAGGAAAGAATGTGCCATTGATTCAAATAAGTCTGTAGGGGCCATTATCTTTACTTTTCATCTTTGGAAAGGCATAAGGCTTCAGATTCAAGAAAGGAGAAAATATAACAAAAGCCTTGTAGTTCACATAAGGGATCTAACTTCTAAATCTGTGTTTGGAAATACTCCATGGGGTGTTTAAACAACTATCTGCTTCCATCCTACCAAATGTAGTGGGGGCAAAATGCATCAAAAGCTACCCCACACCCAAGCTATGATTCTGAAGTGTCAACGTTCCTGTGGTATGTTAGCACATCAAAGGGATGAAGGGAGTTAACTTAACTATGAAAGGATAACAGTAGTGCACAAAAAGATTAAAAACCCTCCTTTGTTTACATGGGGGGTACCAACATTTAGTATCCACACTGTATCTTGAGCTACTGTACCAACAAGTTGGCTTAACCTGTTTCTTTCCTGCATCACCCTGTTTTCCCCACCACTTCATCAGACAAGCTTGGCCAGTGATTTGTTACAGGAAAACATATACAGTAGGCTGTGACTGTGGGTACCTTTCTCTCTAAGGCATGTTTACACAGCAAAGTTATTTCAAAATAACTTTCCTAGCAGCTACACAAGCCAGCCGCTATTTCGAAATTAATTCAAAATAGCAGTGGGCTTATTTCGAAATTGGTATAGCTATTTTGAAATAAGCGCTGTGTAGATGCTTATTTTGAAATAGGGGGGCCTCCAGCCCTTCCCAAGATGCCTTGCTGGCTGCCCTGGCCACAAGGTAACTTCTGACCTGATGCCTTTCCGGAATCAGTTCTGGCTGGCCTTAAATGCAATTCAGTGTCCAAACAGTGTGGACGCGCTATTTCGAAATAGCAAAAAGCTATTTCAAAATGCATTTTGTGTGTAGATGTGTTATTTTGAAATATCTTAGGTTAAGTTATGGGGTAGACATACCCTAACCTAAAAGCAGCTTTGCTATAACTCTATTTCCTTCCTTGTGCTTTTTGGTAGATGTACTTAAGTATACAATCTTCATGTACCATGCTCCGATGTTCACTTTTAATGCAGTTCCCTGTGCACCCAAGTGCTGCTAACAGCACTCCTTAGCTCAAAAAAAGGTCCTGCCCTTGATAGTATGACTAGGGAGGATAAACAAAAAAAAAACAAAAAGCCTCACTTTCTACAGGGCAGATCCCAAAGAAACAGACTCCTTGCAGACAGGATTTCTTGATTACAATGGTCTAACTTTAGGTTACTAGAAACAGTTTAGTCAGCTCACTATCTTACTGCTGAAATGATGGAAACCTCTGTGTGTTTTTCAGCCGCTTTAGATTGCGGACTGCTGCTTTATTTTATGATACATTTTGCTGCCTGGCAAAAACAGTGATGTAAAACCAGCCTACAAATCTACTGATCAGTCATATGAGGATAATAAAAGTGAAATTAATGATTTTCTAGCTGATCCATTTTTTAAAAAGGAACTTGTTGGGCTTGTGTAATTTCACAAGGAGTGAGTAAGCTCCTTCCTTGTTTCAGTACTGATGGAATCTGCAGTAAAGTGCATCACTGTTGGTCTTGTTCAGACAACAATATATAAACCCGGGTAATACTAAGAATGGACTTATTAGGGGTATTTCTTTTTTTTCTTGTCTGTTCAGTTGAAGTGTTACCACAAAAAATACCGATCGGCCACCCGTGATGTCGTTTTCCGCCTGCAGTTTCACACAGGTGCCGTTCAGGGTTATGGTCTGGTATTTGGCAAAGAGGACTTGGACAACGCTAACAAAGGTAGGCTTTCTTGTGTGTGTCAGGGAAGGAGTAGAGAGTGCTACATGCTTGTGTATACCAGGATCTGTGTTTGTATGTCTAAGAGTGTTTGTGTTCAAAGTCAACGTCTTCAACAATGCCTAGTGATATCAGATGCCTCCATTTTGAAAGCTTAATTGGACATTCTACAGGTGCTCATTCACTAGAAAGAGATGTGTGTAGGAAAATCAGGAGCAAAATCACTAGATACTTTTGAAAATCTCAGCCTAGATATTGTACTGTTGCTTCCCAGACTGTTACCTTTGTGTGTGTGTGTGTATGTGTGTGTGTGTGTGTGTGTGTGTGTGTGTGTGTGTGTACTTTAGTGTCCACGAGTGTTGTTTTTTGCTATGAAATCATTGCAAATAAAGCCATGAAGGTAGTGTTATTTTTAGTTTGGTTGGCTTTGGTTTTTGTTGCTGGTGGTTTTGTTTTATTTCTTTTCTGTGTTCTTACTGTTCTGAGAAGTAAGTAAACCAAACTCTGACTTCCACTTTTGTGGTCTTTTACTGGCAATGTTGTGAGGGAAAGAGTAACCTTGCTTTTTTAGAAGGCAGTTGGTAGAATCTAATTAAAAAGAGGAATAGAAAATACACACATTGTATTCATTCCACTATAAAATCTTAATTTGTGGATGCATTGCTACTATTCCTTGGGAAGTAAGTTTGCTGATATATTTTGTTGTGTTTCCAGATGACCGTTTCCCTGACTATGGGAAGATTGAATTGGTTTTTTCAGGAACCCCAGAAAAAATCCAAGGTGAGCTTTCGATATGTAGAATTATTTCTGTATATTTTGGAAGCTAACAGAATTGAAGTGCAGACAGAAAATTAAATTTCATCCCACAAGGCTGTAGTGAAGAAAGTGTGGAATGTAATTTACCTAGGAACATAATAACTTAATACCATTTTTCTGAATTTACACTAGTGTAACTGTAATCAGAGTTTGACAAAGGGTGACTGCTAAGAGCTATTGTTGTGCTTGAAAGAAGCACCCGGGATCTTTTTCAGGGAGGTAAGGCAACACACCACATTTATTGAACATACATAGATCAATCAATACTTTATCATATGTATATAATACATTACACTCATGCAGTCATACACACACACACACACACAAGCACACTCTTCTTGTTGTTACCAATAGTTGCTCCCCCTAACTACACTGGCCAGGTGAGTTAGATGGGGGAGAGGTGGAGCTGGGCTTCTGCTGATCAGGATCATTGACAAGATGAAAACCCGGGGTCCCTCTGCAAGATGCCTCATATTTATCCCTCTCATGCAGCCCGTTAGTCATCACCTCGCCTCTTTTAATGCTGCTTCAAAGAGAGTCCTTCCAGGAGCAGGCACTTGCTGCTTGACTCCTAAAGCTGTCTGTATGTCCACTTCTTTTCAATGAGCTCACTTCACAGGTATTGTCTTGCATCTGGCTCCCAGCCCCTCTCCACCCTTGCAACTGCTGCTGGAGGTGCTCATCTTTCATTTTCCATTCACACCTCATTCATTTTAACAGGACAATCAATGAAAGGGGAGAGATCTATTCTACTCCAGGAAAAGACATTTTTCTTTAACTATTCCTAAGACCTATAACATAAAGATTTATCCACACTATTAGAAAACATATAACACAGAGCGCTTTGGCATTGTCTTCTTGGAGGAAAAGAAATTCCTTAAAAAAACCTATTTATTCTTGGCAGTGTTCTATATAAAACACTACAGATAATATTTTTTATTTTCTATAATAATGCAGAACTTCCCACATCCAAGAAGAAAGAATTATATCATAGAATGTGTGAACAGTTTACTAATGCTATGTATTTATTGCCTTTCCAAAGGTATATATCGATTCTGCCTGTGATGATGAAAAAGAGTTGTTTCAAAATATAATTCTTTCTGTGTGCTATAAATAATCGTTCTGTAGTGTTTAATATACTGTGTATAGGAAAGTTTTCTTTTGCATTTTTCACCAGTCTGGTTGCTTGGAGAATAGTAATAGCAGACAATAAGAAGCTGGGTTCAGTTAGGTATCTTGCCTGCTAAGAATCCTTATAAGAAAAATAATTTTTAATTACTGCTCCAGCCTGAGCTATTCTTTTCCTGGATAGTAAATCTCCTGTTTTGCATGAAAAGTAGCCAGTCTGCCAGTCTGAAAAAGGATCAAAATCTGTTTATTATTACTTCTGCTTTTATGGTATCTTAGATTAGAAGATGGAAAAATTATTCTCCTTAATGTCATATGACAGGACAAAATGCAATTGGCTTAAATTGCAGCAAGGGAGTGTTAGATTGGACATTAGGAAAAACTTCCTGACTGTCAGGGTTGTTAAGCACTGGAATAATTGCCTAGGGAGGTTGTGGAATCTCCATCATTGGAGATTTTTAAGAGCAGGTTGGATAAACATCTATCAGGGATGATCTGATGGTGCCTGGTCCTGTTGTGAGTGCAGAAGACTGGACTTGATGACTTCTCCAGGTTCCCTTCCAGTTCTAGTATTCTATGATTCCATGAAGATGAATCGTATTTATATTTTCAGCAGGTGCTCTGTTGGAATTTATTTCAAAGCTGAGTTATCTGAGAGCAAAAAGGGATAGAGTAAAAAGGCTCACTGACCCATTATTGAAGAGACCCTAATTTTAGAGTTTCTCAGTATTTGAGAAATTATTTTTAAAATGGAAAATTTCAGCTCTTCATACAGCTTAATTATAGAAGGTCCGCTTTTTAAACTTGGATGGGAAATGTTAGCAACCTAAATCTGCATGTGAGCACCTAAATATTTTTGTGGGCACTTAAAGCCCAAATCCTATGTTGCAAGAATGTTGCTAGACTATGCCACTGAGCTCTACTGTCTTTTGTTTCCACAGGATCAGGACCTAAATCAGTACTTAGGTGTCTAAAAATAGTTATTAAGGTTCCTGAATGAAGACTTAGCTTCCTAATTTTAGGTGCCTGTGTTTAAAAAGGGACCTAATAATAACACTTATATAATACTTTTTGGTTCTGTAAAGCGTTTTCCAACTATTAATCAATTGCCCTTCAGAGCAATGCTGTGGGATAGATAAATAGGGATTGTTCTCCTCTGTTCCAAGTAGGAAAACTGAGGTAGCAAACTGACTTGCTTATTGTCATGGATTAAGGCAGCATCACAGCCTAGAATGATTGAAGTCAGAAGTTCTTGATGCTCCTGTCTTGTGCTCATGTCGCTGGACCACAGTTAATCCCTCATTGCTATAGTTTTCAAATGTATAATTTGCATGTGAAGGGTGAAACAAACATGTGAGTTAACTCCTTGATTACTGCTGAAAATTTCAGGTGTGTCTGGCAAAGGACATTTGCTGTGGGGCCAAATGCACAAAGCAAATCTTTCATTCCACTGTTTTCAGGATAATGTTAGTGTATGTGGGGGGGAGGGGGCGGGGGGGGGGGGGGCAGCAGCACATATGCTACTCCAGAGAAAAGCAGCCAAAAGATTGGGATGTCAACTTTGCCTCTGAGCTGTTACCTCATTTTTAGTGCAGCCCTGGTTATCATTTACCCAGTGTTTGTTTTTAATAGGACTACTAAATAATCTTTCTGTGGTATAAGAAGAATAGTGACCCCCCCCGTAAAATAAATATGACCTGATATCATTTGCTCTTTGTATCATAGTGACAGTTGATCTGTCTTTCCCTATCGTTTCCTCCCTCGCTTGTGAAGATGGGGTTAATGAACTCACTGAAGCAGCACATTGTCGACGGGGAAGGTGGGGAAAATATGTGAAGAGACAGAAAAAAAAAGCAGGAATACTCCTCTACTTCATCTCTTATTAAGACTTTGCTCTTTCAGGTTGTGAACATTTGCAGAATGACCACGGAGTGATCGTTGACTACAATACCTCAGATCCACTGATCCGCTGGGATTCCTATGAAAACATGAGCCCTGATGGGGAAGGTGAGGAGAGCAAGCATGCCTGCTGGGTTCGGACATAACACAGACCAAGACTAAACTGTTAGTAACTATGCAATACTTACTGGGATGGGAAGAAAGAGAGCTCCCTTCCAGGAACCAGTGCAATTCTACCATTGTGGGAGTTGCTGATTGTTATGTCCCTCTGTGTCTAGTCTCAGTGGCAATGTGGCTATAGAGGGAAGAAAAACCTAATGGTTGGTGTGAATTTAGATAGTGGGTACGTGTGGGCTAGAATGGGTTTTTATATCGATTGTTGGGTAGCAGCACTACTCAGCCAGTAGTCTTAGGGAAGACAGGACTGCAGCTGACTCAGTTTCCCTCTCTTGGGCTCCCTAATAACTTCAACATAGGTTTTAATGTGTCGCTTGTTGGGGACAGGGTTTGACAACAAAGTTCGTAAGGAATCACACAAACTCCCAACCAGCTTTTAAGGTGGCCTACAACTCTTGGTACATCTTAGTTCTGTCCCTGACACTTTCCTTCCGCAGACTTGCTTTCCACACCCCAGCTTTCCTAGCTGGTTCCTGCTCCCTACAGGATTTTGGCTTTATCTCCACCCCAGAAGGCCTGAGTTAGCCACATGACTGCCTGTTATGTGACGGTGCACGTTTTTTCCACCTG
Source organism: Pelodiscus sinensis (assembly GCF_049634645.1). NCBI lineage: Eukaryota > Metazoa > Chordata > Testudines > Trionychidae > Pelodiscus > Pelodiscus sinensis. Next base: position 158,512,040 of record NC_134712.1, read on the forward strand.
GGGAGGCAATTTGAGTGGGTCACAGGTGGACCCATCTCCTCTTAAAGGGCAGTCACCCTTTTACAACTGGCTTTGACACTTTCAATTTGAATATATATCTATAATTAAAGCCCTAATGTTACATTGCCTGGAACTTTGCAGAAGATATGCAGGGCTATAAACAAAGGAGTGCCCCAGCCAACAGAATACAGGCAGGCATTTCCCTTGGTACAATTATATGTCTGCAAATTGCCAGTGGCCCTAGTTTATTCTATAAGTTATCCTTCCTTCCTTCCTTGCTGATGATATTTGCAGTGCAGCATGGTTTGGGTGAGAGAAGTGTAAAAGCAGCCATCATGGTCTCGTTCCTGTTTGCGTGTTTCCCTGTCCTTGCCTCAGTACATGGCAAAAGAAGTAATTGTTCTTGCTTTGTGTATTTCTCAAATGAAAGCTCAGAATGTCATACCTGCATGCACACACACACAAGCCTGATTCAGTTGCAAGTAAAAACATGAGGGGAACAGATAAGGCCTGAATGAATGCCAGCATTTCTGTTTTCACAAAGCTCCCTGAAGAAACGAGAAAGGAGTAAAGCTAGAGAGACACCAGCCATGATACCTGGATTCAGCTTGAATCTTTTTGTTAATCTCTAAGGGTATGTCTACACTACCCCGCTAGTTCGAACTAGCGGGGTAATGTAGGCATACCGCACTTGCAAATGAAGCCCGGGATTTGAATTTCCCGGGCTTCATTTGCATAAGCAGGGCGCCGCCATTTTTAAATCCTGGCTAGTTCGAACCCCGTGCCGCGCGGCTTCATTTGCAAGTGCGGTATGCCTACATTACCCCACTAGTTCGAACTAGCAAGGTAGTGTAGACATACCCTAAGAATCAGTAGTGAGTATAGATTGAGAAGCCCATATGTGCACACGCATGTGTGTATATAGGAGTGAGAGAGATGGGGTATACAAGAATCCTCAGTTTTCTACAGGACAACACAGTTGCACAAGGGCACCTTATGATAGCATGGACTGTTGACTCCTGCTCTCCCATGGGGAACAAGCCATGAAAAAGTTTGAAAGGCTGTAGCGGGGTCATCATCCCACTCTTTCCTCTACATATTTCTACCAAGCAGGGTGAGTGAACCGTGGGAACCATCTGCTCCATGATAATGGTTGAAGCACACCATGTTTACATGCACACACATACTCTACTTAAGTGCCAAGAGCAGCATAGAAGACATTGTGTTTTACCTGAGGAAAAAAGCACCTCCTTAGGTGGTCCACCACTGGGCTGCTCCCTACACAGGGCCATAGCGTAATTGCTATGATCTAGCCCAAATCAAGCAGTTGAGCTGATGAGTTTCAATGACTTTCAGTGTGCATTCCAGTATACCGCTGGTAATTACAATGCAGGACATTAAAGACAAGCAAAGGAATGACTGTGGAATCAGAACATGGGAGGGAAGTTAGTTCTGAAAAGTGTATGATGCTCATCAGGTCTAGCCCACTTGTGGGTGGGATATGATCAAGTGGAATCATGCTATTTGCTAATGTTATAAATGCCTATTAGGGTACATATAGGCAGTAGGGCTATTTCGGGGTACAAGAGGTATGCCGAAATAGCTACCCCGTGTCTTTGAAAATATTTTTTTGAAATAATGGACATGCTGGTTTGGCATCCCTGTAACCCTCCTTCCACGAGGGTTAAGGGATATCTCAACATAGTATGTTATTTCAAAATTTGGCACTCTGGAAACATGCCAGATTTTTTAAATAAGCTATTTCAAAATACAATCGAAATAAGATATGCAATTTGTGTAATACAAATTGCGTATCTTATTTTGAGTTTAGGGTGCTGTGTAGACGCAGCCCTACTGAATATCTTATATATGTAATAGTAGGGGTGCATCTACATAGCACCCTTACCTCAAAATAAGCTACACAATTTGCGCTACACAAATTGTGTAACTTATTTTGAGGTATTTTTTAAATAAAGCACTATTCCAAACTTCTGTTAACCCTCATGGAACAAGGGTTTACAGGGATGCCCGAAGAGCACACCCATATTTTCAAAATCTATTTCAAAATAACAGGTGAACTCAAAAGACACAGAAGAGCTATTTCAGGATATTTCCGAATAGTGCCGCAGTCTAGGTGTAGCCTAGATGACCAATAGATAGCGCACGCACACACGCATACACACATACCCCTCTTCACTTTTTTGTTCATAGTAAAAACTGAGGGCGGGGTAATGAAATATCAAAACTGCATAGCTATTCACAAATACCACAAGCTTTGTAACTTTTCATGTTGCCTTTTTTTAATGACAAATTTGAGATTGAAAGAGATCTGCTTTACCCTTCCTGACACTTTATGCACAGCAGGATTGTATCCTGTAGCATTGTTTTGTGAGTGAAGGTACACAAATGAAAAGGGAGGTGATAAAAAGGAAAAGCTTACAATAAAATGGTAATCATGTTTTCTGGGTCTCCAATATTGTTTTGAAATAGCTAGATACAGGCAGTTCACCATTAGTTGCAGAGAGAGAACACTGCCTCCTCAGTTGTTATTGAGCCACTGGGTAACTACGCCAGTGATCCTAGAAATCAGTTTGCCAGAGAAAATGTGGAAAAATACAGAATTTGTGTTTACAGATTCCTTTTAGTTTTTACATTTTGTGAAAAAATAAAAATATATACAGTAGTACTTCATTTATCTTTGATCCTTCATTATCCAGCTCTCAATATTAACCAAACCAGCAGCCACCGGGGGCTGACAGTCGCGAGGGTTTAGGAAATTCAGCCCCTGATGGCTGTGGCTTGGGCGATCAGCCTTGAGAGGCTGCTTGTTCAATTAATATGGAGAACTGGAGAATAGATGCTCAGATAAATAGAATTCTACTGTATATATTCCTCTGATACCTATATATATTGTGACTAAGGAACTAAGTTCAGCATTTCATTTTAATCACGGAAAAACTAGGATTTTTCTGGGGATTTTAATCAGAGAATGTTGCAGGGTTTATTACAGAAAATGAGGATTGTTGGTGATTTGTGGAGCAGTGTTTACATATGTCTAGAATCAGAGGAGTCTGAAGACAGCTACTTGCTTATGGCTGTAATTCTGTGTACTTTCTCCTTAAGGATCTAGAATTTTCTGACAGTTAAGGAAGGAAGAAGTGACTGAAAAAACATTGTGAATTTTTTCATCTACAGTAAACTTCTGATAATCCGGCACCTTTAGGACCCGGGGGGTGCCAGATTATCAAATAAACCAGATTATCGGGAAGGGGGGCTATGAAGGGTCTGGGGAGGGGGGGGATGCCACCCCAGACAGTTCGTAGCCCCCCCCCCTTCCGATAGTCCGGCTCTGCCCCAGGCGTCCCCGATTCAGCCTCTGCTGGTCAGTTTCAGCAGCGGCTGAATGGGGACGCCTGCTGCAGAGTAGCTGGGGTGCTACCGGGTTGGTCCGGTAGCGCCACCCCTCGGTGCTGCGAGACCAATCTGGCAGCACCCCAGCTGCTCTTGGGGACGCCTGGGACAGAGTAGCTGGGGTGCTGCCGGGTTGGTCCCAGCTTCCCTAATTCAGCTGCTGGTCAGTTTCAGCAGCAGCTGAATCGGGGAAGCCAGGCGCAGAGCAGCTCCAATTGTCCGGCTGCCCGGAGTGCTTCTGGGTTCCCGATGGTGCCGGACATCAGGAGTGCCGGAGCATTGGATTCCAGACCAATGGAGTTTTACTATATACACTTATTTCTCTTAAGTGTCCTTAATGAGCAACTTTATATGCTAGACCATGTTAACATACTTCCCCCAGAATGGATATATGACTTTAGAAACAATTTCCAAGTTTTTCCTGGCCCCTGATTTTGAGTATCAAATTCCCCCATAACTGGGTGGTACCCTTCTTCGGAATCTTCTGTTGGTTCAGAATATGTGACTGAGATCAGTATTTGGGACCACGTTGATAGAATTCTAGAAGTTTTTTGTGCTGTCATTAGACTAGAAGAGATGGTATCATTGATTGTAAGTTCCTGTGGTCTCTATAGCTTTGGGTGCTTATCTTTTCAAACAACATTTGTTGGAGGAGGAAGGGATCAGCAATTATTGTAATGTTAACCATCACTAGTATTTTTCAGTTTGAGGACAACAGCATAGTATAGTAGAGATATTATTTGAAGACAGCAGCACGATGACCATAAGAACATAAGCGTTCTCATTTTTTGAAAAGGCAGAAAAATGTCTATAGCATATTTGCCACTTTTAAATAGACTCATAGACTTTAAGGTCAGAAGGGACCATTACGATCATCTAGTCTGACCCCCTGCACAGTGCAGGCCACAAAATCTCACCCTCCCCTCCTAGAATAATCCTCTCACCTATATCTCAGATATTGAAGCCTTCAAATACTTTGAAGACCCCAAGATGCAGAGAATCCTCTAGCTGTGATCTGTACCCCACGCTACAGAGGAAGGCGAAAAACCTCCAGGGCCTCTGCCAATCTACCCTGGAGGAAAATTCCTTCCCGACCCCAAATATGGCGATCAGCTAAACCCTGAGCATGTGGGCAAGACTCATCAGCCAGCTACCCAGATGTATAATGCTCACCAGAGTTTAGTATATTCTATTACCTGTGATTGTTTTAATATCCCACTCCAGATGAGTAGTATCATGGTAGTTCATTAACTTACTTATAGGCACAGGGGCGGATATAGGGCAGGGCGAATGGGGTGGCCGCCCCAGGCCCCGCGCTTCAAAAAGCCCTGCGCATGCGCCGTGGCAAAGGGGGGGCCCCGCGGAATTACGCTGCCTGGGGCCCCGCAAAACGGTCATCTGCCCCTGCATAGGCATCTTTTACAGTTTACTTGTTCATGTTACCTTCATTCATCTTTCTCTTCTGATTCCTAAGTCTTGTTCAGCCCTTTGTTTCATGTCTCATATTTAGATTATCCTTTAGGGAAAGGAACTGTTCTTTGTACTCTGATTTAAGCAGTGCATTGCACAATGGAGCCTCTTTCCTGATTGGAGCCTGTAGATGCTACTATAATAGAAAATAGCAATAACAACAGTTCAGGATTTAGGATTCATGGACTTTTTGCCCTTTGAGGCATGCTCTGCATGTTCCTTAAAGTTTGTCTGTCCCCACAACAGCTCTCCCCATAAAAGCCAGTTGGGAAGCAGTAAACATTTCCAGGGAAAAAAGGTTAACACAAATAAACTTTTATTTCTTTGAAAAAATTAATAAAAATTTGTCATGTTTTTGAAAATTATTAGCAGCCAATGTTTTTCAGTTTTTTCATTAAAAAACAGTAAGGAAAATCTCATTATGAAAAAGGCCATTTTCAATTTTTAAAAAAGTTAAGACTGAGAGTATTTGATCAGCAAACTATTTACATTTTCAACTCTTGATAGTATGCAGGATTATTATATGACACATTATGCCTCAGTGCTAACCAGGTGCTTAAAATTTATACACTGCCATGGAGTAAATGTATCTCTTGCTTATGAATATAGATGACTCTGAGGACAGCTTGGCTGGCAGCTACATTATTAGGGTTTTTCAGGTGTGTGGTTTGATTTGAACAGTGACAAGCATTCTTGGTTGTATGCCGAGACTGTTCCAGGGATAGAGTCACTGCAACAAATTGTCAATGAGCATGTCTGTCATCCGTGGAAGGCTGCATGATACATGGCAAGAGGGCCGAGTATGCCACCTGCACATACACTGTTAGAAAAAACAACAGTAGTTAGAAAAAAAATCCATCATACCTAGTCTGAGATCATAATAATAGCCCAAATTAATGCCTAGTAAAACTTGGCTGAAAATGAATTTACAGGAGAGAAGAATTTAGTCCATTCTTGTTAAATGTTTTGTTATTTCTAATTATTCATTTCTTTAATAATTTCTATATCCCTCCACAAATTGACAGCTAGCAAGAACTGAGTGGAGAGGAAAGGCACACATACACTATAAAATGCCTTTCAGTGACCATTTTAAAAAAAGGAAGCATTGTGCAAGTGTTTCAGCTGGCCTGCATGGTATTAGAATCCCTTAAATGTTTTTTTCCCCTGCTGATCACTGTTGCTTGATTCATAGTAAGTAACAAATTGTGATGCTTGCCAGAACTGCCTGAAATTTGGAGAAAGTCTAGCTCTCAAAAAGTGGCTTTGGTGACAAGGGGACATGTATATTTAGACCAAACTCCTCTCAGGCAGAAACAGTCCAAATTGCCATAGCTAGAATAGTGGGTAACAAAATATCTGGTCCATCCCGTGAATAGTCAAATACCATATATTTAGAAATAGCCAAAAGTTTACAAACTGGCATGCTCCTATCTTTTCTTTTGTTTTTCTGGAGAAAAACATCTGAGAGATGTCTCCAGGTAAGCAATAGCTGGTTTTCTGGAATGCACACATGTGACATGATTTGATGAGGGTGTTTGACTTTTATTTGAAATTTTTTCTCCTGTTCAACCCAAAGTAAATAGCTATTGAATGGGGAGCTGCCCTCTCTCGTAGTTAAACACTTGTTTTCCCAGAGGGCCCCTTCAGTATTGCAAAACTCAAGGGCTGATACAAAACTGCTTGGCTTTGGTGCTTCGAAAGGAATGCAAATGCCTACCAACAAAAACGGTGGGGTCGGTGCCATTTCTGGTAAGTGAAACTGAAGTATAAGTTGGTCATGATCAAATGAGCTCCAGCTTTGACTTCTGAACTATATAAAAAACTCTTTAAGAGACAGAGAGTGAGAGAGATTTGGCAGGCAAGAAAAAAAAGTTTATTTTCATTTGAAAAAGTATGTACTATAAAAGTTTCCCTCTATTCCTGTTTGGCAATGATAATAGAAATACGGAATGGTTGGCTTTACCCTATGAAACAGTGCCAGCTTGGACTAGCGTCTTTTATTTCTACCTTCAAATTGTGCCTATTTCAGAGAAAGCTGTTCTCTTTTAGCATCATGTGTGGATTTTCGTATTATTATTATTGAACAGAAGATTGCCATTAAGTTGAATATATGTAAATGGAAGGTGGTTTATTTTGGTCTTCAGTAATATTGAATGTGAAAATATAATTAAAAGTGTCCTATCTCCACATGTATTGCAGTGAGAAAATTTTGATCCCCATCTCTTTGCTCCCCGCCCCCCAATAACGTTGATCTGTATAATTTTACAAGCTTGTGACTTAAATACTCCTGACACTGTTGTGTATCCATGCATTATGGAAAATGTACAAGTTCAGGCTGGCAGATTTCAGATCTGTATTTGGATAAAACTAGACTGAGATTGTTCCAGTTTGTAATCTGCATGTTCCTTGTGACAGCTCTTCTTAGAAAAAGAAAGATTAGTCTCATGATTAAGCTCTGGTCTGCGACCCATGTGAACCTGGGTTCAGTTCCTGATGCGGAGTGTCACAGATGCACTACATCACCCTGGGAAATTAATTAGGGCCAGATTTTCAGAACTCCTGAGCATACTGTGATAATAATTTTGGCTTGATTTTCAAATGGGTACGTTTTTATTTTCGGTCTTCTACCCATTGTGCCTGTCTTGCCTGTTTAGTGTATAAAGTTTGTCTTTTACCATATGTATCTTTTACATCTAGCACAGTGAGACCCTGATCTTGTTTGGAGCCTCTAATTGCTGGCAAACTTAATAATCTATCAGGAAGAGGAAGGCTACAAGTGGGGAATTAAAAAAAAAGAATTCAAAGATAATAAATAAAGAAAAAAGAGTAATGCTTATAAGTAAAAATACATTGATTCAGCACTACAATGGGAGGGCAGAGGGTGGGGGAGATGTTTGGCTTTAAAAGCATTTGCTTGCTTTGGATTTTTTTCCCCCGCATCCCAGATGATAAAAGGCAAAAGATGTTGTTTTCCAAAGGGTGTAGTCACAGCTTCTCCACACCCTCACAGAAATGTCTTCATGGACTCTGAACTTGAGTAAATATTGCAATTAACTAGCACTGTGCAATTTTTTTCAGCTGCAACCTTTTTGGTGGAAAATGCAGAATCAGCACCACTGAAACATTTAAAAAGTGTGTGTTTTGCTGGATTGTTTATTTAAAAAAATCCAAAAAGTCAAACCATTTTGTTTCAATCTTTCCTAACGGAAATGTTTTAATTCTTTTTCTTTTGTGGTTTTCATTTAGAAATTTCCATAATTTTATTAAACAGTTAAAATACATTGGAAATGTAACTAACCCACCAGTGTTTGATTTTTCCTTTTTGATTAGCTGAAAATGTATAAATTTGGTTTCGGCTTAATCCCAACAATTTTCTTTTAATTGCCAGCAAACTGAAAAATCTGTTATTTTTAATGGCATCTGTTTAGAGACTGGCATCCAAATTGGTATCTCTCACCTAGGGACAGGAGAATGCCATACAGGCCCCTCTTTATCCCATTTGCCTCAACAATAATGCGGGCCAAACTTTGCAGAGCTACACCAATGAGGATTCCCTGCAGTTCTTGGAGGGAGAGTTAATGACATGCTTTCCCCCCCATCAACAGCTGTCTGAACTGCTTTCCCACTGCTTGTTGTGGAAGTGGACAGGACAGTCCATGATATGTTTGCTTCAGCAAAATATTTAAAATCAAATAGAGCAACCTCATTGAATAAATGCTTGATTGTGCCATATATTTTGGACACACAGCTGATCACTTGCATGACAATGATCACTATGTGTAACTGTGCCGGAGCTTAACACAAGCATGATTCTAAAAGCATGGATTGTGCAGATTAAAATTGTTTCTACTTTGTGTGTGTGTGCTTCTACTTTGGCACTTAGTTTTCTATAAATTTCCCAGAAGTGGTGGAGAAAAAGGCCAAAGAAAAACATTAGTCCTTCTTTTCCCATCCATCTCTGAATATATAAGAACAAACAAACAGCCATAATGGGTAAGAACAATGGTCCATCCAGCCCAGTATACTGTCTGCCAATGATGGCCAATACTAGATACCCCAGAGGGAGGGAACACAACAGGTAATCCTCACGTGCAGGGCTTGCCAAGCGGCGGCGAGCCATGCTCACCAGCCGCGCAGTTTGGCACGCTGCGCATGCGCAGACCGTGCTGCGTGGCTGTGCTGTCTTGTAATCTACTCACCACGGGCCCACCTCCAGAGAATCTACTCACCTGTCACCCACCTCCAGAGAAACAGAGGCTAGGGACACCATTCCTACCCATCCTGGCTAATAGCCATTGATGGACCTAATCTTCATGAATCAACCTAGCTCTTTTTTGAACCTTGTTAATGTCCTAGCCTTCACCACATGCTCTGGCAAGGGAGTTCCACAGGTTGACTGTGTGCTGAGTGAAGAAAAACTTCCTTTTGTTTGTTTTAAACCTGCCACCTATTAATTTCATTTGGGGTACGTCTAGACTACAAGCCTCTTTCGAAAGAGACTTTTTCAAAAAAATCTTTTGAAAAAGCCTCTTTCGAAAAAGATCATCTAAACTGCAACCCCTTCTTTCGAAAAAGCAAGCTGCTTTTTTGAAAGAGAGCACCCAGGCAGTCTGGATGCTCTCTTTCGAAAAAGCACTGTTTGCATTACATAGCACCTTTTTTCGAAAGAGCACTTTCGAAAAAAGGCGTTCTTCCTCATAAAATGAGGTTTTTTGTGGTCGAAAAAACTGCCGCATTCTTTCGATTTACTTTCAAAAGAACGTGGCAGCAGTCTAGACGCAGGGGAAGTTTTTTCAAAAAAGTCTACTTTTTTCGAAAAAACCCTGTAGTCTAGATACACCCTTGGTGACCCCTAGTTCCTATATTGTGGGAATAAGTAAATAACTTTAAAAAAAATTCGGAAGAACAGATGCGTTCTCTGGACGTGGTGGAGTTTTTCCGGCATACCTCTGGTATATCCCAGAAAAACTCTGTAGTGTAAACATAGCTTTAGTCTCCTCTTATCTAAGCTGAAAAGTCCAAGTCTTTTTAATTTCTCTTCATAGGGGACCTGTTTCAAACCCCTAATAATTTTTGTTGCCCTTTTCTGAACCTTTTCCAATACTAATATATCTTTTTTGAAATGAGGCAATCACTGAATGTATGCACTGTACTTTTCCTCGCATACTGCATCTTAGCATACTCCTTCACTTCTAGAGGTAGTGCTGGTGGGAATAAAGAATATCATTAATCATGAGAGAATCTGAATAAGAGAAACAGTTTATTCCACTTCTGAGATGAAATTACTTGAAAATCTCCTACTAGTAGGAGTACAGTTACACCAAGGGAAGGTTTATACAGGTAGTTTTTAAAAAATATACCACAGTATCAGAACACATCTGGCCCAAATCTGATCTTTCTCTCAATTAAGTGAAGCTTGGATTGAATATTCCAATTTTAGAGCTATCATTGGCCAATCCCCATCACAAGCCCACCTTGCTGTTCATTCATTTATTGTGCATATATTCCCTCTTCTCTGTCCATCTCCATAACTGCCAAAGTTTGGAGTTACTCCATAATGTTGGATTCCACTACAGGCAGTCCCCGGGTTACGTACAAGATAGGGACTGTAGGTTTGTTCTTAAGTTGAATTTGTATGTAAGTCGGAACTGGTACATATTGTAGGGGAAACTCTAGCCAAACATTTCTCCAGAGCTCAGTTTTATTCTCCCACACCTCACTTCCCTCAGTCCTTTATTCTCAAGCTGAGGTGCCTGCTGAGAAAAGCCGCTCCACGTCTCCCTGGTCTGCTGGGGATGGGTGAGGGGGGGCGCTAGCTTCGCATCTCCGTGGTCTGCTGGGGGGAAGCAGCTAGTGTGGAGTTGCCTCACCCCGTTTGTAAGTAGGGATCCGATGTAAGTCGGATCCATGTAACCCAGGGACTGCCTGTACAAGGCTTTGAAGAGCTTCTTTACTGAGCCCCAAACTATGACTCTATTTATACTGCTATGGCAGGAGTCCCCAAGTGGTGCTGTTAGACATGGTCTTACATGTTCTTTTCTCTTACTGAGCAAGAAAGTGTTGATGATTGGCAGGAGGTGCAGAGGAATTGACTTTGGGCTTCTTGTGCTTAACTGAAGGGAAGAGGGAGCTGTTGGAGTTGCAGAAGCTTGTTGTCTGCCTTGGGCTCTGATTAGTATCCATTCTAAAAGCAGAGTTTCTCCCTGATGCTGGCTGAGGTTGCTGGAAAACTGGATTGCCCTGCATGGTTTTAGCATTGTATGCGAATTAAGTTAAACACTGAGCATACCCAAGCTCCACATCACTGATTTCTCCTCTCCTGGGAAGCCAATCTAAAAGGCCCAGGACATCTGCTACCCCTCAGCAAAAGGGAGATGCCATGGGTACAGGAACTAGGGATGAAGAGGGAGGGTGAAGATGCTACAACTTCCCTGAGCTCTCAGCTTATCGCCTGGGGTCCCTGCTGCCACCCCACATACCAAGTTTTTGACTGTAGGCCCTGCACACTGGGAGCTCTGTTGCCAGCCCCGCATGCTGGGGTCCCAGTTAGAGCCCCCCACACCAGGAGGCAGCACCGCTCCCGGCATGCAAGGAGGCAGCAGAAACCCCAGTGCCCAGAGTTCTGGCTCCTGGCCCCCATGTTGGGGCTTTGTTCTCAACCTCATTTGGGGGTAGCAGGTCAACAGCAGTAAGGGGGCTCAGCACTCCCACTTTTTTAAATGTTCTGACACTACTGGGCGATGCTGGTGTAAAAATAAGACAGTGGTGACGTCAGTGAGCTCAACAATATTTTCCATGTTTTGACACTCCCTTGCAGGTGATGCATGATGCACTTACCAAAACTTTGACTGGCAAACCTCAGATTGTGTGAGATTCATGACAGAGCAACCTGTCCACTTGATCCCAGCAGAGAACAATTAGACTTGCTGGAGAACATCAAAATTACAGTAAAGAGTTTTTGGCCAAGGGTAGAAAACAGAGTCACAGACAGGGAGTAGGAGTCTAAGAGGAGGCCCAGCTGGAGTTTAAAGAGAGGAAAGAAAGACCGCTTGTCAGAGGCCATGGAAAGAGAGCTGGGTATTAGAGTTGAAGAAATATGAAGAATGCTTCAACATTCTTTTATACACAAAAAGTACAAGACTTTACGAACTGATATATCTTTAAGAAAAAGAAAAGTTATATAACATTTTGGGCCTACAGCTACGCTGATCATATCCTCTCTAATAAATAGAACTGTAAATCTGAGCTTCAGTTATTTTCATCTTTAACAAAGTGAATCACAAAAGGCACACTTGCTCCACTGAACTGAAATATGTGAAGCAGGCATTACGAAAGGTTCTCTGTGACAAGCTTCTACTGCTAGCACCAGTTCTCTTTAGAGAACTGTAGAGACTAATAACATAATGATAAGTCCGAGTGGTAGTACTCAGGAGGGTTATTAATGCATTCTACTCTATTATTAACAGGGCATGTAAATTCATGCAAGTGAAATGGGAAAAATATCATTATCTCATTTTTTAAGGCAGTGTAAGATTATTACACTGAATAGTCTATACAGAATATATCCTAGAATTATATTAATGCCTCCTATGGGCACGTCTACACAGCAGGGCTAAAGCCGAAATAAGCTGCACAACTTGAGCTATGTCAACTGTGTAGCTTAAGTCGAAATAGCTTATTTCAGCTTTCGGCGCTGTCTACACAGCAGGAACTCCAAGGTAGAGCCCTCGCCCTCCAACTTCCCTTACTCCTCATAAAATGAGGGTTACAGAAGTTGGAGTAAGAAGTCCTCCAGCTTGACATTATTTCAATATTCTGTTGAAATAACTGCTTGTAGCGTAGACACGGACTTTGTAATTTTGGAATAATGTTATTCCGAAATAACACTGCTGGGTAGACATGGCCTGTGCTACAACAGTTTTTAGGAGTAAAGCTTATTTAAAGTTAGCACCTGTAGACCATCAGATTTTAAGGTCCTTGTAGGAGTGGAAAAATGTCCTGATTAGTGCTATTAGCCTTTGAGTTAATCAACTATGGGATTCTATTTGTCAAAAAGATCTTGCTGTGGCGAGGGGAGTGGCACTCAAATGAGTCCATTCATTCCTCATGGGTAAATCCAAAGTGGTCATCACAGGCTCCTCCACCTTCACCCTCAATCCAACTGCTTTCATGTGCAGAGTTCTAAATGTGTACCACCCTGTCTGGGATCCTTAGGACTGGAAGGGGGAAACTAAGGCCCGGGGACCAGATGCAGTTCCTGGGTTACCTGGATCTAGCCCACAAGGCTTGGGGCTTCCGCCCAGTATTGGAAAATCCGGGGAGCCTGTGCTGATGGGGCTGGAGCATACAAAATCTACTAGCCTGGGCCTCCCAAGGCTCTGGTGTGTGAGGGAAATGTGGAAAATATCTTTCTCCTTGTCAGGCAGGGGCCACCTCAGTGGGTCTTTTTTTTTGCTTCTCACTTTTGTGCAGCCCCCAAATGAGGCCTCCTACCCAAAAAAGGTCCCCTCCTTAGGATTTATGGAGCCCTACCCAGTACTGTTAAACTGGTGCCTCTATACTAGGGGGGAGGGATAGCTCAGTGGTTTGAGCATTGGCCTGCTAAACCCAGGGTTGTGAGTTCGGTCCTTGTAGAGGCCATTTGGGGTAAAAATTCATCAGGGATGGTACTTGGTCCTGCTGAGAAGGCAGGGGACTGGACTCAATGACCCTTCAAGGTCCCTTCCAGTTTTAGGAGATAGGCAATCTCCATTAATTTATTTATTATTAATTTATACCCAATGGCAACCTGGGGTATGTGCGATGATTTTTTTGGAGATTGATTTTATTATCTTCAGCAACACACTATTGAAATATTTTTAAAGCAAATTTTAAACTAAGATCCTGTAGACTAACACTGTAAATTTAGAAACTGACAATATATACCTGGGGTTGGCAAATGCCTGTTAAATGGCTTCATTACCACTTGAATGGCTCTTTTACAGGTTCAATGTTTGCTAATAGATCTGGCAGGCTTTTTCATTTTTATGTTAACTAGATCATCTCCCAAGGAAGCAGAGCCACAGAACAGGGAAAGGAAGATGTGGGTAGGTGGACATTAAGACTCAGTGGTACCCCAAATGTTCAGGTGCCCTATGCAACTGCATATTCTGTGTATCAGTAAGGGGCACACTGCTGGGAGCTGATGTAAAGCTCTTTGAAGTCAATGGAAAGACTCCTGTTGATTTCAGTGGGCTTTGAACCAGGCAGTTAATGAATATATCAAACCACTGTGAGAAAGCATGAGGTAATATGGGCTTCAATAGGCTGATGATACCTAGTTCTTCATCTTGTTTTTGATCAGCAACACCACCACAGTCCCTTAGATGTGCTTGTGCCCCTCTTGCCCACAAAGCAAGGAGTTCAAGTTCAGTCTGGCTAAAACAGAGGTGATGCTGCCTTGTCCGCTCCAGTAAAAAGAGGGAAGCACTTTGTAGGCCTGGCAAGAACTCTTGATCTCCACTCTCACTGAAAGCATCTTCTCTCTGTTTGCCAAGGTAGCATGCAGTCTTGGAATCTTTCTGGTTTGATTGCTATTGCCAGACACCCAAATAGTGGCAATGGTTAGAAATATCTTTTAGCTGGTTAGGAGACTCCACCTTTTCCTGTCAGACACTTGAGCATTATGATCCATGCCTTCATCACCTTAATCCTACTGAAAGAGTAATGTCATCCATTTTAGCTTTGCTGGCTGTGGAATCTTCTGCTCATAGTTCCATGTGTAAGCGGGGGAATGGTCCCGCTATTGTGGGGAACTTACCCCATGGCATCCCTGATCCCGAGGGCTCCCCCTCTACTCTCCTGAGTAGCAGAGTCCTTGAAACCCCAACAAGGCTGGGCCCAGGTTTCCTGGGGCTTAATCCCTGACTACATAGTCACTTGAGGCAGGGGCGAGGGTGTCCCCACTCCGAGGTGCTCTCTTCACACTGCATGCTTTCTTGGCCCAGTGATCATTTCATAAGGTTCAAAGCAAATACAATTTATTAAACATCAACTGATTAAAGAGAAAAGAATAAGAAAAAATGAGAATGGTTAAATGAGAACACACAGTCCTGTTCTGTAGCACGGGGACGTCAAAACAGCAGTCTGCAGAGTATAAGGACAGTTCACAGTCTCTTCCTTAGAGGCCCTGGATGTGCTGTAGGGGGGCTGCAGGCTGGACACGCTTGCTCTGCCAGTGACCACACAGCCTCAAGCTCTAAGTGGCCAGACCCCTCTCCCAGTCTGGCCTGCTGGGCCTCTCAGCTGGTGATATCTCCCTGCCCAGAGCCTCTCCCCGCACTTTGCTGGTCCCAGCTGCTCACCACACCCAGCTGCAGGCTGTGCTGTTTTGCCAGTGTCCAGCTCCTTGCGTTGCTTCTCTGTCCCTTTTGGCTCTCTGAGCGCTGCCAGTCTGCTGCTCAACACAGGGTCTGCGCTCCTTGGGCTGTGTGTGCCTGGCTCTGTTGCTGCAGGACTGCCTCTCCACACAGCTTGCTCCTCTTAGCTGTGTCTCAGCCCTCTCCTTGCTCAGAGAGACCCAGAAAAATCCCTGCACACAGGGAGGACAGGGCCTGGCCTCTTACTTTCCTCACTGGCCTGTCCAACCTGTCAATCAGGCCGAGCTGGAGTGTTGGCTGCTTTCCATTGTCTCTGGGGTCTGTCAGTCTCAGGTCCCTGATTTCTCATGGACCTTTCCCCGTTTGATACTGGGAGCTGGCGAACCAAAAACTCCCACAGTGTTTTAGTAAGGGGCTAACAGTCCCCTTACACATGCACAGCAGCCTACCTGTTAGGTATTACAGACTAACTAGAACAGCGGTTCCCAACCTTTTCCAAATGGGGACCCATTTTGACAATTCAGGAAGACTTGGTGACCCAAGGCAATTGAAAATGGGGAGAGGAGAGGAGAGGAGGCAGAGCCACCTGGGGAGACACTTGGTGACCCTTTTGAAATGTAATGGCGACCCATATTTGAGTTCTGACCCATAGGTTAGGAAACCCTGAACTAGAACATGTTACATTGATTCTTTGTACTCTCTTTTGGTTTCCCCTCCTATTCTGGACTATCCTGAAGGCTGTCCCTCACGATAGTATTTCGCTTGAAAATTTCACTAAAATGGGATGCTCTGTGGCTGACACAGAATAGTCAGGACCTTGAAGCTGAATGTTTGTGGTAGCAGAAACATGAGTCCCATGGCAGTGGGACTTGTGCTCCTAAATCACCTTTAAAAATTTCACTCTATGAGTATAACCCCTCAAATTAAATATTTAATCTGTGTAATGCCCTTTGGTATTCTAGAAGATTTAGTCAAGCAAATTGAGAGTATTTCAAGGATTTTCTATAGGATGGTAATGCCATCTGTAAACAAATATCACAGTCCACATTCAAAAGAAGAACTAAGCTCATGAAATTGCCCTTTGTATGCCAATCAGCCTTTAGCATAAACAGTGTTTACAATGATACTGTATTTTTGTAAGACAGAAAAGCAGCAGCATCATGTTTCTGCGTGGGTTTAGTTTCCTCTGTTGCGACACCATAATTATAACTAATATTGCAGTCTATCTAAATGTCTAATGAGAGAGGAGCAGATGCTGCTACAGTGCCCACAAAGTAAAAATGCATTCCTAATCTAGACATTAGGAATAAACAACAGCCACTTTTGTATAATATTCCAAGAGATTGGCTTTATTTTTGAAACAGATAAAAGGAAGAAGCTGAAATAGATTCATGATTTCACAGTTCATGTTTTGCCTAGTGCAGTGCTATTGCAGTTTTAGTTCTGTGCCAGTACTTTTTTACTCTTGTGTTGCTACTTATTCAAGCACAATAAGGTCAAATTAAATCCATACTCGAACCACAAAGAAAAATTTGCAGCAGAATTGAAATCATCATGATACAATAGAGATTAACAACTGGATAGGAAGTTGCATTCATTAATGTAATTTAATCTTTGCTTGTTTTTGCTCACAAGGATAATGCCATGAGATCCAAATCCCATTTTCCTGTGATTCCCAGGTGGACATCAGCAGTCATCTAATATTACAATAGTATGTCTTAGTACCATATGAATAATCCTCTTCATTTTTAGTGTTAACCTAGACCCTAGATAAATGATTCAGACAGTATAAATGATTCAGACAAACAGGCATGCACACAAGCTTTGAAGTGCGTGTGCGTCTGAATGTACTGATGAATCTCATGCCAACCATCTACACATTCCATGCTGTTAGCAGCTAATGGTTAAAGATTTGACACACTACAATGGGAAGAAAATAAAAATCTGTATCAGAATATGTTTCAGAACCATAAAGCAGTA
Source organism: Pelodiscus sinensis (assembly GCF_049634645.1). Lineage (NCBI taxonomy): Eukaryota > Metazoa > Chordata > Testudines > Trionychidae > Pelodiscus > Pelodiscus sinensis. Next base: position 158,529,259 of record NC_134712.1, read on the forward strand.
TTTGAAAGTTTAAAACACACACACACAACAAGAGAAAAGGAGGAAGTTTAGTAAATATGCTGCAAATGGTGTAGCCTGGTAATTAAATGTTAACATTTATAGGCAAGTAGATCTAAGTCTACAACAGGAAATTGTTTTCAAATGGAAAGTTTTATTGGGGGACTAGAGATGTAATGTTTTCTTGAACTCAGAGATGGCATTGTGTTTTGAGCTGTTTTAATTCTCCAGTAAACCACATTGATGAGCAGAATTAATAGCATTATTTTACTCAGTATTTTTTTCTTGTTCACCAAAATAAACACCGATATTAACCCAGAAAAAATAGGGTTATTTTCACTGTTGTTCAGCTGTTGTTGTGGTGGTAATAATACTGATAAATTCCCAGGGAAAAAAAATATAAAAACTGAATGCAAAGAGCCTTACAAAAGAACAACACAAGGTAAGGACATTTATAAAATAGCACAAACCTTTGAGTAGTAACAATTTCAGTACTATTTTTAAAGTTTGGCAAGACTACTTAAGAGAGCAAAAGTTTATTAAACCCAGCTAATGTGTAATGGAATAGCTAGTTATTTCCAGGTCTTCAGACCTGCAGCCTGACGCGTGCCTCTATCAATCTTGGGTTTAGGAATTTTAAAAATTACTTTATAGGAGAACAAAGAGTTTATTTGCAATCTGAATTGGACAAAATCAAACATAAAATACTAAGCCACAGTATTTGCTTAAAATACTAAGCAAATTTGTACAGGACATCCCGGCTATAAGTTGCCCAGGATATACATCCAATCTGCACTAAAGTCATTGACACTTGTAGGACATAATGCATTATAAGTCCTCCCATTCCCCACTCTTAAGTTGCACACAAAAAAAATGCATAAAATGAAGTCAGCTGCGAGAAAAAAATTCCCCGTTTTAAGTTGATTTGCCATAAGTCCAAGTTTTTTGGAACGTATCTTGGACTTAAAGCGAGGACGACCTGTATCATTTTGTAAACCAATTCTTTCTTCACTTGAGGAAGCTCTTTAGTCACTAAGTTTCAAATTCTATCTTGTGGAGTGTCTGCTCACTTAGGGTACGTCTAGACTACACGCCTCTTCCAAACAAGGCTTTTTCAAAAGATATCATTTGGACAGCCACAAGGGTTTCAAAAAAGTGAGCTGCTTTTTCAAAAAAGAGCACCAAGGCAATCTGGACGCTCTCTTTCGAAAAAGCCCTGTTTGCGGTCAAGAATGCCTTTTTTTGAAAAAGCTCTTTCAGAAAAAGGCATTCTTCCTGGTAAAAGTAGGTTTACCAATTTCAAAAAACCCTCGCTGTGTTCTTTGGATTTAATTTCGAAAGAACGCAACGGCAGTCTAGATGCAGGTGAAGTTTTTTTCGAAAAAAGGCCACTTTAAAAAAAAAAAAAAATCAGTAGTCTAGACACACTAGGAAGTGTGTGTTGGTGGTTGTATGGCATACAGATGTTCTATTTACATGGCAGCTTTGTGTCATGAAAAATTCAGGGTGGTGGATCCAGCTGTACGTGGGGGTTCCTGCTTTCTTGAATTTTGTTATGCAGAAAACCAGTTGTTTTCCCTTCCAATCATTCGTTAATTGCACATTTTCTTTATTACAGTGTGCAACACATTTGGGCTTTCAGTAGCCTCTCCAGAGTTTTGCAATAAAGGCTGAGGCATATTAGAAACACAGTGAGACGTATTTATTGTGTGACACCAGCCTGCTAATGTGAATAAGTATTTAAGTGATACTAATAAAACCAGGGTTTTAATCAATCGTTTTTAAAGTACTTTACAGTGGAGGTCAGTATCATTATCTTCTTTTACAGATGGAGAAACTGAGGCACGGGAAGGGGAAATTACTTGCTCAAGCAGCACAATATGGGAAACAAAAGTACAACCCCTGTCTCCCAAGCCTTAGTTCATCACTGTGTCCCTTTCACCAGAATTCTGCAGGAAGTTATGCCCCTTATTTGGCGGAAATCATTATTCACTGACTTCAGTGGCTGCTGTTACAGCTTCCCAAAGAGAGACCCACAAGTTAATGCATTCAATTAATAAAATGTAGGATGTTTGACCTCCTCGTGCCATCCTTTCTGGCGTTAGATACATGCCAACCATTTCTGTTTCTGAATGTCTATGGCTTTCAGCTCGCATGGCAACACAAAAATTCCTTTTCCAGTGACCAGTTAAGACAATGTGGTGGGACTTGTGCCTTACTCTGGGCACTTTTTCAGATGGGTGTTATTTCTTTCCGCCCACAAGCACTGTCAAAAGTCTTCCTGACGTGCTTAAGAAAGAGAGAGCCAGTTCTCTAGACCCCATCAAAGTAGGGCTGTGTAGAAGAGACCTGAAGGCAAAAGGCTACTCTGTGAATACCACCTCCAATCCCAATGCACAGGGCTTGACAAATACACTTGCCCACAGCAAGTAACTTTTGCAAGCTGGCGAGTGCAGGGGCGGACTGGCCCAGTGGGCCATTATAATGGGCTGGCTGAAGCCCGCACTACAGGTGGCGCGGCCCCATCCAATCTGCCAGCCGGCAGAGGAGCAGAGCGCTGCTGGGGAGGGGGAACTGCGGCGATTTTCAGCGCTGGGCTGCCTGTGTGCAGCTGCGGTGCGAGGAGGCGGAGCGCCAGCAGACACCAGGACGCTAGTGTGACGGGGCACCGCCGACTTTAAAGGGCTACGGCAGCTCGGCTCTGGCTGCGTGTCCCCAGCAGCTGGTTGCAGCGCGCGGCGGAGCCAGGCTCCGCTCCGCCGGCTCCAGTCCTGCCATGGCCCCAGCCCCTCGCCGGTGAGAGACCGCTCCCTGCTGACCACCTGACTCGCTGCGCCCACCCCGAGCCCCATCTGGCTTTTGCTGCCCATTCCCCACGCCGCCCCTACACCCCGGATCCCCTGCTCTCCCTCTGGCTCTGCGCTGCCCTTGCACCCCGCACCCTGCTCTCCTCCCCAGCTCTGTGCTGCCCGTTCCCTGTACTGCCCCTAGACCTCGATCCCTCTGCCCCTCCCGTTCCCCGCATCCCATTCACTGTGCCTCCACCGCACCCTGCTCCCCCTGCTCCCTGCATCCCTCTGCCTCTGTGCCTCCTGTTCCCCGCACCACCTCTGTCCCCCCCCCCACACTGTTCCCTGCACCCCTCTGGCTCTGTGCTGTCCCTGCACCCTGCTCCCCCTGTGGGTCGGGAGTGAGGGGTGCTTGTCCATAGGGAGGGGCTGCACAGGGCAGGGAAAAGGCTGCTCTTACTCAGCAGCGAGTGAAAGGGGGAGTTCACTTGAAGCGCCTTTGCCTTTATGGATAAAATGAATGAAAATGCTATTTGTTATTTATAGGGCTAAAATGCTGGGACAAAAATGAAAACAAACAAAAAAAACCCATTGCAAAATGCAAACGTGTAAAAGACAACAAAAAGCGGGGGGGGGGAATGTTTTGCTTGGGGCAGCAAAAAACCTAGAGCTGGCCCTGGGAGAGGGGAAGCGGCTGGGCCAGACTGTTGGGAGGGGAAGGGGAAAATATGGGAAGGGGCTTGTACTGAGCGGAGGGGAGGGGAGGGGAGGAGGTCAGGAGAAGAAGAAGAAAGGGGAAGGCACCAAGGGACAGGGGTGCAGGAGAGACAAATTCCAGGGGGCCAAGTGCAGACAATGAGGAAAAGGGCAGGAGGGGAGGTGTCGGTGGGAGGGGGGAACAGGGTGATTCTGGGAGAGGACAGGGTAAGGGCACTGGGGGCTAGACGGAGGAGGGGGAGGTGCTGGGAGAAGGCTTGAAAGAAGGGATGGGCATGAGGAAGGCGGGGATGGAGCAAGGCATGTGTGAGGGCACGGGCATGAAGGGAATGGGGGAAGAAGGTGATGAAGGGGTGGGTATCAGGGAAAAAGGGGGCAGGGGCAGTGAGGGAAGGGGGAGGAACCAGGAGGGTGCAGGTGCCAGGAGATTCTGGGGGTGAAGCAGAAGGGCAGACACCTGCAGGGGAGGGACTAGCATCAGAGGAGAGAGGCAGGGCAGGTGCGTAGAGGGAGGTGTTAGGAGAGGGGATGTGGAGGGGTAGCTCACTTGCTCAGAGTGGGGCTACTAGAGGAATGGGCACAGGGGAGAGAAGGACTGGTGGAGGGGGGCAGGTCTCAGGAAGGCTGAGGTGAGCGAGAAGGGCAGGAGTCAGGACAGCAGAGGAGGGTGAGGGGTTGGGGGGCAGCAGGCACCAGGGGAGCAGATGGAGCAAGGGGAGGAGACATGGCAGCAGAGGGAAAGGTAGATATTTATTAATAACTTGGGTGATATTTATTAGGAACATTTTAGTAATTACTGTTCTTATTCTTATTAGAAATTTATGCCATTAAAAAAACACACTTTTTTTGTGGGGGAGAGTGGCGAGTCCCTTTTTTGTCTGGCAAGTAGGGTTTTCCATAATTTGTGGAGCCCTGCCAATGCAATCAACTTCCCCTGGAGAATTTTTTCTTCTTGTCAGGATCCTTGTCTGAAAAAGAGACTGAGAAAAGAAAGATCAAGGCTGACTCCACTGAATGTTCAGCCCTTTTACAGATCCATCTGTCCAACATCAAGGGAAGAGATGCAAATCATTTATTTTTGCTGTAGGGTTGAACTCAAGAGTCTTATTGTCTTGCAAACAGCTGGTGGGTAGTTGTTTGTTTTGAGCATTGTACATATTGTGGGTGAGAGACACATTTTTATTCTGTTTCCCACTGAGACTGATGAAGTGGTGACAGGCTCCGAAGCAGAAAATGAATGCGCTCTAATGGTACGGCTATTCGGTAGTGATGCATAACCATTTGCGCGTAGTTTGTCATAGGGTTTAGACTCAGAGTAAAGGTTTTTGTGGGCTGCAGTGTGGTGAGCTGCAGCTGTTACTAAAAGAGTAAAAGACTTGAAGGAGCCGAGGGCGGTTCTTTGCAGGCTGACCACCTAATTTGAGCGGCTTTACTGCAGAGATGAAGGAGGGGTGGAGTGGTCAGTGGTTAGGTATTTGTATGGGTGGGGGGAGTCTTGACAGCAGCAGCCGCTAGATAAAAATAAGCGTAATTAATGCTGAAGAATCCAGGGCACAAAGTTGTGTTGAAATCACGAGGGAGGTAGGGAGGTGCGGCATAACTGTTTGTGAGCTGTTTCCTTGGGAAGTTAAATACATCAAAAAACCCCAGGAAAGAAACGTGTCATTAAATGATCTAGGAATTGCAACTCGCTCAGCCTCAGTAGAGAAAAATTTGTACTGGGGGCAGGGAACGGGGCCACAGTGGGGGAAAAATATAGTGTTTTTGAACGCTACCTTTTCAAACAACACATTTCCACTCCTCCCTGGCTCTCGGGAGTTCAAATTTCGTTGATTGTGCCCTCAGGCTCCTCCCTTGTGTTTACATTTTTTACTGGCTTTTTTTTTGGCCGAATCAAAGTCTCATGCATACTTTCTCCAGCAAAGCTAGCTACCTTCGGCAGCAGCTGCAGCAGCAGCAGCAGCAGGAACTGTGAAGACTTGTGCCCCCTATGAGCTGGCGGCTTGCAAGGCTTCTGCTTTTCCCCGCATGTAGTATTTTGCTAGGGGAATAGTTGCAGATTTTCATAAAGCCAGGGACTGACTACTGGAGAGATTTCCTGCAGTTGTCGAGTGAAAGGTAAGAGGTTCTTTTACGGCTGAGAGCTGGAAACACAGCCCACCTGCTTTTCTCTGTGTGTTAATACGTAGGGGAAGAGCTTGCAAGGAGTGGGGATTTGTGCTTAGCACAGGGAAGAGAAAGGAAAAAGACAAGCGTGCAACACCCCCCCCCCTCCCTTCAGTCGTTTAACCTTGCAGGAATGCAGCTCTGGACTTGTCCACATTTGCCCGAGGGAAGAAATATGTATATGTAAAGTTGGAAAATAATCCTGCTCTCTTGCAATGTTTCCTGCTGTAAAGGGATCAATGGTACATTGTGTGTGAGATTGTGTTTGTAACCTTTCCCTTGCTGCTCAGTGGACTGGGTCAGAACTGTTGTTCCTGGCCCTGTGGTACATGTGTTTACCTAGCTGGCTTGCGTTTGCCTGTGTTTTCACAAGTGGTGACTGACTGGAAAGGGGGATAGCGGTAGGGACAAGTCAAAAAGGCTGAGAGACTGAAATGCTTTTTAACTCAGAAGCCCGCTTGCAGGTATTTGGATATCAAGAAAGGAAGTGCCAGGAAACACAGACTTGGAGGGGAGCTGAATGCATGTGTATGTTTCGACTTCTGCTTTTATTGGTGTTACTCTTTGTAAATTCGTTACAGGTACGGAAATACCTTCCAGTCTGAGAGAGCCTGATACCAGTCTGTAGTTCAGGTTCAGTGTTGGGTGTTTGCTGGGTCTGAGCCTAGGCAGTTCAAGAAGAGCCAGCCTACCTCTTGTGATGGGAGGTCAGACTATAAGAAAGTGGGCCCCTCGAGTTTGAGTAACTGAATTCCAGCACTACTTAGATCTCCACTGTTTTGAACTCCCCTTGTTTTTTGACTGCACGCTGTAAAACAGTGGAGTAACAGAGCTGCTTCCTTGGAAAAAATGAGAGCATGCCTGAGCTATGCACTGAAATGAGGTATTTCAGACAGACAGCTTTTGTAATGCCAGCTCTTAGCAAGGTGCATTTAGCTTTGCTTTGGTAGTGTGTGTGCCAATTTCTCTTTGCCAAAAAAGAAACTATTTTCCTCTCTGTATGTGTAGTATCTTTTCTAACAGCTGGGTAAGTGGGAAATTAAAAACAAAAATCAAGATTGAAATATTCCAAAGCCTTCATGCAGACCTATTCCAAGAAGCGACGAGGAGTCCTGTGGCACCTAGACTAACTGAAGTGTAGGAGCATAAGCTTTCGTGGGCAAAGACCCACTTCGTCAGATGCATGCATGCATGCATCTGACGAAGTGGGTCTTTGCCCACGAAAGCTTATGCTCCTACACTTCAGTTAGTCTATAAGGTGCCACAGGACTCCTCATTGCTTTTGCAGATTCAGACTAACACAGCTACCCCTCTGATACTATTCCAAGAAGATGTCTTAAGAAAAGAAAAAAAAATCTAGTGGTTAAGTAGTATTGGGGCAGTATGCCAAAGCTTTGTGTGTGTATGGGGGAGGAGGGGGAGAGGGGTGTTGTTTCTAGCTCATGGAATTGTAGTGGTTCATCTCTAATTTTTGTTCTAGAAAAAATAGCCAAGATTTCTTTCATCCTAAGATATGTCAAAATGATCTGAAATCCTGCACTTCCTGAGAGGCACTAAGTGTCCTCAACTCCCATCAGAGTGAAGGCATTTAGAGTGCATTGTAATGGGTTTAGGCTTGATCTACACTAAGACCATATGTTGTTATAATTATACGGCTCACAGGTGTGGAAAAATACCCAACTTAGGCTTCATCTACGCTATCATGGGCTGTAGATCTAAGTTAAGCATCTATACCTACATCAATAATAAAAGTTAAGCAACTTTATCTACATGAATAATATAGCTGAAGTCGGGTACTTGGATCTACTTATCATGGTATCTTCACTGCAGTAAGTCCACAGCTAACGTTCTCCCATTGACTCTTCCTATGCTACTCATTCTGGTGGAGTACTGGAGTCGAAGGGAGTGCACTCAGCAGTGGATATATCACAGCTATACTAAATAAATTGACCCTGTTGGATCGATTGAGTCCTGTCAATTTGGCAGGTAATGAAGACATGCCCTCAGTTATACCAGTCTCACCTCCAATGCAGACAGTGGCATATTGACAGAAGAGCTTTTCCCATCAACATAGTGGCTTCTGCCTCTCAGGAAAAACTCTCCCATCAGTGTAGATAGCACCTACACCGAGCACTATAGCAGTGCAGCTGCAGCACTGTAAATGCAGACAAAGCCTGCAGTTAAAAAGAAATAACTTCAGAGTAACCTTTAGTTTCCCAGGATTCACAAACATAATCCTGCTTCATTTTCCCTGGACCAATATGTAATTTAGGTAAACCAAATTATTGACTACTGTGTATGTTCTGAAAATGCTGGCTGTTCCAAAAGACTGTTCATTCCTCAGTAGTGTCGTCATATTGCAGAATGGAAAGATGGTTGTGCTCATTGTAGTGTGTTCTTCTGTAACTCACCTTATAGGGATACTGCAAGCAGAGATGGCTTTGACGTGGCCAAGTTTTGTGCTTCTGTGAGGTTTATACAGGAAACTATTTAATGGGATTAAAGCAAAACTGAGACCATAATGTAGTTAGCCATATTGGGCAGTGTGTGTGGGGGTGGGAGGGAGAAGTTTTAGGAGCCACCTCCCATTACCTGTTAGTGGGAGTTGTAGACCTAACTGCTATTTGTACCTATGAAATCCCCCCTTTCGTAAATTAAAAATATTAAACGTGTTAGTATAAATGTCATCAAGAGCTGCACAGGTTAGTTTACACATGACTGTAACGTCTGGAATGAACTTTCAAAAAAGAAGAGGGTTTTGTTAAAGTGGAAATGGGGTTTTGGAGATTTTTTTCAGTTTCACATATATTAAGGGGATTAAATTGGAATCCTACCTGTTATTCACCAATTTTCAACAAGTACAGGCAGTCCCCGGGTTACGTACAAGATAGGGACTGTAGGTTTGTTCTTAAGTTGAATCTGTATGTATGTCGGAACTGGTGTCCAGATTCAGCCGCTGCTGAAACTGACCGCCAGTTCTGACTTACATACAGAATCAACTTAAGAACTCCAAGCGTCCCCAAGTCAGCTGCTGAACCTGATCAGCGGCTGATTCCAGGAAGCCTGGGGCAGAGCAACTCTGCCTCGGGCTTCCTGTAGTCAGCGCTGGTCAGTTTCAGCAGCGGCTAAATCAGGACGCCTGGGGCAGAGCAGCTGGGGTGCTGCTGGGTTGCTCCAGTAGCGCTGCTCCTCGGCGCTACTGGACCAACCAAGCAGCACCCCATCTGCTCTGCCCCAGGTGTTCTGATTCAGCCACTGCTGAAACTGACCAGCAGCGGCTGAATCAGGACCAGAGCAGCTGGGGTGCTGCTGGGTTGGTCCAGTAGCGCCCAGAGCGGCGCTGCAGGACCAACCGGCAGCGCCCCAGCTGCTCTGCCACAGGCGTCCGGAGAAAATCCTAGTCTGCTGGCGGGGGGGGGGGGGGCGTACTAGCTGCGCCCCCCCACCCCAGCAGACCAAGAAGACGCGGGCGGCGGACCGAGACGCACCGCGGTCCCGCCGCCTGGGTCCTCCGTGGCTTTGCTCCCCGTCTCCCTGGTCTGCTGGAGACCAGCAGACCAGGGAGACGGGGAGCAAAGCCTCTGAGGACGCCGGCAGCGGGACAGCCGCGGGGCGTCTGGGCTGTCCCGCTGCCGGCTTTCCCCGCAGCTTTGCAAAGCCTCGGGGAAGCCGGCAGCGGAGCAGCCCAGGCACGCTTGGGCTGCCTCGCTGCCTGGGCCCCACCACAGCTTTGCAAAGCCTGGGGAAGCCGGCAGCGGAGCAGCCCAGGCGCGCCTGGGTTGCCTCGCTGCCCGAGCCCCCCCCGCGGCTTTGCAAAGCCTCGGGGAAGCCTGGGCTGCTCTGCTGCTGGCTTCCCCGAGGCTTTGCAAAGCCGCGGGGCGGGGGGATGGGGGAGGGCTCGGGCAGTGGCTTTGCTCCGCGTCTTCCTGGTCTGCAGACCAGGGAGACGCGGAGCAGCTTTTCTCGCCCGGAGTACACAGGCGGCGGGACCATGAGGTCCCGCCGCCCGTGTACTCCGGGGCAGCCCCGTTCGTAACTGCGGATCCGACATAAGTCGGATCCGCGTAAGTCAGGGACTGCCTGTACCTCTCATGATAATGGCCATAGATGCAAGAAAATGGCACATCTCTGGATAACTCTGAGAATTAAAAAATTATAACTAGTGATAATTATTGAAATGGAAAACTAGGTAATGAATATATCCATTATTATTTTCCCCTACTAAAAAAGAAAGGCAGTTATAATATTTCTTTTCAATGATGAGTGCAGACATAATTTCTAAACTAGATTATCTAATGTGTCCACTATAAGATGAGATGTGTGCCAGGGCTTCAAAGTTTGGATCTGCATCCAGCCTTTTCTATAGTTAAGGAATATGGCTTTTGGTTCAGGCCCATCTCTGATCATTTCTCACTTATCTGTGTAGTGATACCTTTCTTAAGGGATTACCTAAGGCGGTGTTTCTCAACCTACGGTACACGTACCCTTAGGGGTACGCAAGAGAAGTCTGGGGCGGGGGGGGGTACGTCAACACAAGTGAAATTTGGCAAAAAATGTCCAGGATTTTGCCCTGCGAAGGAGATTGGGGAGGGGCGGTGGCATGTGCCTGTCAGATTTAATGTTAGGAGCTGCACAGTCGAATGTTAATAGCCACTCTGTGCATGCGCCCCAGCTCCTGGAGGGAGAAGCATGTGACAGTGCTGACGCCGGCTCCGGTGAGACCCAGGGTGCTGTTAAAAGAATCTGGGGCTGTCTGGCTCTGGGTGAGGAGGGGAGGGGCATTGGGTTGGCGTTGAGAGACTGGGGGTGGCTGGCTCTGGGTGAAGGGAGGGGCATTGGATTGGAGCAGGGAGGGGGTTGGAGTACCAGGCTCTGGGTGAGGGAAGGGGCATTGGGTGAGAGCGGGGGCACCGAGGATGCCAGGCTCTGGGGATGGGGGAGGGCATTGGGGGAGGGCATTGGCTGAGAGCAGAGGGGTTGGGGATGCCTGGCTCTGGGGGAAGGGAGGAGCATTGGGTTGGAGCGGGGGAGGCAGGGGGTGCCTGGCTTTGCGGGAGGGGTGAGGGCATTGGGTTAGACTGGGGGTACTTATCATTTTTTTTTTAAGAAGACACTTTATAACAAAAGGTTGAGAAACACTGACCTAAGAGACCAACAACAGTCAGATGCCTAGTAGAAAGACTCCTGCATTCCCTGAGCCCAGCTATACCCACCACAACCCCCTATCCTGCCCCCCTCGCCCTGTTGCAGAGTCAGATCCCACATTTCAGTGATTACTTTTTCTTGAGACATGATCATACCTGTTCTGCATGGTTCTGCACTGATTTAAATGATCAGTATATGTTTGGGGGCTCTGTGGTGTTGCCCACTCAGAAAAATTAAACCCTAAAATGTATACATATACTTTTTTTTCATACATGTACAATGTATTAAAATATTTCTGAGCTGCTTATCTCTAGTTTCTCTTTGTGGAATTCATTTAAACAAGTGAATTAGCTAAAAGATATGCAGACCAATCACGCTGATGCTGAATAAGATAGTGTTCACACTTTCTACAGCTATTCAAGGATTCTGGCTCACTTATTATTCTGGTGTTGACTTTTGAGTGAAATAGTAAATGCCAGGAACCCCAAATGCCCATTGTACAGTGGTAGGGCAAGCCACAAAGATACCAATGTAGAAACATTATCCTGTCCTGTCATGATGCAGTCTCCTGACAGAGGCCTGAGTTTGAATAGCAGCATATGGTAGCTGACCTTTCAGCTGGAGAGCCTAAATATCCTACACCACTCCACTTCTCATACTGTGTGATTGTACAGTATTGTGTAAAGGAGAGCATTTCAAGTTAATTGAGTTTCAGCTTTGAAACTTGACTGTGAAGAAAACAAACCTGTTCTCTTTCACTGATTGCAGATCAGATTTGTCCAGATTACAGGTAAAAAAGATAACTGCCAGGACTGGAAACATCCTGAGAGCTGAAGGTCATGTTCTTAGTACATTCATCAATAAGCATTTTGCACACTGATTTCTACCCTCTTCTATCCATTCCTACGTTAAGGGCAGAATTTAATCTTGCATTTAGAAATTACAGTAGCACCAGATCCAAAACCCAGTGAGTTATTTTCTGTAGATTTTTAAATCAGTCCTTGACTTAACAAACTGGTGATGTTCAGGCTAATAGCTCATCCTCTCTCTCCTGTGTTAGCTTTAACCTAGCAGATTTCATTCTGTACAAATATACAGAGATAGCCCACTGAAAGACTCCCATAGGTTCCAGTGGGCTGCAGCCTAGAATAAGGAGTCATTCTTCAACCTAGTGATTTGTCTAAGTAGAAGAATTGTACTTTAAAACTGAAAAATCTCTAAGTACAGAAGACGGAATAAGTTTTCATTAATCTACATGATAGTCAGAGGAGGGGTTTTTCTTGCAAAATGTATTCTTCAGCTGATTTACATGTCTACTCTACACCCTTCTCTGGGGCTTATTGATTATTATTGGCAATTCAGAGAAACATGAATCTTGTCTAGTTTCTTAGTCCTCATTTCAGGATGAAGGTTTGGTGAGAACTAGGATTTGAATAGTCATCAAGTAAGTGCCTTAGCCAAGAAATAGGATCTTTACAGAGTCCAAAACCACTCATTTCACTTATACACTCCTAACAAAACAATGTTTTTAACTTTAAATTAGTGGGACACTCATTATCCCCAAGTAGTTTAAGCTGCAACTCTGTAATTTTGCATAAACCAAACATGAATAGAAAGATTGTGATTCTTTTAATGAATTGAAAAATGATTTTTTTTTTTTGTAAAACAATCCTGAGAAGTACTGGAAAACCAAACAGTATTGTTCTTTTACAGCCTGCTCCAAAGCACTATGAAGAAAGTGAAACTGTAGTGTCTGTGCTTGAAGTGTGGGACTTCTTTGTCTTCCTCCTCTTATTGTTGGCTAAAGTGGCCATCTATGGGTACGTCTACACAGCTCTGCTATTTTAGGATAAAGTCCGTTATGTTGAAATAGCATTGTGCACATCTTAACTTCACAATACATTTGAAATAACAAGCATCTTATTCTGGCTTCCTGAAACCTTGTTGCACGAGGAATAAGGAAGACGCTGGAATAGTGCTCTATTTTGAAATAGGCTATCTCAAAATAAGCTACGCAATTTGCATAGCTCAAATTGAGTAGCTTATTTTGAGCTACTCATGACTGTGGAGACATACCCTATAAGACCAGGGAGAGGAAGTTGGCTGAGGGGGTTTCCTGTGACTATGGGGCCTATTTTTTGATCCTCCCTCCATCCACGCACATGGGCAGAGTTCCTCTGGGCAACGTCCACTTGCACCCTTGTAACCTTCGAGGAGCAATGGGTGCTGTCGGGGGATCTCCTCTCGGTGTCCCTTTCAGGTTCCCTTAACCCTTTACTCTCCCTGTTATATTATTATAGATTATTATATAATTAGTTGAGTTTCTGGGCAAATGTCTGCCTGTTTCCAAAGATCCCACTCCCAGGCTTTGGGGGGGATTCCCGGGGCCCACTTCCTTCTGACTTCTCAGTACCTAAATAAGACAGCCACCCACATTGGGAAGGATTTTGTCCATAACATCTCTGAACAAGCACCAAATCTAGGTGCTAGAGCAGTGGTCCCCAACGTGGTGCCCACGGGCGCCATGGCGCCTGCTGGGCCATTTCTGTGCGCCCACTGACTGATCGGGGCTGGCCTCGCCCCTAGGCGCGTGGCACAGGGGCGGCGCCAACCCCAGGAGCGCAGCACATGGGTGGCTCCTCCCCCGGACGCGCATTGCATAGGCTGTGCCGGCTCCTGGACACACAGCACAGGAGCAGCGACGGCCAGGGGCATGTGGGGTATGGGCAGCCCTACCCCAGGAATGTGGCACAGGAGCAGCGCCAGCCCTGCGAATGCGGCGCATGGGTGGCGCCAGCACCGGGCACGTGGCGTATGGATGGCCCCACCCCCAGGCGCATGCGCAGCCCCACCCCCGGGTGCCCAGCACGTGAATGGCACCACCCCCGGGTGCCCAGCAGCCCCAAAAGGTTGGGGACCACTGTGCTAGAGTGTTTCATCTGGGGTCTATATTTGTGCCTTATTTGCACGTTTGAAGGATTTACAGTACTGTACTTCATTTAGTAGGCCATTACATTCAGTTCCGGAAAACAGAGAAAATAAGTCAGGAGGAATTCTTTTTATCAGTATCAAAGAAGAAAGTAAGCTGGTGTCCCAGTCTCCCGCTCTGTCAAGAAAGAGCCAGATGGCTGGGGCACTCGGCAGTAAGAGGCATGGCATGCTCCCAGATAGGCTCCTGGAGTTTAATCTGCTTGCCTGCTTAGCAGGAAAGGGGCTGGCTCAGAGTGCAGGACTGCCCCAGCCCCCCTCCAGGGCACCATTTAAGAGGGGTCTGGGGCAAAGCCCCCCATTCTCCAAGAGTCATATGGCAACACTACTTACTGTATCCCTTGCCATCAGGGAGCGGAACAAAGCATACCATGTGCGTGCATTCTTCTCCCTCCTGGCTGGGAAGGGGAGAGGGGCAGAGGAGAGCATGACCCACACTGCGAGCTTCCCTTTTGCTCCCTTGAGAGTGATGAAAGGGAGCAGCCTTCTGGTACAAATCTTAGTTTGGGGGGTGGAGGGGACTTGAGCCACCCTCATAGCACCGTTTCCCCCTAGCACTCCCCTCCTCCACATATATCTTCTCCCCCTGCCACGAGCCCTTCAGATAGCCCTAGCTCTGACTCCTGCACCCGCCCCATACACAGCCCCCTGCCCTAACCCCTCACATCCTCAAGCTCCTGCTCCCCCACATCCCCACCTCATGTCCTGAGCTCATATACACCCACAACAATCACTTGCCGTGAGCCCCACATACTTACATTTCTTACGGGCACTGTCCTTTCCCAACCCCCTGCCCTGAGCCCCACCCTATGGGTGTGCGTGCGATACAACAGTACCTGTAAGAAATTTAAATTCCTTTTACCTCTGATTAGTAAAAGAATATTAGTTTTTCACTTTCCTTCTCCTGAGCTCTTCCCCAGCTCCTGAATCTATTTGGGTCTTGGTGCTGAGATAGCTGCCCATACTAATTAATATAGGTGCCAACTGCAGAGAAAAATTTGTGGATGCTTAGCTTCCACCAGCAGCCAACTCTCCACTTACTGCTCCAGTACCTCTCGCTTGCCCGCTCATCAACTCCTTCCCCTTCCTCCCCTCGCATAGCTGTTTCACTGCATTCAGGAAGGAGGGGGTGGAAAGCCAGAGAAAACATGGTGCAGAGTGTGGGTGGGAACAGGCTTGGGGTAAAGGGGACCTGGGGTGAAGGGGAGTATCAAGCATTCTCTGGGGAGTGGGGAACTGGCGCCTATGCTAATCAAAACAGTATTTAAAGTTTGCCTCTGTTTTTTATACTGGAAACAAGCCGGACAGAAAATAATTATCCCATGGTTGCGTTGTAGAAAACAGAACACTTTGATTTCATTTAGCAACACGGAATTGAACTGTGGTTACAATAGTAAAGGATTCCATATGGTAACCCTGCCACCCTTTGATCAGTAGGCACCCAGAGCAGCTTAGGATGCTATCCGCAATGAGGACTGCTGAGAGAACATGGCATCCAATAGGTTGAGAAACCATCAGTTAGAGGTGCTAGAACTAGGGATGCACCAAGTGTTGCAGCACCCCCTGACTTAAAATGACTTCCTTTATTTACAGAGTTTAGGTTGGTTCAGCGGCTCTCAGCACCCCCACTATACAAATTATTCCTGCCATCAGTCAGTGATTTTTTTTTGTAGTGAAGCTCTCTAAGCCTATGTATTGCTTAGTATCTGTATCTGCACTTGAGTATCTGTATACAGTACAGTATGAGAGATCAAGTAGGTGACGTCTGGGATCAATGAATATCCTATACCTGAAGAGGAGCTCTACATAGCTCAAAAGTTTGTCTTTCACTAAGAAGATAGTCAAATAAAACATATTCTCTCTCCCCTCCCCCTTTCCCCCCATCCCATGTCTTTCATATACAGGGACCAACATGGCTACAGCACTGCAAACTACAGTGACACATTCATTATGTACCTATCAGGGATGCATTCAGCCTCAGGAATAGTAGCCCTTCTCATTACCAGATTTGAGCAATTTGCAGTGTAAACTTGAAAAGAGTTGTAACAATCAGCACACAGAGAAATGCCTTGAGGAAGGAAATTGTCTGTGCTAGCTAGCTTCATTCTTTTTGTTCTTTCAGAACCTTATTTTTGACATTCTGTGCAGTGCTTTTCGTACCTGGAGACTTACTCACAATGTCTGGTCTCTAAACAAAATTAGAAAGTTGTCCTTTAATTATTGACTAAAACCTATTCGATCTCTCACTTAACATTCGGTATACTGTGCTCTGATTGGAGGGAATTTGGTAGTGTGCCATACAACTAGTGTTTTCCAACCAAATCATTTTTTTCTTGCCATTGTAAATAGATGAATTCTTTATCATCATGGAATAAATACAGTTTATGAATAAGTCCCTTTCTGAAATGGCACAGTCAGTAAAACTAACCAGTAATTTCAGCAGATTCGTGACCATGATGCACTTGAAGCATGCCGTGACAATATTGTGCTTGTTACATTCACAGATGAAATGTACTCCATCAGTTTCGTCAGCTAACCTTGCAATGCCAAGGGTGCAGGCTAAATTGTCCATTGCATTCAGAATATATTTGTTGTACTGCATTAAAATTCAGATCTCTTTCTTCATGACCAAAGTAATCTCAAGAGTTCGTATATAAAAAAATGGTTCAGGAATTCATGCCTAATATAACTTTTGTGGTAAATGACCCAGACATCCTGTGAAAATGAAACCACATATTTGATTTTACTCGCTCTACATGCAACAGAAAATTGCACAGTCAAACATAAGAGCCCATTTTGAAGCAAAAGGAGGATTCACTTTCAGCTTTTAGATTAGCAATATCTATGAGCATGTCTACCGTTTGGGGAAGATCGACACTGCCATGGTCAATCTTACAGTGTTCGATTTAGTGTGTCTAGCGAAGACACGCTATATCTATCTCAGAGGGTGCGGCACCCCTGTCGGTGCTGGTAGTCCTGTTCCTCACATGAGTAAGGGAAGCGGAGGGGAGAGTTTGCTCCCATCAACCTCCTGCTCTGGGGTCGTCAATTTAAGGTATGTTGATTCCAGCTCCAGTGTAGGCCAGGCCTAAGGGACTTAATCTACCTATCGTTGCACAGATCCCTTTGAAATCATTGGGAGCTAAATAAACAAACCCAACAGAATTACTCCCTGTCAGAATATATACTTACTTAAGTGAAGTGCTTACCATGTTTGTCCCCTTGGCCCAAAATGTCTCGAAGACTATTGAAAGCTCCCTTTATTGAATCCTGACTCATAGGGATAGGAGAAGTGATCTGGATACAATAGGATGGAACCAAACAAAAACTCTTTTGAGTCTTTAAAATGTTTAAGAGCAAGCTGTAATGTTCCTCTTCTTGGTTTTGTCTATTTCTGGAAGTGCTAGTACTAAAATAACATGGAGGAGGCTATTCTCACAGTATTATTTCCATTCCAAACTGATTAGGAAATCCTCAGAATTTTATGCAAAAACCAGTTCTGACCAATTTTCTCTAGAGTTCAGTATCTAGTTGAGATGCTGACAATCCGTCATGACATTTTCAGTCATCTAACTTGTTTGTTGTCTTTTAAAAAATTTCTTTTACTGGGATTAATGAAGTAATACAGCATGATGTATGTGTAGTGAACATAAGGCTGTGTGAAATATTCCTGTTTACAAAATAGTATATTCTGTGTTATATTTGACAAATTATATATGAGATGAAAACCTTATTTTAAGAAATATGCGGGAAATATACTGTGTGTGTTTGAATAATTGTCATGTCTAGATCTCCATTAAGCCCCATTACACAATATTGTCTTACTTTTCCTGTAGAAACATGTTACAAAATTTGAGAGAGCCTCCTAGTCTAATTATGCTCGGTTATTTCATAGAGTCAGGAAAATTCAGATATTTTGGGTGCTGTGACATTGGGGTGCTCTGGTTGAAGAATAACCTTTGGTAATAACTACCAAGTGTAGGCTGAGGTTGAAAGCTCCTTTAGAACATGTTGGATTGTGAATAGGATGTGTTTGTTATGGCATTAGATCTCAATGTTTTGATTTTTGTAGAATCATAGAATACTAGGACTGGAAGGTACCTCGAGAGGTCATTGAGTCCAGTCCCCTGCCCTCATGCCAGGACCAAATACTATCTAGGCTATCGCTGATAGACATTTATCTAACCTACTCTTAAGTATCTCCAGACATGGGGATTCCACAACCTCCCTGGGCAATTTATTCCAGTGTTTGACTACCCTGATGGTTAGGAACTTTTTCCTAATGTCCAACCTAAACCTCCCTTGCTGAAGTTTTGCAGTTGTTAGTTGGGTATCACTTGCATTCTGGGTAAGTCTCAATATAAGACTTCTTGGATGTGGCGAGCTTAGTTTACATCTTAAAAATGAATAGTAGAAAGGTACATCTTGTGCGTGAAATAGGCACTTTCAAGCATTTATAACTTTAAAGCTACAGAGTATTTTAAATCAGAGTATTTTAAAAAATCTTAATGAATAATATAAAAGCAAGCCAAGTTTAGCATTGCAACGTTAGTCAATTCTAAATTAACCTAGCTCAAAAGTTCCTGAGAGAACATGTGAGAAAAGTACCTTTGTTTAATGTTTGAGTAACTCAAATGAATTGAGCAAATTTGCAGAACCCTTCCATAAATAAACAAACAGACAAATTAAACCTTTTGTATTGGGCATGGCCAAATTTGAACACAAAAGGCATTTGGAAATTTGAAATGCAACTTTAGTTGTTGAGAGGACTACCTGTATTCTCTTTGATCACAAGCAAACAAAGCATTTAAGCATGCACAAAATCTTAAGTATATGTGTGGTCCCATTGACTGGTCCCACTGAGCTGTTTATAGTATGTAGATACATATTGTACCTAGAGTAAGTTTGCAGGTATTTGTGACAACAGAGCTCAGACATTAGCAGATACTCCTGTAAAATCTGACTCGCAGACTTTAATTTATAATGCTGCAACTTCAATGACAATAGAGGGGTTCTATTAATCAGGAGCAGAATTTGGAACATTCATTCTCTTGCGCACCCAAACACACACACACCGCGACACAAACTATATATTATAAAAATTCCCCATTACGTACAATTTCTGCATGTCTGGCCAGATATGAACTTCTTAATTAAAGTCTTTTTCAGATCAGAGACAAAAATCAAGGATGTTCATACTCAAAAGACAAAAGTTATACAAGTGCAGTTGATATCTACCTACCTTCCTTCCTGTTTAACCTGATTCTTTCCAATTTGTGAGAACTAGTTGTCTTGACATTATTAAAATTAAAAAGAAAATACCCACTAAAGAAGTGGTGTACCTACAATATGTATCATACAAAGCTAGTTAGATATTATGTGCATGCTTCTGTCAAGATATACGGTGTATGAGTTGATATCCTGCACATAGACTCCTGCTCTGATTAAGTGCCTGTCATTTCTGTGGGCTACCAAAAATAAAACAATAGCAGTTGATCAGTGGTAATGTGTTTTAACATATTCCTAGTAGCTGGCAGACTGGCAATTGCAAAACAGATGCTCAGAGCACTACTTGAAAGTTCTAGTAGAGTCTTAATGGAATGCTGATTGTGTCTCAGATTCTTGATACTCAGTAATGTGGGTCTTGAAACCAGTATCAACAGTGAACTTGTTATGCCATCATTTCATTTCTAGGAAAGTAGAAAAATGGAAAATTACATTTTGTCACAAGATCAGGCACCTAACTGTCCCCCTTTCTGTTTTGTACAATGCTATTTTTATCAAGCGCTTTGCTAGAAATTGAAATGTGGTTTTAAAATGAGCATGTGTTTACAAAGAAAATGAATGTATGTGCTCTCAGTAATGCCTCTGCAATGTAATGCAATGCTGCAATGTAATACAATGTTAAGTGCTTTTATCTAATATTCTTGGGTTTTTTCTCTTTCTCCTGACCCACTCCTTTCACAGTGCTGCACACCCAGGGTCCTATTGATGGAAGTCTTTATGCTAAAGTGAGGAAGAAGAGCTCTTCAGATACTAGCATCCCCAGTGGAGGACAGGGGGTTCCTGTGACCAGCAGCCCTGATCACAGTGACCATACTTTATCTGTCAGCAGTGACTCAGGACACTCAACAACTTCTATAAGGACAGACAAGACTGAGGAGCATCTACCACCGGGCACCAAACGGGGCTTGAGCCCACAAGAGAAGGCAGAACTGGACCAGCTACTTAGTGGCTTTGGCCTAGAAAACTCAGTCAGCCCCCTCAAGGATATGACTGATGCCCAAAACAAGTACAGTGGGACTCGCCACATAGTGCCAGCTCAGGTGCATGTGAACGGAGACACCAAACTGAAGGATAGGGAGACAGATATTCTGGATGATGAGATGCCCAGCCATGACCTTCATAGTGTGGACAGCATCGGGACACTGTCCTCTTCTGAAGGGCAACCCTCAGCCCACCTTGGAAACTTCAGCTGTCACAAGAGCAGTCAGAATTCGCTGCTCTCAGATGGCTTTGGAAGCAACACTGGAGAGGACCACCACAGTGCTCTGGCTCCAGACCTGGGAATAGGTGTGGATCCCCTGTATGAAAGATCATTCGGAAATGGTGAGCCAAAGCAATCCCAGCAGCTGCAAAGGAATCCTCCTGTCTCCACTCAGCCTCAGGCTTATGGCCCCAGTAACTACTCTACTCAGACCTGGGTGCGCCAACAGCAGATGGTCACGGCTCACCAATACACCTACTCCCCAGAGAGTGAAGTAAGGCTTGGCATTCCTAGCACTGCAGAAAATTCAAGCAATGTGCAGAGCCAACCCAGAAGCCCCGACACACCCACCCGGCGAGCCAGCAGCAGAGATGCTGTGCAGCGTGGAATAGGGATCATGCCAACTTCCGGTGAAGTAGCAGAACACCCAGGGCCTGAGGCTTTTAAATCTAGATTGGTAACTGAAAAAGACACAAATGGCCTGGCTCAAGGAGTGAACGTAGAGGGCTTGCCTTCCTCTCCTACTCTGGATATCGACCAGTCAATTGAGCAGCTGAATAGACTGATCTTGGAGCTGGATCCTACATTTGAACCTATCCCGACCCGCATTAACTCAGTCTCCAGGGACACAAGTCAAGTGAATGGTTTCCCCAGCCCTGATGGGGATGTGGGAGGGCTCAGCGTGAGCCCTGGGCTCCGTGAGAAAGGAGAGGTCACAAACAGGAATCTTTCCAGGCATGGTAAGTTATTTTAATAACACATGCATGTAATGCTTTTCCCAGCATTTTTTTCTTTTGATATCGCTCAGCAGGAACAGAGGTCATTGCTTATTACTTTCAGATGATTGTCAGTGTGAGAGAAATTATCTCTGCTACCCTTTTTTCATAGTGATCTGTGGAATGACGGGATGAAAATGAATTATCATTCATCATTTTAAAAAAAATTTTCTTTCAAAATCATTAAGTGCTTTAGGATGCTACACTCTGAGTTGTTTTTTTACAATGTAATACTTCACTGAACAAAACCTCAGTGTTCGGTAAAGTCCCCTGGAAGAGCCACAAGCACGATTGTTGCTGTTCTGCCTCTGAGGAGAGAATTTTAAAAAATAGACAATCCCATTAATTGCAATGCAAAGCAGTTTTGTGGAGACATCAGCAGTAACATTGACGTTAAGGTTGCACTAAAATTTCCACATTAATTCAAGCAGAAATCCCTCTGTTGTATATATTTCTGAATTAATTTCATTTCCACCACATTTGGCACAATAACTCTTCATGGTTCACTTCATGAACTCCCTATGAATATTTTCATGAAAATATTATACTAACTTTGCAGATCAAATATTTTAAAATGCTCCTTTTTAAATTTTTTTTGCTCTTTTCTTTTTTCCTTTGGGTTTCCAGTAGCTTAACAACTTCATTCATTGCCTCTGGTTTTCACCTTAAACTGACCACAAACACCAGTTACTGAAAGAACAAACTACAGCACCATTCTGCCTCTTTGTATCACCTGCATATCAATACTAGAATATACAACTTTGCAAAATGATAAACACTACTATCACAGCCTATTTCTATTTAATAATAAATTAAAATTAATTTCTTTTATTAACACAATACTAAGCATATTAACTGTCAGTTAAAAATCTACACCATTCACACTAACCATCTCTTTTAGATTTAGGGGATAGGGCATTGGCCCAGGCTGCTATTTTGAATAATTCAAAAAAATGGCCATGCAACTCCATGTTGTAGCAGTTAAGAGTTTCATATTTTGAATGGGTGTGGAGGGAAGAGGTATTTGTTTCTTATGGGGTGGGTGTTGGTGAGATAATGTGGAGGTAGTGAACTCATAGTTGCACCTTACAAGAGATGGCTGAGGAATAGGGATTTCTTGGCTTTTTATAATTTGTCCTGGTGGAAAATTTATTTGAGTAACTTCTACTGGATTTCAACACAGAAGTTTTGTTCAGGGGAATATCTTTGACTGAAATACATTTCTTTGTAATGGACTTGAATCTTATAAATGTTTAGTTCAGTGGTAGAAATTAAAAGTGAGATCTGCCCATTATAAACTAGTCTACCCTTTGACATCCTTGAATGTGGGAAATGGGTTGGCTACCTTAGCGTACTTCATTTACAGTCCAAAAACACATACAGAATCATCAGTAATTTACAGCAAAACTGGCCTGCAAAAAGGCCCAAGTATTAATTGGCCAGTGAATGAGACCAAACTGTCCTTTAAATCTTCATTACTTTAATTTTGAAGACTCCCATTGTCTATGATATTTAAGTGTGGTCATTAGTTGAGGAGACTTTAAAATCTAGGTGATAAAAAGAGTAATGTTTACCAAACTACCTTCAAGACTAAAAAATAAAAATTTGGACCCAGTTGTAGATCATGTCTATATTATAGTTTCTGCCAGCATGGCAACATCAGCTAAGAGTATGAAAAATTCATACACCATGGCTTTGCAGGCCAAGCCTCCTAGTGTGTAGCTAAACTAAGACAAAAGAAGCTCTCCGCTGTTGTACCCTCCTCTTCTGGGTTTGTCTATTCTAGATTTGTAGGGTGACTTCTAGTCATAGTTTCTATGCCTTCGAGAGGATGTTTGTGTTTGGGAAAAATTTCTTGAGAAAAGGTTAACCATTGAGATGCTTTCTTTTTGTATCCTTGCTTCCATTTTCAGAGCCTGATTCTGCCAGTGTTATTTGTCTCGGCTTGACAAAACCCTGGCTGGGTTGATTTAGTTGGGATTGGTCCTGCCTTGGGCAGGGGGCTGGACTTGATGACCTCCTGAGGTCTCTTCCAGATCTATGATTCTATTATTCACGTTAAGTAGTATCTTACAACATGAATCACCTCACTGAAATCAGTCAGAACTGGTTGGTAAAATATAGGACATAAGAATGACATACTGTGTCACACCAGTGATCCATCTAGTACAGTATCCTGTCATTTGACAGTGGCCAGTACCAGGTGCTAAAGAGGGAATAAACAAAATATGGTACTTTTGAGGGATCCTACCCCGGGTTGTCCAATTCTTGTTTCTAGCAGTCAGAGCTTCAGGGACACCAAGAGCAAGGAATTGCATTCCTGATCATCTAGAACTGTAAGCACGGATGGACCTATCCTCCATGAACTTATCTAATTCTTTTTTGAACCCAGTTATACTTTTGATCTTCACAGCATCTCTTGGCAGTGACTTCCATAGGTTGACTGTGCACTGTGTGTGTGTGTTTGCTTTAAAGCTTCTGCCTGTTAATTTCATTGGATGACCGTGGTTCTAATGTGAAGGCATAAATAACACTTCCTTATTGAAAGTACAGTCCCACAAGCATACTCTTATTCTTCCAAAGGCTTTTTCAGACAGTCATGCATAATAAATAAGTTTGTGGAAGGAGGATTGTATGGGATTTCTGCATTTATTCAGGTTTGATACCAGCAGAACCTATTGTGTCATTAGAGCTCCCTAGGGCTTCAAATATGAATTTACAAACCTTGAAAAAGACTTGAAATAGTAAAGTCCAGAAATGTAGGTCCAACCTACACGGCAGAACATTCAACCAGCCAGACTGTTGAATACAAAAGAAACAACCTTTATGGAGACCCCCCCTAGACACCTTAGAATTCTCACATGCTTGGGAAAGTTAAATAAGGTCTCGCGGTTCAACAGATTCAGATTATTTTGAACTGTGGAAGGGAAGTTTCGAAGATGCGGGGGGGGGGGGGGGGAGAGGAGGACATAGAAAATGTCCTTTCACCGGTCTTCTCTTCCCTTTTAGAACAGGGGCTCGATAACTAAGCTGTCGTTTTGGCCACTGCTGTGCAGTATGGAACTGGGGGAAATGTAGTCACTGGGGTAGGCAGGTCTCACTGAGACTGTTTAGGACTTTGGATTTCAAAGCAGCACCTTAAACTCAAGTTAGTTGTTTTCATTCTTTTTGAAAGCAAGTGTGTCTGTGGCACATTTAATGAATGTGTTCAACAGGGAATGCTGCAACGTTTAATTTTAACCTAATTAAGAATAAACTAGGCTCGCTGTGACTAAAAGCTGTTAAATGTCTCTGGATTCAGAAGCGAGGAACGCCTGATAAATCTGTATCTGTCACCGGTGATTTCTTTAATAAACAGGCAGACACCAAATTTAGGGCCAAACCATATATTGTCAGATTGTTCAAAAACAGCATACACAAGAAATGGCAAACAGAAATACAAACCCACCCTAACCTTAGAAGAAAGAAGACAGAAAATCCCCAAACAAAAGAAAATATATATTATAAATGGTTGATGTACAGCCGTTGCTCACGACTGTTAGAGAAAAGAAACTGCCCCCCCCCCCCAGTAAAAAAGTTTGGCCAGGCCGCTCTTGTTATAGTGGGCTGCAGTACTCCTTGAGAGAAACCGGCCGCACCCTTCCTGCATATCATCGCCTTTAGAAAAAGGAAAGGTGTGAAAAGGGGAAAATAGCCTCAGACTCTCCCACCCATCACCTTGGCGTGAGAACTGCGGGGCTTATCTGGTCGCATGAAACCTTCACAGTTTTGGCCCAACCCCTGGGACACAGACCCCCCACTTGGTGACCATTGGGCCATATATGGTAATATGCAAGCGCGGGAAAGCGATGTGCAGATTTGGGGATAAATACCCATCGCACAGTTCGCTCTAGGATGTCTTCGCAACACACGTACCACTGTGCGTGTGCATTCTCGTATACTTCAAAGCGCTGCCGGCCTGATCAGCTGATCAGCCACCTCCCTCGACTCTCGGGCGTAACCAAGGCCTTCGCAACTGAACCGATATCTGTGAAATGTTCCGTGTGCTGAGTAAGTTGGTATGTATGATTTGATTTTTTCCTGTTGTATAAGCTTAGTGTTGAAGTTGTTTTTGGGTAGTACAGGCAGTCCCCGGGTTACGTACAAGATAGGGACTGTAGGTTTGTTCTTAAGTTGAATTCGTATGTAAGTCGGAACTGGTACATATTGTAGGGGAAACTGTAGCCAAACATTTCTCCAGAACTCAGTTTTATTCTCCCACACCTCACTTCCCTCAGTCCTTTATTCTCAAGCTGAGGTGTCTGCTGAGAAAAGCTGTTCCGCGTCTCCCTGGTCTGCTGTGGGGAAGCAGCTAGTGCGGGGTTGCCTCACCCCGTTTGTAAGTAGGGATCCGATGTAAGTCGGATCCATGTAACCCGGGGACTGCCTGTACATAAGAGTTTGTAGTTATCACTGTTATTTAATTACTGTAGCTGGATAGTTAAAGATTAGAGACTATTCCCCTTGCCATTCCCATCCTTATATCTCTGACACGTTTTACTAGAAGCCATAGAATAAATATAATAAATACTGTAAATTCATTATTAACACGGTCTATTAAAAATCTTAGAATAAATACTATAAATTCACCACTGTGATAAATAAATATTTTTTATTTGATAAAACTGTCCACCTGGTTCTGTCCTTCCCCCCTTGGGTATTCATTATCAGACCTGTGATTCTCGTGACATGGCATCACGAACAGGATGCCCGTGGGAAGATAGAACTAATTTAACCCCGGAAGATTTACTCTTCCATGCCCAGTATCACCAAATCACCAACACAGGTGACAGCATACTGCAGCGACCCCCCCGTCATGCCCTTAAGGCTATGGAGTCCTGCATAAAAAAGGCAGGAGCCTCTGTCTCTCCCTCGACATTCTACCCTGACTTAGAGACTGGGGGCCGAGCACACACCTTAGCCGCCAACGTAGCTGCCACCCTCGTAAACGCACGAACGCGCCATAAGTTAAAACCTGATACTTATGAACCTCACCACCTTTTAGGAGCACTATACGGCCAGTTCATAACCGCACTGCGCCTAATAGACCAGTACGAAGTTACTGCACGAACAGTCACACAGCAAATGTGCCCCACAAACAGTGCTAGAGCTGGCGGCACACAAAACCCCGTTGAGGAACCAAGACCACCTCTACCCAACCCCCCCCCCCCGTACCCGTCCGCCCCACTCCTGCCCGAAAAATCTCCCGCCCCCGCCGAAGAAGATAACCAGCCCCGGGAGGTTTGCCCAGTGGTGGTCACCAAGCACCTGGTGGACCAACAAGGTAACACCACAACTCAATCCATCGTCCGCACCTGCACCGCGGCGGAAAGGAGGGAACTGGCTGAAGCCACCCGTAGACGCCCCGGAGAACCGGTAGTCATTTGGTTGGGGTGCGTCTCCTTAGAAAATGGTAGCAAAATTGTAGACTTGGAGGAGTGCACCTATTTGGTGTGCAACGCCAGTTGGCATAGCGGGGCAGGAAACCCCATCATTGTCCAACGCAATAATGTTTGGTCAATCCCTCTCCCCTCTGTGATCACCCAGCTCATGGGCACCACGCTAGCCTCATTTAACATCCCTCGTGGAGCTGTAAAAGCTCCGCAAGATCTAATGTCTGGCATAGCTGGACTCTCTATAGTTGTTTGGAGTCCTGCAAGGCACCCCCTCAACCTGACACCGGCCCAACAGATGGGGGGGCAGCCACATAGATTTGTCAGTGACATCTCACAAATCCTGATTGCGGGAATAGCAATAGATGCAGTTTGTGAGGCCACAGGGCATCCAGATGCTGGCCAAATAATGTGGTTACGCACTGTTGTTGACCAACCATTAACTAGCTTGTACATCATAATAGATCAACGACCTGCAACGCTGGGGCTAGTGTTAAGTCTTAGTGGAGGATAGGTGAGGAGATCCCTCGAAACTGGTATCCAAGCCTTTCCAACACTGGACCATCCAGGAATCCTCGACCTCTCGGACTATAGTTCTCCACTGGATCCAGGGGCGAATGACTCTTCAGTACATTCACTTAGTCCAAAATGGTGGTGGCGGTGATGTAAATGTCCAACTGCCACTATCCCTGGCCTCAGCCTCCAAACGTGGGACTTCTCCACACGCAGGTGGCCCACAGGATAGCTATACAGCTGAGCCCATACTACTACACTCATGATGATGATAAAACTCAACCACTCTCACTCACTCATACATACATAGGCACAGACCGACGGAGTAGACAAATGAACAACTCACTCACAAGTGAACCAAGCAAACGAATGAACCCGAACAGAACAGAGGGGTTTTATTAACATTTGGGCGGGAAAAGATCTATGGGGGTGGAGTGCATAATTTGGTGACGTGTGCATAGATTCCATAGGGTGGTGTGCACTTGTGAAGAGCCATGTGCAACTTTTGTATGGTGTGCAGTTTCTAGGGGGCCAAGTGCACAATATCTGAGAGGAGTGCAAACGAGGATTGAGTGCAAACGCTGGCTTTGGCGGGAAAACTCCTCCCTGCTTTCATGGTCACACAAAATGGAACCCATCAGAGCCTCCATTTTAACTACACTCCCTGACTATAACACTCATACATTTATCCATGGTAACAAATGCAAGCTATTTCCTCTGTTCTCATTGGAATAAATGGCAGTTACTGAATTATTAGCTACTGCAGATGAAATTGTCATGTGGAACAGAGTATCACCAGATTAAAAAAACCCAACCTCACTTAGAATATATTAAGTACCTATTATGTTTTATCCTGTAAGAGGTGTGAGTAGAGATTTTTATGCCCTGGGAAGTGTTCCTCCCTCCCCCACAGATTTGCTATCTTTGTTCTTCCTTGATCACTTCAGAAATGAAGACTTCTCTAAAAAATCAAAAGTTTCTGGCTCTCATGGGCACAGAAGATATGAACCAACTGTAACCAGTGTTGGAACCTTGAGAGCAGCTGGTGCTGATCTGCTGTTGGGTCTGTAGGGAGAGCACTGCTCACTGTGCCTCCGTCCAGTACCAGAGCAAGCTGCATGGGCTCTAGGTTTGTGATTCCCACTGGCATAGGCTCAGGGGGGAAGAAGATCATTGATTTCTCCAGGCTCACAGTATGCTGATACAGGCTTGTTCCTTCCTTGCTATCATCTTGGCGGAGTCCAAGTTCAGTACCCTTCCAGGCTCCAGTATCTCTCTCCAGAGACCTAGCAGATGGATCTGAAGACAGGAGGAGAGGAAAGAGAGGTGACCTATGTGGGATGGAGAGAACCGACAGGACTGAACCGTGACTGAGTGAGGCTGTCGGGAAGGATGACTCACGGAGCATGCTGTGACTCAGCAGCTGTGGAGCGGAAGGGAGTTGAGTTGGGCTCTATGTGACTGCATTGGGGGGAGTTGAAGGGTGAGTGACCAGTGGAATGGTGCGTCTGGCACGTGTATGAGAAGCAGCCGGGAAGTGTCCATGAAAAATGGAATGTGTGTCAAAGAGTACTGAAGGTGAATGTGTTCTTGGATGTGGGTGGCTGACCTGCACACATGCACATGTTTCTCTACATTCACATCCACACACTGACACACACTCACTCTCTCACTTATTTGTCCCCAGGCATTGTCTCTCTAATACACATATCCTGAACACATGTGCTTTCTTTTGTGCAGGTACAACTGCTTAACAGAAATTTAACTTCTTTGTTCCCTGGCTTTATCCAGCCAAATTAAAAGCAAACACTTGGTCACCTCTTGACTCCCTCTTTATTTCTTGTATGCTTCTACTCCTCAGTAATTTAAGAATTAACTGACAAAACAGACAGCATATGCCTCTGAGTCACCTCCCAGGGAGAAGAATAGAATAGCTGGGTTTGAGCATCATGATTGAGAGAGATATCTGTGCCTGTCACCAGTAGGGATATGAACATGTATCCGAGTACATGGTTAACTGATGAGCTTGAGCTCGTCGGTTAACCCTCTTGATTACATGCACCCAACCATGCTGCCTCTGTAACAGTGTCAGTAGGGGGAAGGAATGCAGGAGCTGGTGTGTGGGAAGCCAGCTTTTAAGCCGGCTCCTGGTGCATGCTGGCACCTGTGGAGCTGCGTGCTTCCCTGCATGCTTGCCGCTGATACAGAGGCAGCAGCGTGAGGGTGGGGAAATGGGCACCTGCTCCAGCCGTCCACTGTACATGTAAACGTGTAACCACTGAAAAAACTGAGTGGTTACACGTTTACACCAATAAACAGATTTTAACACCTTTAGTCACCATGTGTAGACAGATTTGAAGAATGAAACAAGTATACTGCAGTCCCTTTGTTATAGAGCAGCTGTCAACGTAGTTGTGACAGTTTTCCCCATATATGGGTTATTGCTTTCTTTAAGTATATTCCATGTAGTAAGCCTTGATTGAACAGTGTGGGCCTGCCCTGTTTACACAATGGAGGATATTGGCTTCTTGCTTTCCCAGGGAACTTTTGTTTAGCTTGGTTCTGCAAAGGTAGAATTTAAAGATGCCCCAGAGAGCTGAGGCAGTTAATTGCATAAAAATTAAGTTTAAAGAAAGTGGCAATAGCAATGGTAAATGTGGCATACTATTGGATTGTATGAACAGATCCTCCCCTCAAAAACAAAAGTCTAGATGCAAACTGAATAAAAATGAAGCAGCTATTCATCTGATTACCTGTGTCTGGAACATCTTCAGAGGCCTTTGGGTAATGGAAAAATACAGCTTTGAAGGGAATCCAAGTCCTAGTGCCATAAATCCTGCAACAAAGTATCTGTTATAGGAGAGAAAAATCCTTTGACTTAGCTATCTTTCTAAAATAATGATTTGAGCTATTCCAAATGTTCCCTTCTGTTATGTTCCTTCTGTTATGTTCAGTGGGAAAGCAACTTGATTAATCTGAAAGGCTTTGTAAAGTGACAGGAGAATGTGGCATGTCCAAATACAATGTCTAAGGATTTCTGTATGGCTATGGATGTTACTGTACTAAGCATATCCCATAGGCCAGGGTTTTCCAACCTATGGGTTGGGACCCAAATATGGGTCTCCATTACATTTCAAAAGGGTCGCCAAGTGTCTCCCCAGGTGGCTCTGCCTCTTCTCTTCCCGCCGTTTTTGAATTGCCTTGGGTCACCAAGTCTTCCTGAATTGTCAAAATGGGTCCCCATCTTGAAAAGGTTGGGAACCGCTGCCATAGACCAATGTAGGTGACCTAATTTACAGTGGTTGAGTTCCACTGACTTCAGCTGAGTTACTGCAGATTTACATTTAGTGTGATAAGAATTAGTGTTACTATGCAAATATTAGAGATGTAAAATCCTGTTTAATTGGTTACCTGATTAAACCTGTTGTTAACCTTACACATCCCTAGTAAATATTGGTTTTTAATTTAAGAACATAAGAACAGCCATACTGAGTAAGACAAAAGGTCCATCTAGCTCAGTATCTTGTTTTCTGTTAGTGGCCAGTGCCAGATGCCCCAGAGGGAGTGAACATGATCTCTCTCCTGTCACCCATTTCCAGCCCCGACAAACAGAGGCTAAGGACACCATTCCTACACATTCTGGTCAATAAGTATTAATGAACCTATCTTCCATGAATTTACCTAGCTCTTTTCTGAATCCTGATAAAGTCTTGGTCTTCACAACATCTTCTGACAAGGAGTTTCACAGGTTGATTGTACACTGCATGAAGAAAAACTTCCTTTTGTTTGTTTTAAACTTGCTACCTGTTAATTTAATTTGGTGACCCCCTAATTCTTATGTTATGGAACAAGAACATAACTTTTCCCTATTCACTTTCTCCACACCTGTCATGATTTTATAGACCTCTATCATATCCCCCCTTAGTCTCCTCTTTTCAAAGCTGAGAAGTCCCAGTCTTTTTAATCTTTCTTCATATGGAACCCATTCCAAACCTCTAATCATTTTTGTTGCCCTTTTCTGAATCTTTTCCAATGCCAATATATATTTTTTGAGATAACAAACATTGTTTTCTCCAAATTTCAGTTGTGTTGATGTTCCCCCAAATTTTTCTTGAGTACCCTAAGTGTACTTGTACCGCTGGTTGAGAAACACTGTTGTAGGCAGTGCAATGTGCTCTTGTACAGAGTCAGTCCTGATTAATCCATGTGTTAGGTACTTCAGATTGACTGTAGATTTGAATATTTAAGCAACGTACATATGAATAGCATGTTAATCTTATTTTAATGAAGAAGTCTATTCTCTTTCAGTATGCATGAATAATTCATTAATCTTAATGATTAGTTACTGTGGCTGCACAGATAGATAATAGAATTATGTAGCTTAATTTGTTCAGAGTCTTATTAATTGTACATTTTGAGCATTTTAGAAAATGGTGACTGATATATTGCTAATTTATCAGGTAATTAATGTTTGCTCCTTATTGGTGTCCATTAGGATGATAACTGGAATTTAATTAAATATACAAAACAGCACACATAATTTGTTGGTTTTTTTTAAACAAAATAATCTCAAATGTTTTGTATACATAACATTCTGTTATCAAAAAGTTTCACATTTACAACTAAATGATTATTTTAAAAAAGAGATTAACTGAAGCGAGTGAATTAAACTGATTATTGTTCTCAGATTGATCAGAATATCAGATTTGCCTTAAATGAAAGAGGCTGGAAGTTGTTTTTACTTGCCCAAGTCTCTGGAAAATAAGACAGTCTCCTAAATTACTTTGGTTGTTCTTCAGACTTTTGAAGCTACCTCCCCTTTTGTTTTTATTCATGTACTGAAAGGGAAAAAAATGAGTTTTCCTGCTTTTTCAAATTCCAATCAATTTCTCAACTTTGAATTAGTCCAAATAAAGAATATATGCTTTCTGTGCCTGCAGAAAGAGGCTATTGCTATTGAAATTTTGTTTTCTTAGCAGATTTTGGTTCCAGGTGTTCAGCCAGTGACTTCCATCAGTTCTAGGGATGTAAAATTTCGATAATTTGCATTGACTGTTCGATTAGTCAATAAGGGCACTTCCACCTTTGAAGTATAGCAACAGACAAAAGTGCTGAGGGGAGCACGTGGCCAATGGGGAACTCAAGCAGCTCCCCACCGGCCTCGTGCTCCCTGTGGCATTTCAAAGCGGCAGCACCGCATGGAGCCTAGATTAGGCTGGGGACTCTGAGTCTAGGCTCCACGTGGCATTTCAAAGTGGCAGTGCTGCATGGAGCCCGGAGGAAACTTCGCATGCTTTCCCACCTTCAGGCCAATTGGGACCTGAGGGTGGGGAAGTATGTTCAGTCATACGCTTTTCAAAGCAGCTGGCAGCTCCCTCTAGATTTCATGTGCCCTTTGCAGAGGCAGGGAGCTGCCAGCTACTTTGAACAGCAAATGACTTCACACACTCTCCCATCCCCCCATGTCTTGATTGACCTGGGGCGAGGGCACATCAGGGCGAAACGCAGGCCGGCTCAAACAGCTTGGCGTGCTGGATCCAGCCATGTGCCATATCTTGTCCACACCTGTCATAGGAGAAGTTCTGCTATTGATTGTAGTTAAACAGGTGTCAAGGTAAATTTTTGTTTGTGTTTCATTATTTAAAAAAAAAATTAGTTGTTTGACATTACCACTGTCTGTTGTGAGAGGAGAATGTTAAAACTGTTTACAATTTCCATAAAGGCTTATTTTTGAATACTGCTTGAGAAATAAAAGTAATTTACAGAATGAACCTTATGTTGCAACAGTGGGCAAGGTGTCCTGAGCTCCCTCATAAAGGAGTTACCTGTTTTTATTTTTATTAATCCTTGTTTGCTATATTTAGACTCCAGAATAAACCTACCACCTTGACGCTTTAATAATATAGCCCTTCACACATTTATCCAACATAGTACGCACTTCTACACGATTTTTATGTACTGAATGAGCATCTTCTACAAAGTATTAATCAGTTTACACCCCCATTTGTGCTTGGGACCATGGACTTTATATATTTATTCTTTAGATTTAGACTAAACCAGGATCACATATACACACACTCTGTTCACTTTGCCATTTATTTTAAAATGACACAAAAATACCTTTTTATCAAGCCAAATGAAGTGCCAACACTCCCACATATTGGCCTCATGCACAGTCCACCCATACATGCTTCTAACACTACAGTTGGACATAATCCATTATTTATTATTTTCGTTAAGGATTGAAACTGCTGTCTAGAATTATTACTGGGAATAAATGTATTTAGCTCTTGCAGTTTGGAAGTGAAAGCTTTACCTTCAACGATTCTGTTGTAAGTTTAGGTATGTCATTTTGCTTTGTGTATGTTGAAAATTGAACTGCTTTATGAGGTCATCTGTGCATTTCAGACAATGGCTATGACTTTCTGTTAAGCAAAAACAGAACATCTAGTAAATATAGTATGTTGCATAATACCAACTAAATACTAAAACACCTAGCTTTTTGTAGAATCTGGTCATTATAGGATAAATCACATGTGTGATGGGGCTGGTCATAGAGATCCGTTCAGACTAAATGTGCTAAAATACCACTGAGTCAGCCTATCTGCCCTCTTGGGTGCCCCATAGCCATGTCCTGTTGACCCAGACCCTCCAGTCTCCTCCAGCAATAGTACAGAGTTGGGGTCTCAGCCTGAAGCAGAGTTACACAGACACTGAGAACAGCTCAGCTCTGAGAAGGCTCAAAGAGATTTGTCACAACACCAGTGGGACCAGGTGAGCTTGATCTATATAAAACTTTATGCAGAATAAGACTTAAGTGTTAGTACCAAGTAAGTTATTTATACTGGATTTATTAATAAACAAAAGTGATTTTATTAAGTATAAAAAATAGGATTTAAGTGGTTGCAAGTAATAGCAGACAGATTAAGTTACTAAGCAAAATAAAACAAAACACACCAGCTAAGCTTAATAATATAAGAAACTTGTTACCTTAACAGTAGCTCTAATTATCTTTTCTCAGAAGCGGGGAACCTTCCCAATTTGGGCCTGATCCTTCTTAATAGTCAGACATCTTAGTAAACAGGGTGCCCTCACATCTGGCAGCCACTGCTTTTGTTTGGTTTCCCGCTGTTAGACTCCCATTGCCAAAAGCGGAACTCCTTTGTGTTCAGTTTAAACTTTTCACACAGTGGAAAAATACAGCATCCAAAATGGTTTACAGCATCAGGTGATTTGGTCAAATGTCTGGGCAGCACCAACTTGAGTCTAGGCCAGGGGTGGGCAATTAAAAAATGGCAGCCCACAGGATTAGTCCCTGGCAGGCCACCACCGCTGTGTTTACCTGTGCCTCTGCAGGTATCGGAGGATTGCCACTCACCATTCGCGGCCAATGTGAGCGGTGGGAAGCGTCGCAGACCAGGACACTGCTTCCTACCACTCATTTTGGCTGTGAATGGTGATTCGCAGCCAATGAGAGCTGTGATCCAATGAGAGCTGCTATCTTCCGAAACCTGCAGAGGCAAAGGTAAACATGGATATGTGGGCCCACCAAGGAACTAACCCTGTGTCCGGATCCAGCCTGAAGGAATATGCCCACCTGGTCTAGGCTTGCAGGAAAAGCAAGACTATGCATAGATCAGTGTCCTCAGTACAAGGTCATTAAGTTCCTTGTGTACTACTAATGGCCCACACTTAGCATGTCTAGATTATTAAACAGGCTTGTCCTTCATATTTCTAATTTCAAATAAAGTAATGATACATGAAACATATAGAATATACATAGTCTGTAGATTATAATGTTTTAAATTATATATGCTATGAAGTATTTTATACAAAGCATATTCCAGTTATGTCATCTTCCTATTAATAAGCATATTACCACCAAGAATACGGGGTGCAACGTCACAACATGGACACTGAAATGAATTGTAAGATTAAGTGATTACGTGTTTAAAAAAATCAGTTTAAAACTCCTGATTTTAACTACGGAAACAGAGCACGGTCTGTTTAACAAATTTAATGTATTTTTCATGCATTTGATACAGCCATCTTATTTTGTTTGTGTGAATTGGGAATCCAATATTGTAAATTAAGTAGAAGAAAAGTATTGAAGAACTGCTTTGTAAGCAAAGTTATCCCGGTAGTTATTTGCAGATACAAATAGAAAAGTCAAGTTGTGAGTCTTTTAAAGGTAAGGTTTATTTGTGTCTGTTTGAACTCTTTTCAAACGTGTGATGCGCACAATGCATAGTTTTGTGCAGGCTTTTCACTCACACAGATACTGGAAACTGTTTATATTTAGTCTATAGCTAGGGTCCTGCCGAATTTGTGAACATGAAATACATGTTATGGATCATGAAATCTGGTCTCCTCCGATGAAATCTGTTCTTTTGTGTGCTTTTACCTCATGCTATACCAATATCACAGGAGACCAGAGTTTCTTAAATTGGGGGTCCTGACCCAAAAGAGACTAGTAGGGGGTCACAAGGTTATTTTAAGGAGAATTGTGGTATCGCTGCTCTTATTCCTGCATTACCTTCAGAGCTGAGCTGCTCAAAAGTGGCAGCTGTTGGCCTGCCACCATCACTTCAGCCCTACTGCCTTCAAAACTGATTGTCTGGGGAGTGATGGTTGGTGACTGATGGTCTAGCTCTTCAAGCATCAGCGCAGAAGGAAGGGTTGCCATACAGTACCATGCCAACCTTCTGCACTGCTGCTGGTTCGCACTCAGCAGCCACTAATCTCCAACTACCTAGTTTAGAAGGAAGCAATGCCTCCTGCAGCAGCACAGAAGTTATGGTAGCAGTACCATAATCCCCGTACTATATATTTATAACCTCCCCCCCCAACTCCTTTTTGGGTGAGGACCAATGTTCCCTCTAATCTTTTTCCATGCCTGTGTGGAATAATTTGTATACACCAAGGCAACTATGAATGTGCACCACCAATAGAAACAAAAATCCTAGTTGTGCCGCTCTGCTAATCAGCTGGGTGGCATTTGCATTTCCCGTGGGGGGGGGGGTCACCCAAGTGCTCAGTTTACAAGGAAAATTTCAAATATAACTTGCTAAAATAATGAAATTTACTATTTTTAATATGATCACGGAATTGACCAAAATGGACCATAAATTTGGTAGGGCTCCATCTATAGATCAAGATACGCTTCCTCTGTACCACAAATTTGGTGTGCTCTATCTCTCTCTTACTACTGTTCTGAGTAAGTATTGATGTGATTTGTGATTTTGTAACTTATAGCAGCCTCTTTTGTGGAAAAAGTGGTTTTCTCTTACTGGATAAAAGCCTGGCTTTCAGGACTTAGTAACTTTTTCCAAGGGCAGTGAATGGGGCTATGTTGGAGAGCCTAGACCAGTAGCAAGGATCCTCATCTGGGTTCTGGGACAACACCCAGCACAAACCCTCACTCCCTGCCCAAAAAGGGATTTTGACATGGATCTGCCACCTCCCTCATGAGTGCCCTAATCCTCAGGCCCTGGAATATGCTGCTGTGGAGTTCCTTCAGTAACCCTCTGTTAAATCTGTTGCACTATGGATATTTTTTTTTCAATGGAGACAGTGAAGGGGTCTCCCATTGCTCAGGTGAGTGCTTGATCCACCAGGTTACAGAGTCATTTTTATGTTTCTTCTCTCTTATTCTCTCTGGCCCAGTCACTCTTCAGTTATTTTAGTACAATGAGACAGCTCCAGCACTGGGCCAGAGAGAGAGCAAGCAGTTGAGAATCTTAGAGGTGACTCTTTAAATCTAGGTTTTAGGTGCTTCTACTGAGGGGAGGGGGCTTAGCACACATGCCTCAGGTAATCATTGCTCACTAGCTATGTAGCATAGGTGTGGCGCTGCTGTAAATGCTGGGCTTTGTGAATCCCATTGTAAGGTACCTGTCTCTTCTCCCCCCCCCCCCATATTGTGTGCAGAACCTAGGGGCTGAAATAAGGCTTTGCAAATCCCAGTGATTTCTAGGCACTTACATTTCCTTGTAATTCTAACCTTGGATAACTTTGCACTAGGATCTTGCTTTCATTGAGAGTGGCTTTACACCACTCTCAGTGTGTGATGCCATTAATTTCAATGGGATTGCTCTTAATTACCACTTGTGTCAGTGAGATCCATCTCAGCTCTACAATAGCATAATTACCTTGATAACAGAAATGTCATCAATGAATTTTAGCCCAGAAATGGCTTATTTAAGGGTTCACATAAACACAGTTAGGGATGCTTAGTGATTCTAAGGGGCAAAGGAGCCTCAAAGAAGAAAAGCTTTTATAAGGTTTTGGGAATACAGTAGGTTTGGAGGACCCTTTTTTGCTTGCTTTCTTGCTTGCTTTTTTATTAGAGAAGTGTAATCATTTGTATACTAGTTTTTTATCTCTTAAACAGTGCCTGGTTGATATTTCTTTTATTAAAAAAGGTTTAAAAAAACCCTCTTTGTTGAGATTAAAAGGATTGCATGTTATCAGTGCTTTGCTTGTAGATTTAGGGAGAGGTGTGTGTGATGGGGCATCTGCCCTGTACTGGCCCTTAAGGCCTAAAACCCAGCCCTGGGAGAGGGCTGGGGCTGTGGAGCAAGCAGCAGCAGCAGATAGCAGCCAATTATGGCCCTCTTGGGACTGCATAAATAAGTGCTGCTGGAGGGAGGACACAGACTGACTCTTGCTCTGGTTGGGGAGCAGGAGGAACTTGGCTGCTAGGGAAGCTGGAGGCTTCCTGATACAGGGTAGTGCTGGAAAGAGGCAGGCAGAGCTGGGGAGCTCTGGCTTGACCGCAATCCCAGGCTGCAGGGCCTGAGACAAGACCTGATAATACTAGGGCTGTAGTGAGAGCAAGGCTGGGAAAAGGCAGGCAGAGATGGGGAAGTTCTGACCAAGCAAGCTACAGGGCCTGAAGCAAGGCCTTAGGGTATTAGGGCTGTGGGGAGGTAGCCAGGAGAGGCAAAGGCAGCAAGTCAACACCCCCTTGCCAATGGTGAGTGGCCATTTCAGACTGCAGTTTGCCCCGGAGGTGAGGGGCTAGATGATGACTGCAAGGTGGGCATAGGGAGTTGGGAGTTCCCAAAGGGGGAGGACCCCAGAGTGTGCGGGCACTGCAGCAGGGCAGTACCCAGAGAAGAAGATGCCACGGTCTGGAGGTACGTGGGTCCTAGTAACACAGAGGTGGAGAAAAATAGGTAACAGCAGGTATGACGCTAGCTGAAAGGGGGCACTCCAGAGCAGATGAAAAGCTAATTCCCAGAGTGATTCTGGCCTGGTTATGTGGCCAGAAGAGAGGTTAAGTAAAGTTTTCTTTCAGAATGGGATCTCCATTGAGTATGTGTGTAGTCATTTCATGATACCTTGTATGGATTCCAGTGTTGGATGGTATATGACATCTGGAGTGTGTGGTTAGAGGGGGTTTGGTTGTTAATGTTGTGGAGTTTGCTGAAGAAGTTGGTTGTATCCTGGAAGATTCTGGTCCTTTGTGGGGTGAGTTTTTTGAAGATGGTTTATGAGAGTCCTGATAGTCCTTCAGAAAAGGTATTGTTCCCAGATATGATGGGTCTGCCAAGATTCCATTATTTGTGAATTTTAGGAAACATGTAGAAGTTCCCTAAGCCTGGTTCTTGGGGAATGTGTTTGTAGAGTTTCTCTTAGAGTTGTTTGGGGTAGGTTTTGATGATCCATCATTTAACAATGGAAGATTTAAGTCTCTTCAAAGAATAAAAAGGATTTGATATCTATACTTTCCTCAGTAAATTATGGTGAGGGGTACTCTTTAAATTCTTTATAGCAGTGATCCCCAACCTTTTTACACCCAAGATCACTTTTTAAATGACAGACCAAGCCAAGATCTACCGCCCCGCCCCTTCCTTGAAGCCCCTCCCCTTCCTTGAAGCCCCGCTCTCTCTATTCTCCTCTCCATCACTTGCTATTCCCAATCCTTATACTGCTGCTTTAAAAAAAAAAATTCTGTAGAAAGAGGTTTTTCCAACATTTGGCTTGTCTAGACAGGACCAAATGTCAGGAAAAAAAACCCTTCTTTTGGAAGCCACCTTATTCCTTGTGGAAAGAGGAATATAGGGGTGACCAAAAGAGCCTGTTTGCTCTTCCACTAAAACAGCGGAAGAACAAACGCAACCCTGGATGCAGAAAAGTTTTTCTGGGATATCTCCAGAATCCTGAAAAACTCCTGCAGTCTAGCTGGACCCTTGCTGTGTTGAGACAGGATGTGTAGTCTCTGGGGTGGGAATGAGGGATTTGGGTGTGGGAAGGGGTGAGAGGTGTAAGCTCTGGGAGGAAATCTGGATGCAGGAGGAGGTGGAGAAGGGGACACTGGCTCGGGGAGGGGGCTCCAGGTTGGACAGTGTTGGGATACTAACAATAGCAAGCTTCCCGGGCTGAGTGCAGGGCAGCCGGGTGGGAACAAAGAGAAGCGGCTTCCAGCCAGCTGGCCATGGTGCTCAGCCAGGGTGCACCATGCTCCATGTGGGCAGGCGCAGAGGGGAAGCTGGCTGGCCAGATGGCTGTGGCCTTCAGCCCAGAGGAGGCTGAACCACACTCCAGCTGATCGGGCGGGTTTCCCTCTGCGCCTGCCCACATGGAGCTTGGTGCACCCTGTCTGAGCACCATGGCCAGCTGGCTGGAAGCCGCTTCTCTTTGTTCCCACCCGGCTGCCCTGCACTCAGCCCAGGAAGCTTGCTCCAGCACAGCTGGAGCTAGACGCAGCCTCCCTGGGCTGAACGCAGGGCAGCTGGGCTGGAAGGAAGAGAAGTGGCTGCCCGGCCATGGCGCTCAGCCAGGGTGCACCAAACTCCATGTGAGCAGGCGCAGAGGGGAAGCCGCCCGATCAGCTGGAGTGCGGGGCAGCCTCTTTCAGCTGAAAGCCACAGTCAGCTGGCTGGGGTGTTTCAGCCCTCCCAACCTCCCAGCTCCTACCATTCCTCGCAGCTACTCACCTGTGTTGTTGCTCGGTGAGTAGCTGCTCCTCAAATGAGGAAATTTAATGTAAATATACTGTGCAGGTGTGCAGTTCAGAGAGGGCTCAAGAGCTACTCTTAGAGCCCCTGAGATCTACCGGTAGCTCACGATCTACTGGTTGGTGACCACGGCTTTATAGTAAGTGGTGTTGGAGAGTTGTCAGTTGGCCTCATATAATAGCAGTAAAAGGTTTTCAGATCTTTCCAATTATCTACAGGAACATATATCATCCTTTGTGAGAATTGAGCTCTGTGGATTATTTCCTTTCAATGAGTGTAAGGTTAGATTACTAAGGATAATAACTTTACAACAAATAGACTAAAATTCTGAAATGTAAGGCTAAATCTATGGTATTTTCAAGTCACTGGCTAGGTTTCCATATTTCGAGATTCAGTGCTTTTAGTATTATCAAAACATGTTGTTCAGGATTTTGCAATATAAGATTTAGATCTCTTCAGAGAATAAGATATATTATTCAGCTGTGGAATTATAACACTGGGAACTGCATTTAGATAGATTAGATGAGGAAGTATAAAGAGGCACTTTTTTGTAGAGCCAAGCAGGTTCTTAATCATATTTGGGTTTTTCAGTTAAACGACTCTTCATAATCAAACACCACCAAGTCCCTGCATTATATTACAAGTCATGCTATATGTCAGATCCGATCCAGAGTAGCACTGCATAACTAAAAAGAATTTGGTCCAAAAATTACCATATACAATCGTTACGGGAGAGCTAAAACTGGAAATAAGTCTCCCTTGGGAACGTAAGTGCATTTAGTATTGGAAGTGAGTTTCCATTTATACCATTCAGGAATTTTGTTTAAGGAGTGAGTTATAGTGTCAGGAGAGAAAGTCTCTCACATCTGTGCCAAAAGCACTACTGTTGATTTTTCTTGGCCTTGTCGATTCTAGCATTAGCCTGTCATTTTTTATAATCAATTATATTTAATTGTGTCAAGAAAGACTTAATATACTCCAGCTGTGCAAAACACAGGCTGGAAGGTGCTAATGAAGAAAACACTCTAAACAAACATTTGTTAAATACATAAACTATGTATGCCGAATAAAATGGCATACTTAAAAATTATGGCAGTGTTTAAAATGTTGAACCCAATGCAGCTTTGTTTCCTTGAGA
Source organism: Pelodiscus sinensis (assembly GCF_049634645.1). Lineage (NCBI taxonomy): Eukaryota > Metazoa > Chordata > Testudines > Trionychidae > Pelodiscus > Pelodiscus sinensis. The sequence continues at coordinate 158,570,372 of NC_134712.1, forward strand.
TGGCTGATAAAATTTAAAAATAGTGGATAACTTTAATATCTAAGTATATAAATCAACAAAATTCATCTATCCTACAAGAACTTGATTTGTGATTGTTTGTGATAGAAAACAAGATTATAAATGAGTTTCCTGCATTATTTCTCTGTGTGTTTCATTTGACCTGTAGTTTCATTCCACAGTGATGACCACTCAGAAGATTTTTTGATTTAGCAGAAAGATTCTGAACCCCTTTTTCCTGCCCAATATCCTTGGTAAAAAATTATCAAGGAAAATAAGGGGGAAAACATTCTCGGTGTAACCTTTCTATTATTATTATTTATTTCTCAACAAAATAAATTATAAGTTAAAGACAGTTTTATTGTTGCTTTTATGAACTTGGTGTTGCTTTTATTTTTAGAAATATACTTTATAAGCCATAATTTAATTTGGATGTTGTGTCCTTAACTAGAAAACTACAGAGAGTGTGTGTTTATTATTCTGTGTTGTGCGTTCATATGCATACACGAGGGATTGAAGCCCCTCTGTGTGATTAAAGGTGCTGAAATGGAGTATAGCACAAAGGGATCCTATTCCATGAGGCCTACAGGTTAGCAAATTCTATATAATGGCTAAAAATATTGATATTTATTTGTAGTGGCAACCTGAGGAAAATGAAAGTTAAGAGATTTTTCAGCCAAGAAATGGTGTTATCCCATTGATTCCCCTGTGAGTGGTTTGGTTCTAAACATATAACTGCAGCTTGGAAAACAGTTGTTCAGCATACCCTTTATAAGGTATAATTAGATTTCTTTTGATAAATTGCTCTTGTAAAAAATATTTAGAAACAGAAAAGTGACAGCTAGTAACTTAAATGCTAGTAACTTAAATACTAGTGATAGCTAGTAAAACATGCTTAGTGTCCTAGAGAGAAATTTCCCCCTGTGCAGGAGTCGGAACAAGACCTATGTGCTATTCCCATCTCATTTAAATCCTCAAATTAAGACAAATTATTTTTAAAAAATTTTCACCCACCTTCATTCTTTTTAATTATGTGTACCAAAACTCCAGTTTCAGAAGAAAGATGAACTTATGTAGTTGCACAAAGCCCACTAAAGATAATGGAAAGAGTCCCATTAACTTTTCTGGGCTTTGGGTCAGGCTATTGGCTAACTTTTCACAAACAAGAGAAGGCTTTAAAAAGTTAATGCTATCTGATAAGGATGGTAAGGAGTAGTCCACTAGTTGACTGTCCGATAAGCAAATGCTTATCAGATAGTCAAGTCGACTAGTCACTTCCCCCCATTGCTGCCGCTATCAGATGGGAAAGGGGGGAGAAGGGGCACCCCGGCAGCATTTCAAAGCAGCAGAACCACAGGGAACCCAGGGTCAGCTGGAGAGTCCCTAGCTGACCCTGGGCTCTGTGAGGCATGTCCATGGAACCCAGAGTCAGCTGGGGAGTCCCCAGCAGATCCCAGGTTCCATGGAAATTCTGCATGGAGCCCATATTCAGCAAATTCAGCATTTCAAAGCTAGCACATCGCATGCAGCCTGGGGCCAGCGGGAAGTCCTGCTGACTCCGGCCTCCATGTGGGCACTTTCGCTTAGAAATGCACAAAAGCCCCTGGAGTTCCAACTTTGAAATACACAAGAGCCTCCGCTGTGGCTCTTGTACATTTCAAAGGAGGAATGTGGAAGTGCCTATCAACTAATCGAGTAGTCGATGGAAATTCCATCGACTACTCAACTAGTAAATTAATCTATATTTAACATCTTTAGTAACTGACAGAAGTATATGTTCCTTACTTTTCTGCTCTTTGCATTTAACCTGTACCACTACCAGCTGCAGTGATCATTAATAAAAAGTCATCCATATTTATTTCCTGTTGTAACAATGAGGACAGCTTGGGTCTGATTATTATCTTCTTCTATCTCCAAATGGAAAATCTTAAGTGCGGAAAAATAATTGCATGGGTCTAATGAAAAGCACCCTCCTGAACTGGTCCATCTGAAGGTGACACTATTGCCTTTCTTTCACTCCTTTACAGAACTTTCTTGGAAGTAGCCCAGAGATCCTGTGGATCAAGGGGAAACAATCAGGCACCATCTTGTTTTGGTTGTCATTGTGGTAACTGAAATGAAATGTTGATTTTTTTTAATGATGTGTGACTTTAACACACATGGGGGAGATAAATTAAAAACCTAGCTTAGTGCTATTGAATGAATACAGTTCTTGTAGTTAAGCCAGGATAACTACTGTTGCTTCAAGTAAAACACTGCTGCCGACCAGCCTTTGCAGAACAGTTTTTTAAAATGGCCATATTACCATTTGGCAATGCTCCAAGAAAGCTAAGCAGTTAAAATATCACAGATTAACCTTTAACCACCAGCCATCCGACTGTTAGATGTATTCTGGGCAAAATGATAACCATCTGGCACTGGTGTGGTGCTATTTCTGAGAAACATAGTTATTTATTCTTTACAAAGATAAATAGTATCTGTATCTGATGGGGAGGGGGGAAGGAGAGAGGAGCAAACAGTATACAAAAAGCACTCTAAAAAATAAACATATACTCTTGGAATAGGTCTGAAGCTGTGCCAAGGTTTTTTTAGTCAAATTATAAAGAAGAACAATAAATGAAGTGAGCAAAGGAAAAGTTATTCTAGTAACTTTTGGCTCAGAGCACTTTACAGCATGTTAATTGAAGAATGCAGTTTTTTTAAAAAAACCAGATGATTGTAAATAAACAAATGCCTGGGGCCTTAAAGAGGCAACTTTGGGAAAACTTCATAATACTGCTAAAGCTTTGTGATATTGTTGTCTTTTTGTTTCACGTGCTGAACATATTACTCCTGTAAATTCCTTCAGTGGCTTTTCCTTTCTTTCATCATTAATTCAAGATTCTTACCCTCACCTTTGGGCTTTGCCCAGAGCCGTGCCAGATCTCATTTCTTACTACTGTCAGTCTCTCTTTTGTCTCTCTGCATCCTCTGATCTAACTTAAATACATTTTTGTTGATGTAAGTCACCACATTAATCTCTTTAAATCAAACCCCAACAATATTTCCTTGTAGAATATTTTTCCACATTCCACAAGATGGAGCTCTAGAGTTTACCTACCTATTTCCAGAACTCTCACAGTTCTGGACACACTTATAAAGTATCACAATGGATCTCTTCTGTAGTTTTCACAGAACAACTTTGGGTTTTCACTGCAATCTTTTCTCTTTATTAAATTTGTTTTTAAACGTGTAGCTCTTCCAGAAAATTAAGACCTATAATCTTAATGGGTTGATATATTAATGATATATTATATTATAATGATATAATGGGTTATTCTGGGGGAGCTTATAATGTATGGAATTTATTATACTTACCGGATATGCAAACCATATTTATTTCTTCATAGAAGTTACCTTATTACCCTCATGGAACAACCCGGATTAAATACAGAAAAATCCATTCAGTCATTCTGGGGTTAAATGAATTCAAACCATCCTTTATTCAAATTGTAAAACAAAATAAGGAAATTCCCAGTGCAAAAAATGTGCTAAGAATCTGGAGTGACATAAATATTCCTTAACTAATTAGTTGACGGTTGTAAAATGGTTGGAAGATAGAAGCAGCACCATATAGCATAAATGCAAAGTTGTATCACTACAGGCACGACAGTGCCTTCTTTGGTTAGGAATCTAACCCTAAGAAATGCTTAGTTGAAGTCAGAATAGTTGATAGCCTGTTGGGAGCCTTAAACAGGAATAACTGCCCCCCCCCCACTGAACCAGGCAAGTTCTCATCATAAAATGTGAATTGGGGGCCTCCTTGAATTTCTCAGGGCCTAGAGCAGTTACTTAAGGTGTGTCTATACAGCAGGTCTTAACTCAAAATAAGCTACACAAATTGAGCTATACCAATTCCATATCTTATTTCGAAATAGCTTATTTCGAAATAGCATCTGCACAGAACTTATTTTGAAATAGTGTTTTTCCTCTGACTTTCTTTACTCCTCATACAATGAGAGTTACAGGACTTGGACTAGGAAGTCCTCCAGCTTGACAGTATTTTGACACTAGTTCTAAATAACTGCTTGCTGTGTAGATGCGGACTAAATTATTTTGGAATAGCGCTAGTTATTTCGAAATAGTGTTGCAGTGTAGATGTCTACTTGTGCTTAGTGCAGGCACTGGTTCCAGTATACATGGGGGCTACATCTACACTGGCATGATTTTCCAGAAATGCTTTTAACGGAAAAGTTTTCCGTTAAAAGCATTTTCGGAAAAATCACATCTAGATTGGCAGGACGCTTTTCCGCAAAAGCACTTTTTGCGGAAAAGCGTCCGTGGCCAATCTAGACGCAGTTTTCCGCAAAAAAGCCCCTATCGCCATTTTTGCGATCGGGGCTTTTTTGCGGAAAACAGTACTGTGCTGTACTGAGATCGTCAGTGTTCTTGACGAAATTCAAGCGGCCAGTGTAGACAGCTGGCAGGTTTTTCCACAAAATCAGATGATTTTGCGGAAAAACTTGCCAGTGTAGACACAGCCGGGACGTTTCTGAGGGTACCCAGCATTACTTAGGTTTAGTCTGAAAAGTGTTATGATTCCCTATTTGTGAAGTTGTAGATTTTCAAAGGCACAAAGGAAAATTAGATGCTTTGGATAATTAAAGAGTTGGGCATCTTTTGCCCTTGAGTAAAATGATAAGGGAAATTGGGCTTGTAGAGGGGGATGTTCAACCATCTTTTCTGTCTGAAATTCTACAGTTGTGGATTTTAGCTGGAGGAGAGAGAGTTTGTTTGTAAAAATTGTTGTTTCATGGATACTTGGTTTCTCTGACACAGGTCTTTAAAATGTGAGCAGTAGTTCCATTTTGCATGGCAAAAACAGCTTGTGGAATTTTCAGATTTAAATATAGATGAGATGAAGCTAAGTATGTTAGAAAGATTTGGGGATGGCTGGCTTCTGATTTTAGGAGTTACAGGGTAGGATTTTTCAGAAGGACCCAGTTACTGCCACTGAAGTCAGTGAATGTTTTTCCATTGACTTCAGTGAGAGCAGAGTTGGGCAGTGCTGAGCACTTTTGCAAATCCTACCGTATAACTTATGGGAGATGTTCTGCCTTCGAATATCAGCCTTAATTTTCTAATGTTGTCAGCAAGTACTGCACACACACATAAGCAGAATGTGAAACTTCAGTCCTTATGAATTGCACTGGGAATCCAGTCAATATTTTAATGTTGTGTGAAATATTCTTTCCCTATATAGATGTCTGGTTTTGATATCAGCCATGGTTTTTTTAATTGTACTGATGCACTGTGGGCATGCCTTGGTATCCTAATAAAAGTTGAGATATATGCGGTAGTTCAAATTTTTCTGCTGGATCTCATACTTCTGTTATTGCTAGCAATTTCATACTAGAAAAAGGATATGTCTGTAATGTGCGTTGTGCTTGGATAATGAATATTCAAGCTCCATTGGATTGTTTAGATGTAATGTACCTTGTCAGACCCCAGGGTGAGGCTGGCACTGCTTAAGATGCCTTTTAGAAGTCCCTTCTTGCTCCAAGCAATTAGATTAAAGTTGGAAACCATCACAGAGAAGCTTAATCTCAAATTAGGCAAAACAATCAAAATAGGCTCCCTTGGAAATTTAACAATGTTTTATGAAGTATTTTTAAGAGCTTCTTTAGATTTTTAGGAGTATATGCAGTTTCAGGAGTATGCAATTTATTCTTTTTTTCCTGACTAATTGGAAACAACTCCTTTTGGTGTTTTGACTTCCGACAGTAATCATAGACTCATAGGACTGAAAAGGACCCCGAGAGATCATGTAGGTCGGTCCCCAGCACTCATGGCAGGACCAGGCACCATCTAGATCATTCCTGACAGGTGTTTGTCTAACTGGCTCTTAAAAATCTCCCATTTTAGAGATACCACAACCTACCTAGGCAATTTATTCCAGTGCTTCACCATCCTGACAGCTAGGAAGTTTTTCCTGATGTCCAATCTAAACCTTCCTCAAAGGTTAAGAAGAACAATTCTTCTCCCTCCTCCTTGTAACAACCTTTTATGTACTTGCACAGGCGACCCGTGAAAGGAGACTGTGGGGCATGTGACCCGCCCTCTTCTTCCCTCCCCCCCAAAAAACCCCACTGTGGATGGGAGAGGCAAGAGGTCAGAAACTTGGGGCAGCCTGGGGTAATAGCGGGAACCTGACACCCCCAGAAAGAATTAGGCCCCCTCTCACTCACCAGCAGTGGCACAGGGAAGCGGAACACTGTGGCTCTGCCCCTCTAGCTCCTGACCACATCACTTAGGGAGGCGTTGGAAACTTCCCACACTCACCAGCAGGAAGCACAGCAATGCAGCCAGGAGCTGGGGAAGGGAAGCCCCGTAGCTCCACTTCCCTGCATAGCTGCCAGTGAGTGCAGGGGAGCATGTTCTCTGCTGCTGGCACGAGGCCTCCATTATTCCCCCCAGCAGTGTCATTCGGGAAGGGCATTTGGGGGATGAATCTGTACAGGGCAGGGTGGGAGTGGGGTGGAGGCATAGAAAGTCCACTTATAAAGTTTGTGGATGATATCTGACTGGAAGGGGTTGCAAGTGCTTTGGATGATAGATGAAAATTCAAAATGATCTAGACAAACTTGAGAAATGGTCTGAAGTATACAGGATGACATTCAATAAGGACTGTCATTGTTCTTCTTCTTGCTTCTAGTGTATTTGTAGAATATTTTCTTGTTTCTCTTTATTTCTCTCCTTTGTTTGATGTTGTTTTGTGACTTGACCTTTCTAATTTTGTCCCTACATATTTGTGTTGTTTGTTTATATTTATCATTTGTAATTTGACCTATTTTCCACTTTTTGTGGGACTTTTTTTATTTTTAGATCATAGAAAATTTCCTGGTTAAGCCAAGGTAGTCACTTACCATACTTCCTATGTAGTGGAATAGTTTGTCCTCGTGCCCTTAATGTCTCTTTGAAAAACTGCCAACCATCTTTGATTTTTCCTCCTTTAGACTTGCTTACCATGTGATTTTTACCTACCAACTCCCAGGCTACGTCTACACTGGCCCCTTTTTCGAAAGGGGCATGCTAATTTTAAACTTCGGAATAGGGAAATCCGCGGGGGATTTAAATATCCCCCATGGGATTTAAATAAAGATGTCCGCCGCTTTTTTCCGGCTTGGGGAAAAGCCAGAAAAAAACGTCTAGACTGGCCCGATCCTCCGGAATAAAGCCCTTTTCCGGAGGATCTCTTATTCCTACTTCCAAAGTTTAAAATTAGCATGCCCCTTTCGAAAAAGGGGCCAGTGTAGATGTAGCCCCAGAGTTTATTGAAGACTGCCTTCTTGAAATTCATTGTCTTTTATTTTGCTGTTCTCCCTCCTAGCCTTCTTTACAATCATGAACTCTACCATTTCATGATCACTTTCACCCAAGCTGCCTTCCACATTAAGACTGAGCCAGTTCCTCCCTATTTGTCAAAATCAAAATCTCCCTTAGTAGCTTTATCTGCCTTCTGAATTAAAAAAAAAGTCTACAATACATTCCAAGAGCCTATTGGATAATCTGTTATGTAATGTTGAAACAGGAACTGCTTCCAATAACCAGATTGAGAAATTTGTAGCATAGAGAGGTCTACAAATAGCTGACTGATAATTATAAACCAGCATCCAACCACAGTATTTTAGAAGATTTTAATACAGGTACTGTTCCCCCCATCGCTGATGATTGTTTTACTGTCTTGGATTACTGTGCAATACTCCATTCCTCAATTGTCAGAAGGATGAGAGTTTTTGTTGTTACACACATAATAGTTTTTCCAATACAAATGGTATATATGCACCATATTCCATGATATACAGATGATCTAGGTTAACCTGTGATATCAGCAGGGAACAGGGCTGCTGGTAGCTAAAAGAGTATTTGTCTTTCTTGATGGGGGATTGCAGTACCGGCAGCAACTGTGACTTCACCTCCAAAGCCTGGTTGCTATGGATATGGTGCCTGACCAGAAGGTTTTGCCATTGTATACCCTAAGCAGCCATTCACAGATAAAATTGACCTCTCGCAGCTTAATCTTCCTAAAATAAGCAGCAGTGGAAATATTACTCAACCTTGCAAATATGTAGCAACCTGACTGAATATGCCAGCCAGACTGAATCTAGCCAACCATCTTCCTCTTTGGTTATAGACAAGTAACTGGGAAACCTCAGGTGACTGAAGACTGTCATTCACTTCTGTTAAAGATTTTATGCTAATCTACTTGACTGGCCTCTATGTAGGAGGCCTAATGAAACAAAGATCTTTGTTTGTTTGTTTATTGTATTATTTATTTATTTGCTGTAACAGGTTCACCAGGAGACGAGTCAGGGGGAAGAATAAGGAAGTTAAGTCTTGGACAGTATGACAATGATGTCCCAGGGCAGCCACCATATACCAGGTGTGGCTGGATGAAATCTCCTGCTATAGACCAGGCTGTAAATCCAGGATCACTAATTGCTGTAGGAGAGACCAAAGAGGTAAATAAAAAAAAAAAAAATTTCAAGAAGAGGTTAATGAGCGAATGGCCAGCATGAAATACCGAATTCAGGAGAACAGTCAGGTTATAAATTCTCACACTGATAAGTGGTAGTTGATCATATTGTGGGATTTTGTGTGTGATGTGCCATTCCTAAGCATCACTGGATTTAACAAGAACGGAACAGTCATATGCATCAGAAAAAGGCTTTCATGTGGAATGGCATGTGTGAGAGTGAGAATATGAATGTCTTTGTGTGTGTGTGTGTGTGAGTGTGAGTGTGAGTGTGAGTGTGAGAGAGAGAGAGAGAGAGAGAGAGAGAGAGAGAGAGATCCGTCCATTGGAAAAGTGGATTGGGTTATAAAAGCTTGTATAATCTGATGAACGATGGCCCACTGTACAGCAGAGACTCAAGGAGGTATGTCAAACTATCATTTTGCTGCTTCTTGTCTCCTTTAGATGGGTGTGGCACGATACCAAGAAGATCTAAATGAAGTAGACAGGGGAGTCTTCTCACCAACTAAAAATGGGAATGAAGCTGTTCTATCAACCCCAGCTTTTCCAGTGTCACCCGAGACCCCATATGGTGAGGAAACAACTTCAGCATTTGCTTTTCATGAATGTGTTGCTTTTAGCATCTCAGATTTACAGAAAAGAGTTGTTTGCTTTTCTTTCTCTTTCAGTGAAAAGTCCCCTGCATTACCACCAAATAAGTCCACCAGGCCAACAGATCAGTAGCCCACCTGAGAGGTACAGAACTGGGCATGGTAAGAACCATACTTCTGTGTTTCTTTTATGGTGAAGCAGATCCCTGTATAGAAGATTTCCAAAGGCCCAATGAGCCTCATGTGGCCTTGTGCAGGTCCTCTGGAGAGAGGTAAAGTTCACCCTCATTAAGTAGCTCTTTGCAGTGCCACTGCAAGTCATCGACAGTGTACAATCATCATTGTGCCAGCACAATAATAGAGAATTTAAAAATCTATCAAAATAGCATCTTCAGATTTTTGGATATTATTTTTACAATTTATATAGGCATTGGCTACATGGGAGGAGAGCACAATAATTGTCATCACTATATCAAATAATGTAAAGGACTATGTAAAACTTTGCTCGAGTCCAATTCAAGGATATTATAATAAGTTGGTTGTTGCACTATAATGTAGACATTAAATAAGCAATTTTCTTATTGCAGGGTAGTTTCCAATACACGATTGCATAGGAAATGGGAAAGGGTCACTCTAGTGTGATCTAGTTTTAAATGACCAGAATAGAATCCCCTTTGTTGGCCATAAATCCTGGCTTACATAAACCTGTTGTAAACTGCTCATTACAGGTGCAAGAAATTTGGTTTCATTCACATAAGGACACAAAAGATCTGGCTGTTTACCCCATGCTCATAGAGAACCATCCTGTTTGGAAGTCAGGCAAGAAATAATATTCCTTGCCAAATTTCCAGCATCTCCTTGCTTTGGCTAAGTTGGGAATAATGCAAGCATAACCTGTGTGTTTTGATGTTTCTGTTTTTGACTCATGTAAGGAACATGGTGTTCAGAGGAATCTGGCAAAAACGAAACATCAAATAAGCGGATGCAACTTCTTGAAAGTTCAAAATAAGTTGGGTCTTGTTAGGTTTACGTATGTTCCTTCAAGAAAGAAAATAAGGATTAAGCAGTGATATTTACACCTGGTTACTACAAAGATCTCCCACTATCACCAGGTGCTCAACACCTGAGAAAATCAAACTAAAAATACATTGAACTTTGCAGACTTATTATGTTACTTGGTACTTATGAACAGATTTTAATTATCCTATGCAATAAGGACTGATCAAAACCTTTATTCTAATTCAGTCTGAACCTTTTATTTGTACTGAGATTCTGAAACATTCTGGTTGATTTTTTTTTTTTTTTTTTACATTTCCTGACATCTGCAGTGTCTAGAAATGGAAGTTCCGCAGCATTAAAAGGAACCAATAAAAATCTCATGAGATAATCTGTTGTCATGAAATTCCCAGTTTAATTTGTATACAACATCTTGCAGGTTAGGTGGCTGGGATGATAGTATATGATTGCAAAACTTGGTTTTGCTTCTCTTTATCAAGCCTGTGGTGTCCTCTGCACAGTGGCAGCTAACACCAGTGACATAGCATATTTAATAAGCATGTTCCTTCATACAATGCAGCCATTATCAGAAGTTCAGTTATCCCGAACCACACTATCTGAAACAGTTGTGTTCCCAAACTGGTGTCATATAACAGGGTTTTCATAAATGGTCCAATGCTGGTCTATCAAAGGAGTGAGTCCCGAGAGCAGAGAGCTGTGGTAACTGAAATCTTTTTGTGCTTGAGACCGTCAGTCAGCTTAGTCCTTCATATACACACAACATTAAATGCACAGCAGGTTTTGAATTGAAGAGCTTAGCTCCAGTTGCCACCACCTCAGTACCTTCTTTGATGCCCAATCCGATGGCATTGGGTAACCAGTACAGTTACAGCATCATGTTGACTGTGTACTTGTAAATCTGCAGAGTTGGCACTTTCTACTATCCACATTTTTGATTACCCAAAGGGTTTCTCCATGGACTTTTTTTTAAACTTTTATTTCCAGTACAAATCTTCACTGCTGTAGAGCTTATTGTGAGGTGTCTTTTGCTGTTTAGTGAAGAAAAAATTAGCTGGACCACTCATTTTCATCGATATAAATGTCATATTTTTCCTCATGTAACTGGATTTTAATGAATACAAGACTGCTGTGAAAAAAAGTGAAAATGCTGTGCTTGGAAAGGTTCCAAAATGACTGACTACAGAAGGTCCTTCCCTGTCCCTCAGTTGTGTTTGTTGGAATGTATCCAAAGGGGTTTAACCACATCCTCATAGCTACATTTCAAAGGTACCCATCTATATGCAGCTATGAAAACTAGGATAAAAGTAGTTTCTAGGCCCTAAAACAGTCTTTATGACATTAAACTTTATAGGCACAGTATTTGCGCTTGTGCATAAAAATGAAAGAATTTGCACATACGCACACCAACCTGTCAGCATGCGCAAATCCAGCACTGATTAAAACATGATTTGCATAGATAAATTGTCAGTTGTGTCTAAGTGGTATAACTATCATGTATGCAGTGATTTGGGTACACACACACAGAAAAAGACTGAGGCCTCTTTGCCCTCTGTGAGTCTAATTCTTCTGTAAATTTCATGCATGAATTTCCCCATAAAGCCATAGTGATGTGTACCCTTTCCAAAAATAGAATTTGGACCTTTCCAGCCTAATGATCTTTTTTGATTATAAAAGTCCAAAGTTAGTTCCAGCTATATAAAGTGGGTGCTGGTTAATTGTAATCCCAGCTATTTAGTTTGATAGCAACATGTTGCTAGGAAATGATCCTGAGTCAGTGCTGAGTTCAGTGTTAATGGGATTGAGACTATGGCAAAAGGCAAGATGCTTATTAAGAGTTTTTTTTGTAAAGGCCCAAAGTTCACAGGTCTGCAGCCAGAGAAGAAAGTGCTGGGATTGTACGGGTTGGACCTTGCTGGTCTGGCACCGTCAGGACCTGAGTGGTCCCGAATGAAGGCATTTGCTGGACCAGGGGAGGTCCCTCCTCTCTTGACCCAGATTCCACCAGGTTAGGGTGCCAGCCTATCCCCACCACTGCCCCTGCCCTCCAGGGCTCTTTAGGTGCCTCCACAGCTGGGACAGATCTCCTCAGCTGCTTAGCGCCATGGCTGGGGCTGAGAGGCCAGGGCCGGAGTTCTGTGATTGGGGCCAGAGCTCCCTGGCCGCTACTGGGGACTACCTTGCTCCTACTTAATATTCCCCAGTTTGCAAATCCATTGATCACATTAGCTCATTCAGTTGGTGATCAGTGTTTTTATTTTCAAGGGGATGGTCCCCCATCCTTTAAGCCTACATTCTTTGGTCCTACAAATCTACTAACTTTGAAATTCTCTAGCATGTTTCATAAGTGCAAAAGGAATAGCTTTGTGTTGTATTTCTCAGGCATTTCCAAGAGCATCTACTCTTGATATTTGAGATGATGACACTTTTGCCATCCAGGTGTTTGTGGTTCTTTAACCAGTTGCTCAACCAATGGACACTTTCTCAAGGTGTATTTTTTTCCTTGATCAAACAAGATACTGAATTTCCACGCAGAGCAATCTATAAAGTGATTAGATTCAATAAATCTCCCCAAAATGGAGTTTGGATAACAGAAGCATAGATGCAGCCTTCGTGGTAGCTTGAGAGCCATTATTTATCTAACAGGAGACTCCTGTACAGCAATGAAGGAACAGAAGTCCCTTATGTATGGCAGAAGTTTATGAAGGCTCTTTTGTCTCATATCCTGACTAACAAATTAAGGACAACAAATAAAACTGTAGTGATCATTGAGACAGGGATTTGAATTCTGGCTAACCGCTCCTCCAAGCTCAGGAATTGCTTGTTTTATATCCCTCAGATGCTAAGAGAAGGTCTAGCAAATTTACTCCCAATGTCAACTTTGGCCAAAGAATAAATACAGATCTGTTGAAAATAAGACCACACAGCTTTCAAAAAGACAGACACTGTTCCAACAGCAGGAGCCATAGGGCCTATAGAATAAGGCTAAGATGATCCCTTGCTCTTCACCTAGACATAAGCATCCTGCTTTCTCCCCTGGATATGATCCAAGCATAGCATAGTGCTTGCATATTTCTGAGCACAAATGTGCAAAGTTAGTGTCGGTTAGCTGCTGGTGTTAGGAGCCTCTGTGCGTAGGCATGGTTGAGCCCTGCTCTCCTTCCATATTTATCATTGAGATTGACAAAGTACGCATGCCTCACCTTTTCTCAAGGGTGTCAGAGTGGCTGTAGTGCCCTGTGCTCCCTTGGAACCCATCCAGACCCCAGGCATCCTGGTTCTTCTCCAGAGGTGGGTGGTCCCCACCTTTCCTTCAGCATAGGTCTGTGTATTAAAGTTATGATATTGCCCTGTATGTTTATCTGAGATGGAGAAGTGAAATTAATATAATGTAGATTAAGGAAAGGAAAAACCCATTAGGTCTTCAAGTTCTGTCCTTTGCCAGTGCAGGGTTCTTCTTGATACTGTATTTAAAATATGCTTTGTCCAGTCACGTGTTCTGTCCAGTCAACCTTCCATGGATGACAATACTGAAATCAGATAGATTGCCCTGTTAGCAAGTTTTTTCCTATTATTGCTCATTGTTTTTTTATTCATTGTATCCTGTTGCTAGTTGATGAACCTTCTCTGGTTACAGAATGAAGGAAACAACTAAGGGAAAGTGTCAAGAGATACTGAATTGGAAGGTAGCTTGTGGCAAAAGGGAAAACTATATGGGCAAGGAACTGGCAACATAAAATTGCCATAGTTGCATTAGAAATGGCAGTTGTTCATGAGGACGAACCCCAGAATCTTCACAATCCGAAGGGTTGATTACCCCCCCCCCCACATCTTTCACACAGAAAATGTGTATGTCCAATGTAAAAAGAACAGTAACCGTGACAGGCCTGACACCTTTCTGAACACCTGTGTTTCTTTGCTGCTATAATTCCTTCACTACAGAAAGAGGATTAGTTTTCAGTTCTCAACCTCCAAGATACCTATTTCCAAATAACAATACATCCACTGCTCAGGGAATATCTATAGTGAAGGTGAGGGTAAGATCATTTTAACATCAAGTACTTCCCTTTGGCCTTTCCTCATCCCAAAGAGTTCTCAAAAGTCCTGCCAGTAGTCATTGCTTATCTTAGATGACAAGCATCTTAGTCTTTCCATACCTCAGTGACTAGCTGAACAAGGGCTGTTCCTATGAAGCAGTTGTATCTTCCACTCACACAGCCCTTTCTTTGTGGCAGAAGTTGGATCTATAGCTGAATGTAAAGTCATCCCTGTTAATTTGTGTATGGAAGATATTTGGATTTATTAAAGTCAGATCCTACTTTTCGCTCAGATTTTTACTTCATCTGGCCTGATACAAACAATTCAGGGGAGCTCTTGAATAACAGTAAGGAACTTCTCCAGCTCTGCCACCGTTGGCAGCTTGCACCTTAGTGACATATCGCACAAATCTATGTCTCTCTCGCTTTCAAGGTTGGTTGAGAATGACCTGTTCTCTAGTTAGAAGCACCTTGAACAGATAGGTGAGGATACTACAAATGAAAAACTGCGTAGGCTGGTGGACAGATCAAATCAACACATGCACAGGTGTTCCTTTCTTTTGTCAAGGTCACTCCATCGATGATTTTAACATCAGATGTTGGAATGGGGTGCTCTTTTGGGGAGCCCTGTATACCTTGTTCTATGAGAAATAAGGGCTCTGCTGAAAGAGGAGGCTTTTCCACCATTTGGTCCTGTCTAGATGGGGCCAAATGGCAGAAAAGCCTCTTCCGGAAAAGCAATCAGAAAAAAGCTACGCAAATTGCGGAGTACAATTTGCATAGCTTTTTCCGATAAAAGGATGTTGGCTAGACCTAGCCTTAAGAGGTTTCTGAACACACGGATTATGGTGTTGTGTCCCTGACCATCTTGGCTAATAGTCTCCTAGACTTACCTAATTCTTTTTTGAATCCAACATCCCCTGACAACAAATTCCACAGGGACTGTGCGCTGTGTAAGAAGTTCTTCCTTACATTTGTTTTAAATCGGCTGTTTATTAATTGCGTTGGGTGATCCCTGGTTTTTGTGTTGTGTAAAATAACATTTCTTTCTACACATCATTCATGATTTTATGTACATCTGTCATATCCTCAGGGTATGCGCTCATTTTGTTGTTTACTCCATTTGCATTAGGGATAATTATGCACATAAATCATTGCACATCTAATTGAGAATCTAGCTTTTGGTGTGGTGTTTGACATGTATTCTTCTCCATAAAAATAAAATATTACATGAGTTATTATTTCCTGTTATGCTCAGTAAAACTGAGATTATGGCACCAGCTCTCCCATGAGATCTTTGCCAGACAGGATACCAGACTGATATTTAAAGACTCTCTATTCTCACAGAGGGAATTGAGTAAGTAAATGGAGTGGTCTGGGATAGGGATGTGAAAGATTAGTTGACTATCCGATAAGCAAACACTTACCAGATAGTCGAGTCGACTAGTTGCTTCCCCCCCCTTGCTGCCTCTATCAGAAAGAGGCAGCAAGGGGTTGGGCAAGGGGGGGGGGAGAGGAGGAAGAGGTGGTAGTACTTAAAAGAGGCAGTGCTGCGTGGAGCCTGGGCTAGACTCTAGGCTCCAGGTGGCACTGCCACTTTGTAACACTGCGTGCAGGCTGGAGCCAGGTAGGGTGTTCCCAGGCTGCATGCAGTGTTTCAAAGCGGCAGTACCGCGTGGAGCTCAGGATCAGCTGGGGACTCCCCCCCACTAACCCCATGTTCCAAGTGGCAGCATCACATGGAGCCCGGAGTCAGTGGTGGAATCACCAGCTGATCCAGGCTTCACATGGCGCTGCTGCTATGAAATGCCACGGGGACCCACTTTCGCCTTTGAAGTGGAGCAACAGCTCTACAGCAGGGCAAAGTGCATCGACTACTCAATTAGTTAATTACTCAAAAGTTAACATCCCTACTCTGGGACAGGGATGTTAAATATCGGTTAATTTAGTAGTTGGGTAAGTTCATGAATTTTTATCGGTTAGTCAACTATTCTATAGTCTCTAGGGGCGGGGCCAGCAGCCAGTGTATCACAGGCAGACATGCAGGATGCCAGGCAGGAGCTGTTCCAAGGGGGGAGCCAGTTTAAAAATCAGCTCCCCTTGTGGACTGGCTGCCTGTCGCCCAGTGCTGCTGTCTGATAAAGAAGCAGCGGCGTGGGGTAGCAGAAGCTCCTGTCTAAGGGAGGGAGGGGAAGATCTAAGCCAGAAGTGAGCCAGGTGGTCTGCCCACCTGATTCCTAATACACTTTAAATGCAGAGCCACAGCAGGAGTAGGTTCTGGACCCGGCAGGAACCAGAACTGAGCCAGGCTCGTGGCCAGCCTGCAAAAAATTTTCTGGCAAGGATGGGGGGAGGGAAATGCGTGTAGTCTATAGCATTAACCTATAATGCTATTTTTTGCTTATTAGTTAATCGACTAGACTATTACATCTCTAGTCTGGGATGGTCCAAAGCTTTCCCTTTAAATATACATTACGGATATTTATGGATACTTAGCCTGTTGAAAAAAATAGATTGTTCAGGAATCTGACAACTGAATGGTTTTCTTATTCCTGTGGACCTCAGATGCTTAGGTCAAACTTGTTTAAAAGTGATAGCTTGTAATAACGGACA
Source organism: Pelodiscus sinensis (assembly GCF_049634645.1). Lineage (NCBI taxonomy): Eukaryota > Metazoa > Chordata > Testudines > Trionychidae > Pelodiscus > Pelodiscus sinensis. Next base: position 158,587,138 of record NC_134712.1, read on the forward strand.
CAGCCATGGTCACTTTGATTATGACTCCCTCTAGTGGCTTGTCTCAGTCTCTATACTACAGTGCCACTGCTTATGGAGTTCTCACGTGGAAAGGTTTTGTTCCCCCCTTTGGTGCTTATGGCCTCAGATTCTTCCATCCTCATATGGAATTCTGTATGTGTTTGTGGCTAGTATTCATTTACAAAAGCAATACAAGTTGAACCAGCAGCCCATATAATGCTGTTTTCTCAGGGTTCTCGGTAGGTCTGTAGACCATATGTGGTGAGGTCACTGTCCTACATCTACAACTTTTGAGTTGCAGAGATTCCTCTTTCTCTCATGCTGGTGTGTGTTAAAGGAGACATCACGGGAAAGGGGATTGAGATTAGCATGGACTACAAGCAACCACCTGGAGAAAGGAAAGCAGCTACTGATGAGAGGGAGTGCTGCTGTATTTGAGAGGGGGGAAATGATAGAGCAAGAACTGCTAGGAAAAGAAATATTGAAAAATGAGCCTTAATGGAAAACTCTTTTGCCTTTTATTTCTGCTTCAGTCCCTCCGAAACTATAAAAACAGCCCTCTCCGTAGAGAACACCAAAACCAAAAAACCATTAAGATGAAGGTCTGGAGCAAAAAAACAACAGTTTAGGAAGTCAAAAGTCTACATTTCTTTATTACCAGTAGCTCTTGTCTTTATTACTTTTTGTTTTGTTTTTCACAGCAGAGTGAGTTAAGATCACATTGGCACCCTTAACCTTGAATTTCCTGGATCTCATTGGTTTGTGTCATGGCTTTAATATTATTTACATGGGGGGGGGGGGAGGTGTCTGGGGACTTTAAAAAGAGACATTAGTTAAATCTTAACTGCTTCACTGCTAGACTTCAGTACAGCCATATGCAGCAGCAGAACATAATAGTACCTCCCAGTGCATGCTCAGTTGGATGAAACAAAAATAGTATAACAATACACAGATGAGACACACCGGATTTTTACCCTTCATCATGTATGTAAAACACCTGAAAGTTATATGGTTTCTGATTGTTTCTTTTAGATTAGACATTCAGGTCTTGTCTGCCCATTATTTCCTGGGAGCCTTCATGGTTGATTGGAGAACTAAATTGGTCTATAGGATGTAAACGAGTACAAAGTCTAGTACCAAGGCTTTGTCTACGCTTGACAGTTCAAAGCACGAACAGCGTAGTTGAAATCAATGTACTTACCATGGCATCTTGTGCGCGGTAAGGTCAGTGGGGGCTTTGTATCCGATTTAAGCAGAGGTGATAAATTGACAGCCAGGGGGTGAATCACTGCAGCATCGATCCCTAGCATACTGGAGACAAGCCCTAACTGTCACACCCATTATTTCCCAAAAGGAAGAGTGTCACGGGCTGGATTCACCACCACAGCACCTCCTGCTGGTAGCCCTGGGAATTAGCTCTTTTGGGCTCGCTGGATGCCTCCCTCTGGTTGGTGTTTCCCCGGGTCCACACTTTCCTGCAGTCCGCACCCGCGTCTCTCTTGGACCACAGTGTCCTCTTCAGGATACTGCCCTCCGGCAGTGCCTATTCCAGTGTCTCTCAGTCCCCTTCGGGAGAGGGGTAGTGGTGTTTATCAGTCTCTGCACTCCAGGGAACACTCAGTTCCCCTCCCAGGGAACACTGTGTTCCCCTGTACCTTCCTTGCCTCAGTGACCCATTGCCAGTCTTCATCCAGCCCCTGCCTAAGGGGCAAACTGCAATCTGGAATAGTCATTCATCATTGGCCTTTCTTCAGGCCCTGCGGCTGGGAGTTTGCCTGGCCAGAGGTTCCCAGCTCTACCTTCAGGAAACCTCCTACTTCCTAGGCATCCAGGTTCCTACTGTTTTTCATCCAAAGTCCTCCTCTCTGCCTCCAGGAGCCCTTTTTTTTATAGCTGGGCTCTAATTAGCAATAACTGCCTCAGCTGGGGCCTTACTCTCAGCCTTTACTCAGGGCTGAGTTTTTGCCTTTAAAGGGCCAGTGCAGGGCAGATGCCCTGTCACGAAGAGAAAGAGTCCCCTTTGAGTAGGTGTTAACTCAGGAATTGCTCAAGTTTAAACTTGGAGATTCTTCCCAATATGTTTTCCGTGGTGTGAAGAAGAGGTGATATGGGATTGCAGAACTCAATAACTAGAGACTTGGTGTGGAAGGAAAAGCCACTCTCTAGTTCAGTGTTTCTTAAACTGTGTTCCACAGCACACCAGTGTGGCAGTCGGAGGTGTGCCGCGGAGAACAACAGAGTTAAAAATGGCCGCCCTTAAAAGGGCAGGAGACCTTTTTTGGGTCAATAACTCCTTCTTCCCCCTTTTTTTCCTCTTTTAAAAAAAATACTGTTTGGTGTTAAAAAGTTTAAGAAACACTGCTCTAGTTTGAAAAGAATGAGGTCAGTAGTTTAAAAGTTCTGAACATTTCTATTTGTCCACTTCTTATAGAGTTTTTTTAATGGATTTATCCTGATGATCTTATCTCAGCTATTTCAAATATAATCAACATGTTTGTGTCATTAAAGACCATGTGTTAGAAACTTCATTTATGGGCAAACTCACTAAGAACACATTAATTAAGAACTTCTGCAGTAACTATGGCATTTGTTAAGGATGTCTGAGTGAAGGACTCATTTTTGTTTAGGAATTCTACATTAAGATCATTTCAATTGAGTCTTCATGGGGAAAGGCTGTCTTTGTTAAAGAAACTCATGTACTGACCTATAAGCCAGGTAAATATTAAATCTATGTTGGAATTATTCTCTGAATGTCTCATGTAACTACGGGAAAGAAGACATTCACCATGCAATTTAAAACCTTCATTCTCCTTCCTTTTAAAATGTTCCTCCCTCCATTCCTGCTCTCAGTAAATGAAATGCCCTATAGATGCTATAATATTGCCCCTACCCCAGAATCCCTCCTATAGGAATAGGAAACAATGAGCCAAATCCTCAGCTGGTATGAATCTGCATAGCTCCAATGACGCTAACTCATGATCTTAACAGCTCTATTTTCTAAAACCTTTTATAAAATCACACTTTGTTTTCTCAAAAAAAACCCCACACGCTTTAGGTTTTAACAGGTTTATGTGGTAGTCTGCCTACTCCCAATTCTCTAACAGTTCCTTACTCTCTCCCCCAAAACCTGTCAATACTTCTCCCACCCAAACCCAGCAACTCAGCAGATTCAATCCCAGGTGCCTTTCCTCTTCCTCAGCTCTTCCACACCGTTGCACTACTTCTACCCCTTCTGAGGGGTGCAGGAAATATGTTCCTATATTGTAGCTTAATTCATTACTCAAAGTTTTGTATTATTTTGCTTAGTAAGGAATCTGTCTTAAAAACCCATTTCCTGAACACTTTTGTATAACAGACATATTTGCTGACAGGTATTTTGAAATAAATTACCAAAATGATGAAAACTCTTGATTACATTGTGTTATTTTGACAAACAAAATTTGCAGAATTTTAAAATAACGTGCAGAATTTCTTAATTTTTGGCACAGATATTTTAATTTTATGGTGCTGAATTCCCTCAGGAGTAGGTGGGGTTGCAAGTGGACCGCGTGCAAGGAGTGGGATCTGCTAGGTAAAGAGAAAAACAAAGGACAGGTCTACATTTTAAAAAGCTTTCAGGAGCACAGCTACGCCGCTTCAGTAAAGACACTAGCTACTGTGTTGTCAGTGCTCTTGTCAGTGTAGTTAATCTGCTTCTGTGAGAAGAGTAGCTATGTCAGTGTGACAAACCCTCATGTCGACATGATGTTGTGTGCACTAGGTGTTAGGTCAGTATAACTGCATCACTCAAGGATGTGGATTTTTCACAACAATGTGGGGCATAGTTATACTGATATAAATTAGTAGTATAGACCTGATGAAAAGTTAAGTTTTTTTTTAATTGCTGATCGCCCTTCTTACTATGGTTATTTGTGCACATTCAGCAACTGATGGTTCTGTCTAGTATTGTTTGCTGAGGTTAGAGCATAGCATCAAGGACTCCGGGGTCTGACCGGGTACGTCTACACTGCAACACTATTTCAAAATAACTAGTGCTATTCCGAAATAACTTGGTCCACGTCTACACAGCAGGCAGTTATTTCAAAATAGTGTCAATACACTGTCAAGCTGGAGGACTTCTTACTCCGATTCTGGTAACCCTCATAGTCAGAGCATGCTAAGCAGCTGTGCTGATTTGTAATCTACTCGCCACGGGCGAGTACATTACATTAATTGTCGAGCCCTGCTCATAGTACTAGGAGTAAGGGAAGTCGGAGGAAGAGTGCTCTATTTCGAAATAAGTGCTGTGTAGATGATCCTTATTTCGAAATAAGCTATTTTGAAATAAGATACGCAATTGACGTAGCTCAATTTGTGTCGCTTATTTCAACTTAAGCCCTGAGTGTAGACGCACCCTCACAGACAATCTTGGGAGGCCATCCCTGTCCATGAAGTGGGAATAATAATACTTCCCTCACGGGGAAACTGTGAAGCTTTTATTAAGCGCATTAAGAACTTTACATGAAATATATATAAAGACTAGAAGATTTACCTGGCATTTCTCAGGTCCTTAACTCAAGTAAGTTTTTTTTTTTTTCTTCATTTAAATTATTGCTCTGGGTTGGAGATGGGCATGAGGTGTTCAGTATGCAGGCTGCCCCTGGAAAAAAGGACAATCCCAGGCCTTTCTCAGCAGACACAGCCTGGGGAGGGGTGGGTGTACCCTTGCTGGGGGACAGACAGACACACAAACAGACAGATTGTCTGAAATATATAGTAGGTAGATATCACTGTCTCCACCCCTATCTTCTGCTAGCCCAGTGGGGTTATATCTGTCCCCATGTCTGGTCCCTTACTATCCCCCTTAAGCGACGAGGAGTCCTGTGACACCTTATAGACTAACTGAAGTGTAGGAGCATAAGCTTTCGTGGGCAAAGACCCACTTCGTCAGATGCATGTGACATGCATCTGACGAAGTGGGTCTTTGCCCACGAAAGCTTATGCTCCTACACTTCAGTTAGTCTATAAGGTGCCACAGGGCTCCTCGTCGCTTTTGCAGATTCAGACTAACACGGCTACCCCTCTGATACTATCCCCCTTAAGGTCATTTCGGAGTATATGTCCCTCCTACCACAACCCTCCATTTCCATTTTATGAGAAGCAATTGAATTCCACCCACATCCCATTATCCTGGCACCACCGAATCCAGACCTTGTTGCAAGTTAGGATAAGAAGAAGCTGCATACCAGATTTGGTGGTTCTAGCTCTTACTGTTTAGGAGGAGTTCCTGAACAAACAGACTCACAGACAGACAGACAGGTGTGCATTTCTAAAAAATATAGTAAAAAGATATATACTGAAAATATGCTAACAGAGCATTATTAAATTTGCAAAGTCAAGCACTCAAATTTAGCAAATGCCAGAATTAAGGTTTCCTATATAGGATATTTGTGTAGGATAATCACTTATCCTACACAAATAGTGATCCTTTGGGGGCGGGGAGAGTATGTAGGGTTACCAGGTGTCCGGTTTTGAACTGGACAGTCCTGTATTTCAGGTTTCTGTCCGAGAAACAAATTGGAAAAAATTCCAGACATATAAATGTCTGGTATTTTCTAATTAAGTTAGTTTTATTATTATGAGTGTCAGTACGTAGTTGCATACTGCCTGGCTGGTAGACATGCTCACCCTGCGTGAGCGCGTCTACCAGCCAGGCAGTACGCAACTATGCGGGGGGTGGGATGGAATCCCGGGGGCCAGACTTTCTCGTGCTTTACCAGGATTGTGCACGGGATAGGCAGCACCCCAGGATCTGCGTGCAACACAGTTGAGGGCTCCCTTGGCCCTCAACTAGTGTAGCATGCCTACTCTCTCTAATGGAGATGATGCATGAACAGTCCAGTCACACAGGAGCTGTGTGGGGTTGGAGCATGCTCATTGAGGGTGGAATCTTCAAAGATTGAAGTTGTTAAAATCAAGGAAGTGAGAAGTAAGAACGTGGGAACTATATATTTTCAGAGTTTATAACCTGGCTAGATATGGACAAAGCAAAGGGCATGTCTTGGACAAAAATGTCTCCTTGCTGCAGAATTTCAAGTCCCTGCTCTAAAGTATGATGGGGGCTAATTTGGCTATGACAAATCAAGAAAGAGATCTTGGAGTTATCATGGATAGTTCTATGAAAACTTCCACACAGTGTGCAGCGGCGTTCAAAAAGGCAAATAGGATGTTAGGAGTTATTAAGAAAGGGATAGAAAATAAGACCCAGAATATCTTACTGACCCTGTATAAAACTATGGTATGCCCAAATCTTCAATACTGTGTACAGATGTGGACTCCTCTCCTCAAAAAAGATATTTTGGCCAAGGAAAGGGTTCAGAAAAGGGCAACTAAAATGATTAAGGATTTGGAATGGGTCCCATATAAAGAGAGGCTAAAATGACTGGGAGTTTTCAGTTTAGAAAAGAGGAGACTAAGGGGGGGATATGATGGAGGTCTATAAAATCATGAGTGGCATGGAGAGGGTGAATAAAGAAAAGGTATTTATTAGTTCCCATAATAGAAGAACTAGAGGACACCAAATGAAATTAATGGGTATCATGTTTAAAACTAACTAGCATAAATTCTTCTTCACACAGCACGTAGTCAACCTGTGGAACTCCTTGCCAGAGGAGGCTGTGAATGCTAGGACTATAACAGAGTTTAAAGGGAAGCTAGATAATTTCATGGAGGTTAGGTCCATAAAAGGCTATTAGCCAGGAGATAGACATGGTGTCCCTGGCCTCTGTTTGTCAGAGGCTGGAGAGGGATGGCAGGAGACAAATTGCTTGATCATTGTCTTCGGTTCACTCCCTCTGGGGCATCTGGTGCTGGCCACTGTCGGCAGACAGGCTACTGGGCTAGATGGACCTTTGTTTTGACCCACTAAGGGCCATTCTTATGTTCTTATGAATTTAAAGGAAAAATCTGCCAATTTTTTAAACATATGTAACACAATTTGTTTATACTTTTCATTTGATTTGATTATTCCCCTGCTTTGTTCTTGTGAATGGCTGAATTATTTTTACTGACATTTTCAAACAAACAAACAAACAAAAGCCTTACAACCTAGCATGTAAAATTTCAGCCCAAATGGCTAAAGTGTGGCAACATTATACAAACAAACATAAAAACTAAAAGTAATTAGAGAAAAGGTCTTGTAATGGAAAACTCTGGGCCCTGCTGGTAATGTGTGAAGTATTTCAGTAATTCGCATGTTTTGTAATGTGTTTTACATTTGTTCCTCACTTTAAGGATCAACCATTTCTGCACAAATTCAGTCTTTTGAAAATTGAAAAGTGATCTCAGTCTACATTTCACCTTCCCTGTGCTATTGTATTCAGCCCAATGCTCATGATTAAGCTGAGTAAGCTGGGCTTCCAAGAATTTGTAACCTTTCAGAATCATTAAGACTTCTAAGGATTTGTCTACCTTTGCACTTAATCAACACAACTTTTATCATTCACGGGTGCTTAAAAATGGGAATGACTAAGTTTTGCCCTGGGAAGTGAAAGTGTGAATGCTGCTTTCTCAGCCGCTGAGCTCTACTGAGGACAAAGCAAAACTCCTCCTAGGGGGTGGAAGTTTTAGTTGGCAAAAGGGACGATAGACAGAATTCACACAAGTTGACTTTTAGCAACAGGGCTGCGTCTACACAACCTTGTCACCAAAAGCTGTGTAGAGTAGACTAGACATACCCTAAGACATGAAAACGAAGAAGGAAACAGGACATCCAAAGGTTTCCTGTGAGTGGAGTGAGCTAAGCTTTTCATACAAAGCCAAGAACATTTTCTATAAAAGGCTATTTTAATGAATAATTTATCTTTATACGGATTTGAAATGTATTGAGCTATATTTGTCTCTGCCAAGAAATGTCCAAAACAAAGAGAAATGAGAGTGTAATTAACCAAATTAACTCACCATATTGTCAGTAATTGCTACATTATTAACCTGTGCATGCCTCTTTCCCACCCCCACTGCTTTTGATTGTATCTGTCTGTCATCCCTCATTTTATACTTAAGCTCTTTATAAGAGGGACTTTAGTTTTGTTATATGTTTGTATAGTTCTAATCACAATAGGGCGGGCCCCATGACATTAGAATAATACAAATAATAACAATAATAGCAGCTGTGGGCAAGAATAACACAATTCATAGATATTCTTGCAAGAAAATGGTATGTTTTTAGGTCCATTCCTTTTCCTTTCTGTGGATAAAACTCCCACATATCTGACTAAGTAATCAGTTCACTACAGGAAAGCTTTAAATCCTCATATTTGTTTCTGCACTTATCAGATCATTTCCCATAGTCATCCTTTCTGAAAATGTGGTGCCCTGGGACACGGAAGAACAATCTAAGGAGGAAGTGTGCTGCCCATCCTTAGTGCGGCTCCACTTCCCATTGATCTTCCTGCTCTGTAAATAAAAAGCTGCAGTGAACAATAATCAGGTGACATTAGATGATAATGGTAGGGTTGCACGTGGTGTTTTGCTTGAGAAATCCTGGGAAGTGAGTCAAACTTATTTAGAGCTCCTGGTGCTAAATTTATCAATGTCAGCTTGGTAATATTCAACAGCTGGGCTTTGATTTACATGTAAAATCTCTCAGCTGTAGGTGCCAACTCTATTCTGAAAGTAATCCCTACACTGCCAATGAAGAAACTAAGTTGTGCCTGTCAAGTTAAGGGGTAGGTAATCAAGGGTCAGTTTAATAAAGAAAAACCACTTAAGGTTTTGTGTACTAAGGGACAGTAAAAATCAGGCAGGGAGCAGTAATCCCCAAAGGAGCATCTTGATCTTTGACTTGTAGTGCTGCATGCTGATTGGAGAAAGTAGATTAGGGGGCAGAGGAACAAAGCTATGTGTGTCAGCTGGAGAAGGAGGGGGGAGATTTAAAAAAAAAAAGTCAAATTCAAATGAGGTGGAGTCACCAGAGCATGAATGCACTGAATGGGCAGTCTGGCTGGGACACAGGCAGCAAAGCTAACTGGAACAATCGGTGAATTATTTTCCATCTGGATGGAGTGGACTCTGTCTGTCTGTCTTCAGTTGAATGACTTGATTTAGAGCCAACAGCCAGCTTTCCCCCCCCACCTCCGATTGAGGGTTGAATCATTTTTGCCGTAAAGGTTATTGCATTGGGAAAAGAAAATGGGAAGGCACTGCTGGGTTAGATGGGGAGTCTCTTTGCTGGAGTCTGCTTACTTCAATAGCTAGCCTGGCTGCTGTACTCTCTGAAAGCGAAGAAAGAATGCAGAGAGATTGGTTCAGCAGGAAGGAGCTCCTTGTTGTTTCTTTCTCCAGTTAAGTTTTTCCACTCTCCAAATCTCTGGGATGACTGCTTCCATAGGTAGGTTTTTGTTTTCCCTTTCTCCCTCTTGCTTTTCAGTGTTGTGCCCTTCATCCAAAAATGTATTTTGTGCTGCTTCTTTCATTGGCTAAGTTCCTAGCGCTGTGCAACGGGCACTGAAATTTGATCTGCATGGTGGTGCATGTATGTGTTCCTGCGAGCGGGGATGGCGGAAAGAGAGAGTTTAGAGAATCTGGTTTTAAGCTATGCGATGTGTGACACTTTGTACAAGCTTCCAGGCATTTGCAAGAGCTTGTGTGGATCGTGTGACACTTATTACACACAGCATACTTCAAGACCTTTAGAAAACGGTGCAGCTCCCCTCCCCCAGACAAATGAAAACAAAGCCAGGGGGACAGTTATGTCTTAAACGTGCTGTTCTCTGTGGTCACATATGGAATCCACTGAGATAGCTGTGAAGTTGAATGACAGGAAATCCTTTGTCAATGTAAACAAACAGTGGTCCAGTAGAACCAATGGGGTAACCCAGAGAGTACTAAGTAATTTTGTGCAACCAGTTTTTGGGCCAAAAGAAAAAACAGGGACTGGGATAATTGTTAAGTACTTAAAAAAACTATGTCCAGACTGATTCCAATCCCTCCCTCGAGGCATTCCTTGCAAGATTATCGTGGTGTTGAATTACTCTTCAAAGAAGTGAAAAGTGAGCTAACTTTTTTTTAAAATATGACACGTGCATAAACGTAGGTGTCAATATTTTCATTCTCTTTCCTGAATGAATCACATTATTCTTCTCACTCTCCTCATAAAGAAAAAAAATTGCCTCCAGCCTTGACCAAAATGTTGATGCATTTTTTTTCTGACCTCACCCAGCCTTTAAAGTGTTATGTTACAACCATTTCTTGCCTTCAAATCTCTATTCTGCATCATGATACCGAGGAACGTTAGTGTGTTTTGGTATTTGGTGCCACTGCTGGTAAATGGTGTGAGGGGCATCACTGAGCAGAATTTGCCACAACAAAAAAAGGCATGATCTTTCAGTCCTTACTCAAGCAAAACTTTTAGTCAGACAGGGGACGTTTTGCCTCTATAAGGACTGCAGGATCTTCCCCAGAGTAAACACAGAAGGAAGGAAACACTGAATCACAGAGTCACAGACATTAAAAAGATCTGTTAACTCATCTGCCAAACCTCCTTGCTAATGCAGAAAAGTTGCCTTTTTTGCCCAGAGCTAAATGTAAACAGAAATAATGTTATGCTTTTATTATTTCGCCCCTAAATTTTCAAAAGTAGCCACTGAAAATCAATGCCTCCCTGTTTCAGGAGCCCAACCTCAGAAAATAATGACTCATACAGCGCACACCAAAAATGAGGCTTTGTCTATATAGACTTGAAAGTTTAAAGCACAGCTGTGGCAGCGCTGCTGCGATAGCGCTTTAAACTGAAAGAGCAGCCATGGCACAAGTGCTAGGAGAGAGATGTGAACCACCTCCATAGGGGAATAGCTAACAGGGCTGGGAGCACCGTTCTCAGTGCTGTAGTCTAGCTCAGAGTGGCATTTTACAGCGCTGTAACTTGCTGTGCTGGGGATGTATGTATGTGTGCATTTTCACACCCATGAGCCAGAAAGTTACAGTGCTGTGAAGTGCCAATGTAGACTTAGCCTGAGGTTCTCAGAATCAGTTGCCAGCCACTTTGAAAATATAGCCCACTGTAGGCCTTTGTTTATACCAAAGGAACCCCACTGCAGTAAACAGGTTGCATGGGGTGACTTGGGCAGAATTAGCCTGGCTACTGACTGCTTTATAGTACTTCACCTGGGCTTATTGCTCATTTATTATTTATTTTCCTTTCTTTTTCTGTTATAAATTCTGGGTTCCTGTTATTTCCATTCTAGCATCCAACTCAATGGAAGAAGTAGGTTGTGCCCATGAGAGCTCATGATAGTATCTATATTTTTGTTAGTCTCTAAGGCTACATCTAGACTACAAGCCTCTTCAAAAGAGGCTTTTTCGCAAGAATCTTTCGAAAAAGCTTCTTTCAAAAGAGATCGTCTAGACAGCAACCAGTATTTTCGAAAAGCTAGCTGCTTTTTTGAGAGAGGAGAACCCAGGCAGTCTGGATGCTCGCTTTTGAAAAAGCCCTGTTTGCATTCAATAATGCCTTTTTTCGAAAGAGCACTTTCGAAAAAAGGTGTTATTCCTCGTAAAACGAGGTTTTCTGCGGTCGAAAAAACTGCTGTGTTCTTTTGATTTAATTTTGAAAGAATGCGGCAGCAGTATAGACACAGGTGAAGTTTTTTTTAAAAAAGCCCACTTTTTTCGAAAAAACCCTGTAATCTAGACACACCCTAAGGTGCCACAGGACTACTTGTTATTAAAGAAGGGTTACTGTTACTACATTGTTTTTTTCCTTTTTGCTTAGGAACACATGAAGGGCAGTTTCAGACTTCTCTATGTGGTAGTGGAAGCTCTGAAGCCATGTTACCTCACTTATCTGGTGATATTTGTTTGTGATTCTGTGTCCGGTTCCAATGTAAAGTACAAAAGGATAAGAATGGAATGAGCCCGCCCTGGCAAAGAGCTAGTGTAGGCATGTTAATAATTATCTTGTCTAATTTGTTTCTTAATCTTGACTCAAACAGGAATAATCTGCCCTGATTTTAAAAAAGTGTGGTACCGATTTTGTTTTTGCACTGTAGACTGTGAGCGGCTCAAGTGGCCCTCTGTTAATGAGGAGCACTATAGTAAACATCACATTTGACATCTGAGTGTGACCTGGGCAACTCAGGGAGATGCCTTGGCAGCTGACTGCATTCCTAAAACTGCACTTAAGTTAATAGCCGAGCATCTACAAGCCTCCTTCCAAATGCATAAGCTGACAGTTTACAGCTGATTCCTCAGCCTCAGGGCAGGACTTTTATATGTGCATGGGTGAAAATTAAAATTAGATATTTCATTGAAAGTATGTGTTTTGGATCATACTCTGCAGTTGTATTTATTTTAGTTTATACAATACAGTTTATGTATTCTGGCTCTTTAGTCTGACTTCATAGTTAGTGTGATTTACAAAGAAGTTAAACAGCATAAGCAGTGCACCTTCTGTATTTATCAGTGTTACATTTATTTCATCAATGGAAAAGTTGGATTGTAAACTGTAAAAGGCAGGACTTTTTGGGGGCGGATTTTCATTTTTGTGAGGGTGCTCAGAGTAGTGCAGACGGGGACTGAGGAAGAAGCCAAAGCGTTCCCTAATCCTGGTGGGGCTATCAAGGATCAGTCTGGCTCCTGATACAGGTTAGAGCAACTTCAGAGGCTGCTCTAACTTTTGCTCCTGTGTGGTATCAGCCCACTAAGCCATTTCAGCATCCAGCAATAACTGGGGCATAGGAGTGTTCCAACTACCCCCACTCTTTCCCTATATCTCTCCCCACTGCACTAGAACAGTGATTCTCAGAGTGGTCCGCGGATCCGCTCTGAGGTAGCTGCCAGCGGGCTGCTTTGGTTTGTTTATTTACCGGAGCCATAGCCATGGAGCCTCCTGGCTCTCATTGGCTCTGGTTGCCATTTGCAGCCATGGGAACCAATGGCCCAGGCAATAACACTTCGCATGGATCGCTTGGTAAATAAACAAACCAAAGCATCCCGTTGGCAGCTTTCTCAGAGTGGATCCACAGACCACTTAGAGAAACCCTGCATTAGAAGGCTCTCATGGAAGATGACATACTGTGCACCTGCTGGGAAGATCCCCTCCTCGTGCCATTCCTTTGAGGGGGCCTTACATCCCCCTTGGTAACATAAAGCAGAGATGAATTTTCCTCCTGGTTTTCTTTGTTTGGAACATTCCCTGCATGTACAGGCATTTCTCAATCACACATGTCCATGTGCACAACAAATAACAGTATGAGCTCAGAGATCTTTACCACAGCCCGTCATGCTAGTGCAGTGGGGTTTCTTCGTGGCTATTACACTTATGTCTGCCATGATTCTATTGGTGGCCCTTGTGGTGGTATTGGTGGCCCTTGGGAAGAGACCAAGGTGCATCACAGATGGGTGTTTTACTCCTTGGGGCGGAGCTTCCATTTAGCTTTAAATCTTTCTTTTCACAAATAATGGTGAAGCCAGCATTAATGAAAAAAGGAAATAAGTACTTAGGATCTATTTGATTTGGATGCTAATCTTTAATGCAGGGATCAAGAGGAGGTATTGTATTCCCCATCTGGGGTCTGATTGCCCTGCTGACAGGAAAAGCACTGCAAAGGGGGGAAAGTTACTTTAAAAACTGTCAAACAAAAAAGCACAGTTGACATCTTAGGGTGGTGACGTAGCACCCTTTGTGAAAGTGAGTATGTAGCCATGCAGAACGATTTGAAAATGATCCATGAAAAACGATGGATTCAAGATTAGAGGAACAGGGTACCTTACCTCGCCCCCTACTTTTTCCCCAATTCCCCATAGAGAGGAAGCCAGAAACCTCCCTTCCTCTCTCGCTCCTAACAGCACAGCTTCAGCTCCTAGAAGTGCATCATGGTCTCCTCCACACAGGGTAAATTCCTGTCTGAGAAACATTACTTATAGCAGGGGTCACCAACCAGTAGATCGGGATCTACTGGTAGATCTTGGGGCCTCTGACAGGTGATCCAGACTGGTTTGGCCAAGAGGCTATCAAGTGCCAGCACTTCAGCTGCCCCTCCCCCCACTGCTGTGCATCTCCTGCCCTTTGCCTTGGAGCTGCCTCTCCCCTTGGGAGTCTCCTGCTTTCTGTGCAGGGCAGGAGGGGAAAGAGGGGTGCTGATGTCAGGTTGCCCTCTCTCCCATTCTGTATCCTTTTTCCACAGAGCAGAGAGGGGGCACAACAGGATCAGGGATGGAGTTTGCTGGCTGCTTTAGGGAGTGGTTCAGGGCACGGGTGAGCCTGCCTTAGCCCCACTGCACCACCACCCAGGAGCCAGCAGCTGTGCCCAGATGGAACCCACATCCCAAACTCCTACCCCAGTCATGAACCCCCCTCATGCACCCCAAGCCCTTATCCTAGCTCTGAGCACCCCTGCATCCAAACACCCTCCCAGAGCCTGCACCTAGAACCCCTTCTACATCCAACTGCCTGCCCCGAGAGCAGCTCAGAGCCCCTCTCACACTCCAGATCCCTTCATCCAAGACCAGAGCCCCCAACCCTCTGCCCCAGCCTGACGGAAGTGAGTGAGGATGGGCAAGAGAGGGAGGATGGAGTGAGTAGGGGCGGGGCCTTGGAGAAGGGGTAGGAAGAAGGCAGGGCAAGGGTATTTATATATGAGGTAGATCTTGGATTGCACTTAAATTCAGAAAGTGATCTCGTGCTTAAAAAGGTTGGAGATCACTGACCTATAGTATCTTACAGCTTTTGAGAGAAGCTTGGCATGGAGCTTCTCACTAAGTCCATGGTGCTCAACATGCTAGCCACTAGCCCCATGTGTCAAGTTGCCTTGAACAATGTGGGCTATTTGGTCGGTTGAGTGTGGCTATTTTGCCACTTCAGAAGTGGTTGAACACCACCACACTAAGGCCTTGTGTAAGAGTCTGCTTTTTTGACCCAACAGTATAGGTGTACACACTGAAATGCTCCTCCCACGGATGTAACTCACCTGCTGGGCTGATTGAATGAGCCCATCACGATGAGCCTCATAGAGCTTTTTGTGACATAGGGTATGTTTACACTACCAAGATTTGTCAAAAAACTTGTCGACATTGAAAAGTCAACAAAACAGAAGTGGCTAGAGGGTGTTTACATTTGCTCACTCTGTCAATAGATCATGTCCACACTGGGGGCACCGTCATTGATAGTGTGAGAAATGCACTGTGGGTATGTATCCTACAGTGCCATGTTGTGGGAGGGCAGAGCTAATCCCTGCCATGTTGGGCTCCCCCCCATAGTTCTTCCACAGCCTCTTCATCTGCTAGGAGAAGCAGACACTTCCTGGGGCTTTGAAAGAGGACAGGCACATGCTTGCAGGCAACAGAAATCAAAGCTGAGCAGAGCCATCAGAACAGGCATTGTGAGGTACTGGGGGAAGCCAGTTTTGTCAACAAAACAAACAACACTGTCTACACTGGCTCTTTGTTGACAATAAAGGGAGGAGGAAAGAAAAATGTCTCTCATAAGAGTGGCAGTTTTTTTGTCGCCAAAACTGGGTGTTTTTCCCATCAAAATTCACTTTGCAGCGTGAACGCTCTCACTGTTTTGTAGCCAAAAGGCAGGTTTTAACAGCAAAACTTTGTAGTGTAGACAAAGCCATAGAGGGACACAACATTGACATTGAGCTTGGCCTGCAGGCCACAATGGGCATCCTGACTTCTTGTCAGCAGTTTAAATTCTGCTGCTCTAGAGGTACGCAGGTATGCGTTCCTTCCCCTTGTCAAGGCCTAGGGATTTTTGAAATTCCTCTTCCTATTTGCTCTTCAACATCTTCGCAGCTGGCCAAGCCAGCTTTCCGCAATGGATGCGCTCCACATGGAGTATTCTGGGTCTGTGGGAAGACAAGTCTATGCAGCCACAGCTTTGCACACGCTGTAGGAACTTTGATGCCTCCAGCCTGATTGCTAGTGGCATGCAGGAGAAGGATCATGAAATGGACATGTAGCAGTGCCATGCTGAGGGGCTGAAGCAGGCATGCAAGAAGGCAAGAGAAGCCAACTACCATTCTGGTGTGGTGCTGAAGACCTCAGGTGCGGCCGCTTCTATACGGAACTGGATGCCATCCTCTGAGGCAACTTCACTTCCACACTCAAGAGCTTCATGAATACTTCAGAGGGACTGGAGTTCCTGACCCCCCACATTTAGCCTCGAAGATGAAGTGGTGGAGGTAGAAGTGGAGCTGGAGGATTATTTGGAGGACACGGCAGAGTCGTCTGGTAGCATGGCTTCATCAAAACCTCTTTTCCACTTGGGAAGGGTCTAGCCAATCCCAGCATTCCAATCTAGTACACATGATGAAGGGGAGGAAAGCTCAAGTAAGTGCTCACTTGGCTTTGATAATACCCTTTTGTCTGGAAATTTACTCTCGTTTATTTTGTTTTATGGTAGAGGAGAACTAAGGAACATGGAGGGAGACCGTTAATGAGAAACTTAGGATGGATAGCCTGGAAAGTAGAATGGGTCCAGACAGCATGGAGGGAGACCATTCCATGCCTTCCTCAAACACCCCCACCACATACTGTGCATGATCCTTCACTGTGCCCCTTGCATACCACCCTTAGGGACTGGTTTTCTACTGAGAGCTAGAATTACACTCACCTGTAAGAGCCATAATTGAGAAACTGTTCATTTCCATGCCCCCTGTTTGACAAAAAATTGTGCTTTGTCCTGTTGTTAAACTTTATTCTTTGATACAAATTGACTCTTTCTTTGTGTCATACACACAGGTGTTGTTGCTGACATTTGAACACCGTGGCTATAGGCATGAACATTTGCTCACTACAATTAAAGCTCAGGAAGAAAGCAGTACAGGGGTCATTTCGGGCGGCTGGTAAACATTGCTTGGCTGCATGCTTAGACACATTACTGGGAATCATTGTTAGAATACTCCTTCAGCGCCTCCTTGGCTACTCCACAACAAACACCCTCTGTGCCCTCTAATTGCCTTGGTATATCAGGAGCCAGCTGATCAACCACAGCACTCCACCCTTGGGGGAACTTTTGCCCCTTTGCTTTGCAAATATTATGCAGTGTCAAGCAGGCAGCATCGCCCATGGGAATATTTTCCTCATTGTTGTCTGACCAACCCAAAATGTCATGCATGTAATCTTTTCATTGTCCAAAGGCATTCAGCAATTTGGCATCTGCTAACCCTGTTGTTGAAATGCTTCTTGCTGCTTTGTATGTTCTCGATGTAAGGCTTCATAAGCCATATGAGCAAGGTAGATCTCACTGGGTCACTGTGGATCTTTCAGCATCCCTTGTTGTAATCTTCTGGTTCGGAAAGGAAGTGCCAAGGTGTAGCTTTAACAGTCCAGTGTTCAGAAAGATGAGTGCATCTTGCACCTTCCCTGATCACCTTGTAGGGATGTCAGTGAAATAGTCCCCATGATCCACCTGCAACACCATGGAAAATTAGCCTTTTCAGTTGATCTACTCTGTCGCAAGATGATATGCTTTCCATCTATCAGCCTTTTCCAGAGGTAGGGAATCCCATAGTTGCAAAGCCATCAGTTATTTTCTGCACTGAAAATCACAGCTATTTGTAGCAGGAAGCAATTAATGGCCCTGCATACTTGCATCGCTGTAGACCCCACAGTGGACTTTTGAAATCCATACTGATTTGCAACTGGCTGGTAGCAGTCTTAAGGATGTGAAGGGCTAGTCAACTAGCTGATAAGCAAATGCTTATCAGATAGTCGACAGAATAGTTGACCGGTCGATACCCCCTCTTTCCCAGTGCTTCTATCAAATAGAGGCAGCAAGGGTGGGGAGAAGAGGAGGTACTTCAAAGCGGCAGTGCTGCACAGAGCCCGGGCTCAGCTGCTCCGTGAGGCACGTACACTTTGAATGCTGCTTGGAGCCCGGGGTCAGTTCGGGAATTCCCTAGCTGACCCTGGGCTCCGTGTGGTGCTGCTGCTTTGAAATGCCACAGGGAGCCTGGGCTCAGCTGGGAACTTGCCAGCTGATCCTGGGCCCCACACTGCCACTTTGAAATGCGCGAGGAGCCCGATGCCAGGCTCCTCATGGCATTTCAAAGTGGCAGTGCCGCACGAAGCCCGAAGTCAGCTGAAGAGTCCCCAGCTGCCCCTGGTTTCAGTGCTTTTGCCTTTAACTTCAAAGGTGGGGGTGCCCTATCGACTAATCGAATAGTCAATGCAAAAATGCATCAATTAGTCAATTATCTAATACTTAACATCCTTAAGCGGTCTGGAGTTGCCAACTTCCACATAGTGACAGTGACCTCCACTCGCTTTTCAACGGTGATGACCGCTCTCATTCTAGTCTCTTTGCACTGCAGCATTGGGGAGAGCTCTCCACACGGTTCCAAGATGGTAGCTTTGTGCATCCAAAAATTCTGCAGCCACTCCTGGTTATCCCATACATGCACCACGCAGTGCTAGTTTCCCAAGTCCAACATATGCAGCTGTTCCATGAATGCCAGCAGCAATCTGAAATTGTTTTTCCAGGGCAGACAGCAAGTCAGGCACCTCCGATTCATTCTCTGTTTCACAGCTCATGAAATATTCCAGGATCAGCCATGTTGTGTTCATAACACTCATCACCAAACTGGTCAGCAGTTTAGGATCCGGACTTTCATGTAAAAATGAGAAGCACACAGTTTATAAGGACTGTTGAAAAATGGCATGAAAAGAAGTCAGAAGCACATGGAATTTTGGGACAGAAAGAATTGCATCATGGGATGGCAAGAATAACCCCATGATGCCCTGCAATCCATTCCTGGAGCTCCTAGCTGCAGAGGGTGGTGAGTTACACAGTGGGATAGCTACTTTGGTGCAACAGTTTGTCAAAGCAAAAGTAACAATTGTGGGTGCTCTCCCAAGACTCAAAGAGTGTTGTGAGATGTGCACAACCTATGTAATTAAAATGGCTTAGGACCGTCACTTCAGTGAACTTAACTCTGTAGTATAGACACAATCTAAGTCTGTTCCATTCTATTCATTAGGCCCCCCTCAGAATTTATGGGATTTGGCTAGGGGGGGTTCAGAGGAAGTGGTAGCATGCTGCAAGTGAGTGGAAGTTCAAACATCCTGTGAATTAGTAGTGTTTACATATTTTTGAAAAAACTGGGTTTTATACTGAACTCCATGGCATCTCTCCCTCTTCATTATCTTAGGCGAGTTATGTGGGAATAGTGAGCAAAGAGAGAGTTAAATTTGCAGGTTGTTTTCCTAGTGAATACAAAGAAACCATATGTTTAAGAATCTCTCGGTTTTTTCAATTTTTTTAAAATAATAAAGTCTGGTAAAGTCTCATCTTTAATTTTTGCTGTGTTTTCATGCATTGAAGTATATACTATATGGCTGTCATCTCCTAAAATCTGACTTGTATTTATGAGGTATCGGGTGCTTGGTTTTCTGCTGGGAATAGTGTGATTAAATTCACATACCTCAATATACTGCTTCCATCACTAACCTATATACGGTAGGCCAAATAGGGTATGTCTAGTGAAATAACTAGTGTTATTTCAAAATAACAATGCAAGCGTCTACATAGCCATTTTTTATTTTGAAATAATTTTGAAATAACGGACAACTTATTCAGAAATCTGTAAACCTCATTCTATGAGGAATAGTGCCTATTCCAAAATAGCTATTTCGAAATAAGGCGTGTGTAGACGCTCCACTGCTGCTATTTTGAAATAGTCCCTCACCAGGGCAATTCTAAGTTATTTCTCCCTAGTGCCTCCTGGGGCTCTAAATCAAGATAGCACATCTACATTAGGGAAGCCTGCCTCGGACTAATTTTGAGGCTTCCCTGCCTCAAATTTATTTCAAAATAAACTATTTCGGAATAACTATTCCAGAATAGCTCATTTTGAAATAAGTGTGCAGTGTAGACGTACCCATACTGAGCTGTTTACTCGGATTTTATTCAAACAGTGGCATCTTCACTGGCAGCTTAGCTTTAGTGAAAACTGTGCTAAGGATCTCAGGGTTTGTCCTTCTACTGGTTCCTATTTGGTGAGCATCCTGCCAGATAACTGTTTATAAGCAGGGCGAGTAGATTACAACCCGGAAGAGCCGGGTTCGGGCGATCTGCGCATGTGCAGATAGCTGGACAGCCCGGCTGGCAAGTGGGGCTTGCCGCGGTTTGGTGAGCCCTGTTTATAAGCATTTCAGAAAACATTCAGAAACCGAAATCACTTGGTGTGGGGAATGTAAAGAATAAGGAACTTTATTACTGGGGACAATGAGCAGGAAAATTCAGTAGCATTCAGGTTCACCCACTTCAGTTTTACTACTGACTATACTGAGTACATTAGCTATTGTACTCAGCAGGAGAGGCTTTTTGCTCAGAAGCTTTTCCATGTTCATAACGTTTCCAAATAATACATAAAAGTTGGCTGGCAAGAGCCTTTTCACTAGTCAAAGGGCTGTTTAATCCGGAATGAAAGGTGGAAGCCACTTGAGCCGCACATGTTATGCTGAAGAAGCTATAAAGCTGTTCTCTGAGAGCTGAAATTTTGAAAAGAAAAGAGCATCTGCATCTTTTCTTAGAGTCAGTATGTCAGAGTTTTCCATGCTATACATGTAGAAGCGACTAAAGTCAATGAAGCTTCCACCAGAGATGAATTTAGCACACTGTCTTAATGGGCAAGGGAGCCAGACCATAGGTGGTGTAAATTAGCAAAGCTAGGTGCGCCAGCTGAGGATATGACCCGTGAAGCTGGCACAAATAAGAAATGCTTGCAACATAGTTCGGTGTGTTCTCATATTTGACATTCTGATGTTGGGAGGACAGGAAAAAGATAGCAAAATATGAAATGGCACCAACAGAAGAACTTCAGAATGATAATAGTATCTGGTAATCTGTTGTTTTGTGAATGAGGCAGCCAGTCTTTAAATGGACCTCGCCTCCAGCCCCCCCATCCCGCCTCCCCGCCCCTTCCCCAACCTGTTTCCATTCATGCTTCAGTCTTAATTATGCTGTTTCCTGGAAGCTTTGCATGAGTTGCCATGGAGCTATTCACAGAAAACCAAGTCTTGCCAATTTTGATTTAGCACTGTATCGGCTTTCAGAAGAACTCTGTTCTGGGAGGTGAAATTTCATTAATTCATTGTTTCTGCTGTTACTCTTCACAATATAGCACAAGCTGGTTTGATGAAGAAATCATAAATTCAGGGCTGCCACTACATCGACACTCAGGCCTGGTCTACACTGCAGAGTTAGGATGACATAAGTAGGGATGTAAAAACCCATTGAACTGATTAACCGGTTAAATTATTTAAATTATATTGTTTAAACAGTTAACCACCATGCCCACGGGTGGGGTCCAGCTGGTGGGGACCCACCATGGCCACGGGTGGAGAGCTGCTCTGGACCTGCCATGGGCAGGGGGAGGCTACTCGGGCCCCCTGCAGCCAAATGTGGGGGGCTGCTTGGGCCCCTGACAGCTGCTGGCAAAGTCCAAACGGCTGAACCTGCTGCTGCCAAGGGAGGGAGGGGGCTCTGCTTGGGCCTGGCCTGCTGCGGACTAGGTGGGCTGCTTGGACCTAGCCTGCTGTGGATGATGGCTGCTCTAGCTGGGCCAGTTAACCGGTTACTGGGTAAGCAGCCCCGTAGGCCTACTGCTTGCCAGCTAACCAGTGAAATGGTTAAACTTACATCCTAAATGCAAGGCAAATATATATGTATAATTATGTGTCTGCATTATGTCTGCACTACAGCTTTGCTCTCCACTGGGCTGCTGCCCCCAGCTCTGGGTTTCTTGTTTCCCCGCTTCAACCTAGGTTATTGCCCCCTGGGCTCCAGGTTGTCTGTACACCAGTGAAAGCCCAGCTGCGCTGAGGATATCTGTTCATTGCCAGGAACCTGGGGGCCTGAAGGGCTCCTATAGAGCCAAGAGCCTACAGGGGCAGCCGTGCTGCTGATGGGGAGTCAAGAGCCTGGGGAGGAAGGCAGCCATGCTCCTAATGAGGAGCCATGAACCATGGGAGGCAGCCAAGTTCCCAGTGGGGAGCTGCAGGTAGAGCTGAGAGCCCAGACTTAGAACACCGCACACTACCCCTCTTAAGTTGATGAAAGCACTCCTTGTGAAGATGGACACCACCGACAGGAGGGTAGAGTTGATACACTCTGCTGCAGTAATGGCTCTAAGTCAAACTAATATACCGTATATTCCGGCGTACAAGACGACCTCTGAAGTTAAAAAACATCCCCCAAAAATCGGGGGTCGTCTTGTACGCCGGATGCCCCGCCGCCGGAGCCCCTCCGCGGCTTCGAAAGCCTCGGGGGAAGCCGGCGGGGGGGCATCCCAGGCGCGCATGGGCTGCCCCCCCGCCGGAGCCCCTCCGCGGCTTTGAAAGCCTCGGGGGAAGCCGGCGGCGGGGCATCCCAGGCGCGCATGGGCTTTCAAAGCCGCGGAGGGGCTCCAGCGGGGGGGCAGCCCATGCGCGCCTGGGATGCCCCCCCGCCGGCTTCCCCCAAGGCTTTCAAAGCCGCGGAGGGGCTCCGGTGGGGGGGGGGGGGGGCAGCCCAGGCGCTTCTGGCGGCTTTGCTCCCGGTGCCTCTGGTCTGCTGGGGACCATCTCCAGCAGACCAGGGACACCGGGAGCAAAGGAGGCGGGGGGCGCTGGGGTATAAGATGAAACCCTATCTTTTAATTAAAAAGATAGGGGGTCGTCTTATACGCCCAGTCGCCCTATACGCCGGAAAATACGGTAGGTCGATTTAAGTTTGTTGTGTAGACATACTGTCAGTCAGTGTTAGTATAGACTTGGTTTTTGCTCACTTCCTTCACTTCATCCAATCTGCTTGCCAAATTGCCACTTCCTAACTCTTCTCCCACTCTTATCTCTGTGCTGTGCTCATCCTGCACTTGGAATCTCCACCGGTCACACCTGCAAAAGCTAGTCTGTCACTTCACTGAGGCTTTAGCAAAATAGATGCTAGACAATTTAAAAACCTTATGGAACTGAAATGATGCATGATGAACTTCCTTATTCAGACACTTTCCTCCTTTTCCCTTTCTCCCAGCCTTTAGCAGTACCTTGTATATGTAAGCATTGGTGTGGGGTTTTTTTTTCAAAGAGATTCCATGCAAGAATATCTGCCTCCTCTCACCTGCTATTCCTCTTCTCTTGGTGCAGCCAGTTCCTTCTCATTTCTCTGGTGTAAGTACTGCCTCTCCTTCCTTCCTTCACTAGATTTTAAGGTTTAGAAGGGACCACTTTGATAATCTGGTTGGACCTCTTGCTTAAAAGAGACTAGAGAAACTCATCCAGTAATTTTCACAACAAACTTTTGTGTGAGCTGTGCCAGATCTTTTAGACAGATGTTCAGTCTCAATTTAAACATTTGCAGTGGTGGAGAACCCTCCGCAGCATCCTTAGGTAAGTTGTTTCACTGGTAAATTACAAACATCAGATTGAGCTAATGTGCCCTAGCACTCCAGAATTTTTGTTATACATGTCCTTCTCTATTATGGGGGTATCACAAATAATTGGTAAGAATCACATATCAACACTTCTGCCCTTTCAAAACCTCCCATAAGAAGTTGGGACAATCCTTTGGACTACTTTGGTGAATGAAGAATGAAAATAGATCTTGGAGATGGAATGTGACCACCTTTAACCTTTTGTTCTTCTGGATAAAGTAAAGTTGTATCAGCAGAGATATAGGAAATGCTGTCATAGAAATTCCTGAAATTCCAGGTGTGGAAGGGAGACTTGAAACATACTATCTTCACATAATCTCCCTTGCCTCTGCTTGATTATCTCCACATGGCAATTGTTGTGCTCAGCACATTGGCAGTACCATTTGGGAGCTGGAACCATCTGGAAAACAAGCTGCAAAATGATTTGAAGTCTCTGTGCTGAACACTGAGGAGTATTGTGCTTCTTTTCCAGACATATTTCAAAGGGAAGAGGAAAGGCTGAGAATACTTCTCCAGTAACAGAAGGAGTATTGGGAGAAAGAAAAATAGCAGCTCATGGAATGTGGCCTTTGTGCTTGAGAACGGGAGGGATTTTTTTTTTTAAAGGAACAGGATCTTAGCCAACCCAACTCTTCTGGTACGCTTTGTATGTCTTAAATTTATTCTTTGTGCATGAGGGTTTGGCAGGAAATCTATCTAAAAGAATGGATTCATCAGCTTGAATGTGAGTAGTGGAAGAATAAAGCTACAGAACACATTTCCATGTGCCTTCAAAGTGAAGCTATTGATATGCGGATATTCTGGATAAACACAATCCAACATGGTTTCTTGTGACTCTCTTATAAGGTTGTGTTTTTGCATGATTACCTGACTGGCTGGATGAAGGGCTGACCAACAAATGGACTTGACTGCCAAAACTTTCCAGTTATCATACATGGCTTCATGTCCCTGTACAATCCTTTAAAATGGTACTAGCTTTATTGCTTGGGGTTATGATAATACCAACACCCAGGATATCTTAGGGCCTCCCATCGATTCTGCCTTTAAGATGCACCCAGTAATTCCAATGGACATTCAGGGACTCAGTCAGCCCAACTTCAGGAAAGCAGATGTGTGGCATGGCTTAGACCCCCATTTCCTCCCATTTACCCATGTTGTTCACAGCTGAGGAGCTGGCTTAGCTTTTTCAGTCAGAAGAGGCCAGATTCGGCACCCATATTCATGCGGAGTAATATTGAAATGGACTATTCAGAGTTAAAGCATAAGGAAGGGTAGCAGAATCTGTCTGGGTTTTTTTCTTTTCCCCTGTCGTGGGACCACTTCCTCAAAAGCTGAACTAGTGGCTAGGATAACCACGTCTTTACAACTGATCACTGGATTGGATTGAGTCAGTATAGGTTGACAAAGCTTACTATTTTTTTAAAAAAGTTTTGGGAGCATTACATGATCAATGTAGCTGCGAATAAGCATGCTGAATTCTGTTCTGGCTCACAAAGCAGCACAATTCCTATCTAATGTCTAATTGTAATGTTTTTTTATGAATGATGTTTGGCTTTCAGATCCCAGGATGAATTTTCAGGACTGGTAATTACGAAAACCATCTGTTAACTTGTAAGGTGTACAGATTTGACATGCAGTCACAGAGAGACAATAAATATGATTCCATTTTTTCCAGTGTTATTTTCTAATTAGAACTGCACTTTAAACTTTCATCGGTGCTAACTGATAAAGTGGCATAATTTCAGCAGGTGATTTCAGTGGTTAGGGATGAACAGATGCCATCCCATGGTTTATCCCCATCAGTATGGGAATCCATAGTACTGCACAGATGTGTGGTTCCTTGTGGTAAAGGGCTAACAGCTGATGCCATGAGAGTAGACACCGTATTAGACAATAGAAGACACAGCCAGGATACTCAACAGGCTTGTTTTTAATGGAATTATGAACAAAGCTGGTTCCATGGTGAGTGCTTAGTTTGCTACATTGGTTTGGGGCATGAGTAGATGAACAGAAAACTCACTTTAGTCTTTGCAGATGAGTGCCTGGTTTTCTGCTATGACCCTGCCAAGTGGTTGTAAAATGCTACTTAAATCAAAATGACTGTACTTTACACCTACCAGTAGATGTAAATGACTGTTGAGAGCTCAAAGCAGTGGAGCATCAAGCCCTATTAATCCCTTTTAATAGTCACTGTTGTCTGTAAAATAATGTTGTGGTTTTGTTTTTGTAATTTGGGTTGGCTCTTATGAACGTAGCTGGGATTCCTTAAGATGCTTTAAAACTCTTTGTAAAGGATCATTCTACTCCCCTGCCCTCTTCCTGAGATTCATTGTAACTATCTAGTCCTTTTACAGTTAGGGAGCAAACCCAGACGCAAGGTGAATTTTCTCAGAGATGCAAATAAATAATATTAATGGTCAATTCTTGGCCTTGCTTCTGTTTTTGTATTAGCCTCTGGAAACTGCATATGCTGTTTTCAAAATGATCCCAGGGAAGAACATCTTGGCATTTAGGGAGGTCCCACAGGTTCTGTGCAGCAATCTGGTTTGGTAAGGTGAAGAGAAATTATGTAAACAGGCTCCCTGGTCCCAGCTTTCCAGCATATAGGTCAAGTACCTTCATAGTATTTGCCCCGTGTTAACCCTGTACAGCAGTGGTCCCCAATGTGGTGCCCGTGGGCAGCATGGCGTCCGCTGGGCCATTTCTGTGCGCCCGCTGAGTGATTGGGGCCGCCCCGCCCCCGGGGGCGTGGCGCATGGGCAGTGCTGGCTCCAGGTGCACGCTGTATGGGCATCCCCATCCCCGGGTGTGTGGTACAGGGGAGGCGCCAGCCCCGGGCGCGCAGCGCATGGGTGAACTTGCCCCCCCCCCCCAACCCCGAGCGCATGGTGTATGGGCAGCCCCACCCCACACAGGAGCAGCGCTGGCCCCGGGAGTGTGGCGCATGGGTGGCGCCGGCACCAGGCACATGACATATGAGCGTCCCCGCCCCCGGGTGCCCGGTGCGTCAGTGGCCCCACCCCCGGGTGCCCGGCAGCCCCAAAAGGTTGGGGACCACTGCTGTACAGCCTACAACAGCTTGGGGAAGGGAAAGTGGGTAGCTCTTAGGCAGGAGTCAGCAATCTTTTCAATCCACCGAGTCAAATTACATCAAAATTCAGAAGAAGTTGGTCAACAAAGAGCCCATTTGCATGACTAAAAATATACAACGTAATATTATTGATCATCGACATGATGATTAATAATAGAATGAATGAAACTTTGATTAGCAGACTTTTTAATGGGACTTCTGCTGCTTCATCTTTTCACACATATCTTTGACATTTGCATGATAAATGGTCAAATTCAGGTTCATGCACGCGTTCAAGCTACATGAGTAATTATGCATTTTTAAAATTTTCTGGGAATGACAAAAGAGCCATATTTGGTTCCATACTGAGCCATATTTGACTCGAGAGCCATAGGTTGCAGACCCATGCTCTTAGCTCTTATCTAGACTAGACAATAAAGGTGTGATGCTAGGCTCTAACACAAATTAATTAACACCTCCTAAACAAGAGCAATTGAGCAGTTGAGCAATTGTACATCAGCATGTTCTAAGCGGTGGGAGACCGTAGGCTCCTAAAACTGCTAGGTGGGAAGACTGCCAATTTACTGATCTGCACATTTTTTGTCAGGGGTGTGAAAAAAACACCTTGGCTGTGTCTACACTGGCATGAATTTCCGGAACTGCTTAAAACGGAATACTATTCCGTTTTCAGTTTTTCCGGAAAAGGAGCGTCTACATTGGCAGGCTGCTTTTCCGAAAAAGCCCCTTTCCCAGAAAAGCGTCTGTGGCCAATGTAGACGCGCTTTTCTGGAAAAGAGCCCCGATCGCCATTTTCGCGATCGGGGCTTTTTTTCGGAAAAGACTACTGGGCTGTCTACACTGGCCCTTTTCCGGAACAGTGTTCCGGAATAAGAACTTACGCCCGAGCGGGAGCAAAATAGTTTTTCCAGAATAGTGGATGATTTTGTACAGTAGAGTGTCGTTGCTTTTCCGGAAATTCAAGGGCCAGTGTAGACAGCTCGCAGCTTATTCCGGAAAAGCGGCTGATTTTCCGGAATAAGTGGCCCAGTGTAGACACAGCCCCTCTCTATGGCACAAGAAGTTATAACTCCAGTTGGTCTGGCCCACGAAAACTCATCACCTAATAAACCATGTTGTTAGTCTTTAAAGTGCTGCATAGTCCTGTCTTTTGTTTCAGCTACACCAGACTAACACGGCTGCATCTCTGTCTCCAGTGTAAACAGGCTCCCAGGGCTGTTAGCTGCTCCCCTCCTGAAGGTGGTTTACCTACAATACTGGGAAAGCTCTCACCGAGCGCTGGTATTGTAACTACAGTGCCATATTGATACACTGCCAGGGCAGCCCTGCCGTACCTGTACTTTAAACTTAGAAGTGAAGACAAAGCCTTAGTGTAGAGAAGCCCCGACTGATTTCAGTTGGAGTTTGGCCTAAGTCAGCCGTTGAGGGTTGGTCCTGTGGTAAAATGACATTATTTATGACATTGTGTGGAACTAAAGGTGATGGGTAGCACCCATTGCTAGGAGGTGGTTTCCTTTATATGCAGAGTTTACAGTTTGGTTCAGTGGCTCTCCGTACTCCCACCCTATAAATGGTTCCAGCACCGCTGTACTGCGAGTCTGGTTTCAATCACATTTACACCAGTGTGAGATCAGAATGAGGCCCTGCAACTCTGCAGCAGATGTAGATTCAGAGTCTTCAGAAAATCAGTCCTTTCTACATTATTTTTTAGTCTACTTTGTAGGTCTGATGTTAGGGTAGGAGAGTAGCAGGAAGTATTTCCCCCCCCTAATTCTTTCCCTTGCAGGTTAAATTTGTGGAGGTTGACATTTTGCTACACCCTACAGTATGTGTGCTACGTGAGGAATTAGAATAGTCTTGAGTCAAAGCATTGATTTGCTCATGATGTTATCTCAGGTATTTGTCTTAAAGTACTCCACGCCCACCTTCAGACTACATAATCACCTTGCCCTCCTTGGAACTGAAGGTAAAGGAAGGCCACACTTTTAACATGCCTACCCCTCTGAGACCTGGTTATCCAGTACAGCATACTGAAATACAGAGAACCTCCTCTCTTTTCCATTCACAGAATCAGAAATGTCAGATATTGAAAAGACCTGTTAGGTCATCTTAGCTATTCCCCAGAGCCAGGGCAGGAACATCTACAAACTGCTTTCTTGTGCCTTATTCAGTCTTCTTTAAGTATCTTAACTCAGGGAACAGTAATCACATCGCATTTCAGTTGTAATCACCTTATTTAGGTTCCAGTCCTGCAAACAATCAGGTCAATGAAATTATTCCTGTGTACAAAGTTATTCAAATACTTAAGCATTTGCAAGATCAGAGGGTAAGGTCTTGTGTACGTGAGAGAACGGGTTGAATTCATGGTTTATCTACATACTTTTTGGACTGCTATAAATGACTTTGGTTTGCAACTGGCATAGTTAAAGCAGTACAGCCTTCTAGCATGGACACAGTTATATCAGTATAGCTTATTCCTGTAAGTGAAGAGTAATAAACTAAAAACCACTGTTCACACTAGGAGTTATACAGATGTTAACTATATCAAAAACAAATCATTTGGGATTGGAGTACTGATCTAACTAAACCAGTTCAATCGAGAGGGTCACACCTGAAGTTTGCAGCAGCACCTGGAAATAAGCCCAGATTTGCCAGGCCCCAATTGAGTGTTTTTTAACCCCAGCTCTGTCCTTTTTATTTCCATTTGATCAAAACTACAGCTGAGTAGCAGGAGAATAATCAGTGCCTAAATGCAGGTGATACAGAGCTTAGATATTCAGTGACTGGATGAATAGAAAGGATTTTGTATGTGCTGACATGTGACACTTGATTACACATCTTTCTGTCTTACACCTACCAGACAGGGGAAAAAAGGGGAAAGAATTTTAAATAGTCCGTTTTATCTCTTCACATCTTAAGAATTAGAGGACATACCCTGGAGAGTTAATCAGTCAACTTGAGTACTGAAATTCTGTGCTCTTTCTCATTTGCTAGAAATTTACAACAGTCAATGCAGTGTTGTATATTTAATTTTAATTAAATCTGAACAATTTCAAAATCAAGGGAATAAAAGACTGTTGTATGTTTCATATTAAAAGAAGGAGCTAGAGGAACAATGAATCTGTAAGTTATTTTGCAACTTTTTTTTTTAATGAAATCTGCACCTGAAATGTCGGTGAATTGAGTTTTTAAAATATTTTTCTTTCATTTATTGCAGAATCTCGAAGTTACACTGAAGGCCTTAACCACTCGGTTGTGATGACTGATAGCACCATGGGCACCAATCCCGCTTTGCTGAGAACTGACATGCAGACAGCTCCTTTGTGTCAGCGGCCTTTTGTATCTGCATGTATTTCCAGTAATCACCCCATCCCAACCG
Source organism: Pelodiscus sinensis (assembly GCF_049634645.1). Classification (NCBI taxonomy): domain Eukaryota; kingdom Metazoa; phylum Chordata; order Testudines; family Trionychidae; genus Pelodiscus; species Pelodiscus sinensis. The sequence continues at coordinate 158,617,001 of NC_134712.1, forward strand.
AAGAAAGGTGGGAAATTGCCAGGATTTTTTGTACTACCTGAAAGTTTGCTGCTTATAAAATATATCCCTAGCTATGTCATTAGGCCTGTATCCACATTGCAGAATGTCCATGTTACCACTTGGAGGTTTCAGCTTACACACTCTTTCAGGCCAGCCAACTCAGATAAAATCCCACCACATTTAAGCAAGAGATTTTGGGGATGAATGTGACTCAGTTTAGTGCCAACACTTGACTAAGAACCCAAATTAACTTTGCAGTGAAGCTAAGTAATGATCTATTTTTCAGAAATGCTGAGCATATTTTTTATATATTACATACATGTATTGAAGGGGTGTGTATGACTTAGAATTTTTACAAGTAATTATAGAGGTTGTTTGCATGTCTAAGAATAAGTTTTACTTATCAGAATACATCGTCATCATCAACAACCATGGGCTCAACGCCCGTTGGTGTCTAATGCCTCCCTCGCTATTTCCTTCCATCTTTCCCTGTCCAGTGCGGAGTGGCTTAGTTTCTGTAGACTAGCTACGCACCAATCGACTATATCATCTACCCATTCTCTGTGGGGTCTGCCTCTCCTACTCGGACCATCCATTATGCCGAATACCAGGGTCTTAACTTTTTGTTCGGCGTTCATTCTGCAGTTATGCCCGAATAGCTGTAACTTCTGTTGTATAACATTGTGCAGTAGGTTCTCTTTCGGCTGTATCTTCTTATGTAATTCCTTTTTGGTGTCCATCTGCATCCATCCTATTCTCAGGATCTTTCTATAACAACTCCTCTAGAATGCCAATATCCTTCTCTTCGAATCTTTTGTTATCACCCATGTCTCACATCCATACAACATGCTGCTAAATACAGTAAACTTCCGATAATCCGGCACCTTTAGGACCCAGGGGGTGCCGGATTATCAAATATGCCAGACTATCAGAAGGGGGGGCTATGAGAAGTCTGGGGTGGGGTGGGGGGATGCCACCCCAGATCCCTCATAGCCCCCCCCTTCCGATAGTCCTCTGCCCCAGGCGTCCCTGATTCAGCCGCTTCTGGTCAGTTTCAGTAGCGGCTGAATCGGAGACGCCTGCAGCAGAGCAGCTGGGGTGCTGCCTGGTTGGTCCGGTAGCGCCAACCCTTGGCGCGGCAAGACCAACCCGGCAGCACCCCAGCTGCTCTTGGGGATGCCTGGGGCAGAGCAGCTGGGGCGCTGCGGGGTTGGTCCCCGCAGCGCCGCACTTCGGCGCTGCAGGGACCAACCCGGCAGCACCCCAGCTGCTCTGCCGCAGGTGTACCCAAGTCAGCCGCTGCTGAAACTGATCAGGGGCTGATTCCAGGAAGCCGGGGAAGAGCAGCTCTGCCTCGGGCTTCCTGGAGTCAGCCGCTGGTCAGTTTCAGCAGCGGCTGAATCGGGGACAGCTGGGGTGCTGCTTGGTTGGTCCCGCAGCCCTGAGTGGCAGCGCTACGGGACCTACCCGGCAGCACTCCAGCTGCTCTGCCCCCGGCTTCCTCAATTCAGCCGCTGGTCAGTTTTAGCAGCAGCTGAATTGGGGAAGCTGGGGGCAGAGCAGCTCCAATGGTCCGGCTGCCCGGACCACTTCCGGGTTCCTGATGGTGCCAGACCATCAGGAGTGCCAGACCATCAGATGCCGGACCATCGGAGTTTTACTGTACACACGTTTTCAAGACGCTCAGCTTCGTTCCTAAGTTAATTGCTTTACTTTTCCAGATCTTATCATCGCCTTCAAACTCACTCTTGCTTTCACTATTCTAGTCGCTATTTCCTTCTTACAGTCTAGATCATACGTCGTATTGCTCCCCAGATACATGAACTTCTCTACGTTCTCTAGTTCGATCCCATCTACATTGATCTTCCTTCCTATTTCCTTATTTCAGAATACATACAGAGATCTAAATCTTTTAAATTCAGCTGCTTCGCTCAATGTCCATGCAAGTTCATACATACTTATCAGAGTGCTAAAAGTGTCTCAATATTTTTACAAACAGGCATGTGGGGGAAATTCCATAATGTTTCATGTTCAAAACATATTGGTGCAGAAAAATTAAGAGTTTACAGTGTGTATCATTTTAGCACATATTTCTAATGATAAAGATATTTGAAAAATATATGAGGGGAACAGTTCAAAAACCAGGGGTCAACCATTGGTTTCCCTTTCAACTGCCCAGTTGCCTCAAAAACTCATTCATTATTATTTGTTTTATAGTAGCATCTAGGACCCAAATCAAGGAGCATGGACTCCATGTGCTAAGCAGATTACAAGGTCATACAAAAAACTGATCCCTGTCCCATGAGCATAGAATTGATTTAAGTGTAAAATGAACAAGGACAGGTGGGTACAACCCAATAGCTCTCCAACTGCCTAGCCATCCCAAATAGGCCTCGCTGTTCCCAGACACTTAGGTGGAGAACTACTGTTTTCTTTTGCCTTCTCCCCACCAGGGCCAGATTGGGGGGGGGGGGGGGGGGAGGGCTAGCTGGGCAGCTGCCTGGGGCGCCAACCTATGGGGGGTGTCTGATGGCAGCTGTAAGGGGCGCCGCACTCAGCTGCACGGCGCCCCTTAGAGCTGCCATCAGGCGCCGCACGCCCGGGGCTGGGGGCCACGTGGCGCCCCTTAGAGCTGCAATCGGGTGCCACGCACCCGATTGCAGCTGTTAGGTGTGCAGCGCGCTGGGGGGCGGGGCCGCACATGTGCCGTGTACCTGGGGGCGGAGCCACGCATGCATCACGTGCCCACTGACCGGGGCGCAGGAATAGCTCGAGCCGGCCCTGCTCCCCATGCTAGATTGTTATTGAGCTCTGAGCTCACCTCTCACTATTCTGCGTGTCTGATTACCATCTCTGTTCAGAGATAATTGCCATCTTTTTCCACAGTAGTTTTCAGAACTGCCCTTCTATTAAGCTGATGCTACCCAGATGAAATGTTAAGTTCTTAATAAGCATCCTGATGAAATGCTATTGATTCCACTTTCTGTTTCTTTTCCTCTCTTCTGGTTTTGCTTAAAACCAGGGCATGTTTCCAGCCTGAGAAATTGTGAATCATAGTAACCAATCCCAATAAAATATTTTAGGATTGCTGTCTGTAAAGATGCAGCTTGTCATTATAAATACCCATGAATTTCAAATAGAAAGTTAAGAGCTCAGTGTCAACTACTGCCAATGCTGGTGACAGCACAAAATCAAATTGTAAATCTCTCATTTGGAAGTTCACCTCAAGACTGTGTGTTCCTTTCTTTCTAATGTCTTCAAAATCCCTTTAGCTTTTCCATTTTTAAAAATTTTGACTAATGTCTTCATTTCTTTATTTCCACTGTTATTGAGCTGTTTCTGTGGCATGCATAGATCTCCTGGCATCTGTTTCCACAGCACCCTTTCCGCTAAATCCCTTCTCTGTATTTTTAAGTTCTTAGCTCAGTTTTCCCCCCCTTCATTTATACTGTGCAGGCTTGTTCTCTCTTTCCAACCCAGCCCTACCCCAACCTCTATCCGAAGTATTTGCTAATATATTTTTAAGACATAGCTTCAGTGCAGAGGACTTTCAGAAGTATGTGTAGTGGGAAGGTATACATTTTCCTTACTTTTTCAAACACTTCTCATGGAGAGATGTTGTGTTCAGGAGTGGAGGTGTTTCTGCACATTGATATATAGAAATGGAACAGTCCTGTCTTTAATGTTCAAACATCTAGATTTGTGAGTGAAGCAAAACCTTGAGAAAAGTGTCTCTGGTGTGGCACGCTATCTTCTATGTTTTGTACTGTTCTCTTTGTGTTTCGTATATGCACCTGAATTTCCCAGTTGACTTTATGACCCTCTTCTTTACTATGAACACTGTTATAGTTAAAAACAGTACTGGGAGAGTCAAGGAGCTTGGATGCTATTGCTATCTCTGTCACTAACCTACTGTTTGATCACAGGCCAGTCTCTGAACCATTGGTGCCTCAGTTCCCTACCTGTCAAACGAGCATGATGATGTCTAGCATATGTGGCCGGGAGGCTCAGTTAATTAAAGTGTCTCGGGATGTGAAAAGTGCTATAGAAATGTCAGGTTTTATTGTCTCGCTTAGGAGTATTATGTATTGCTATTAAAGATTATTGCTAAAACTTGGAATAAAGGCATTGTGCAATGGAATGTTTTGAAAGCATATGGGAATGATTTTGACATTTTCTTTTGAACAGCCCTTCTGCGACTGAATGCCATTGGCTAGAAAGCAATGCTAATGCCATCCCTTCACCCCAGCTGGGAAAAAGCAGGCCTACAGGAAATTACCTTGTGCCCTCAGAATTTTCAAGTCCCATTCAGGATGGATCGCTTTTGTCTCATTTCCAGTCCCCAGGACTGCAGGTCATCTCTTTGAACAGCCGAGAGGATTCATCGTTGGACCAGCAACAAGAACTTGTTGCTCATCCCAGTGCCCGGGCCTACCTGAACTATGGTGGAGCCAGCGTAGGCGGGAGCCCACCACGGGCAGAAAAACAAGCTGTTTTCATGGCTAACGCTAGCAGCTCTCCCAAAACTATGAGCTCACCACTGGCAAATACAGTGGACAATGGCTTCTTGGCTCACAACTTGCTTACAGTGGAATCTGGACACAAAAGCCTGAGCAGCCCAATTCAACAACACCATGGGATGAACTTGCACCCACAGCCACCTCTTCCAGAGAAGAAGAGGACTTCTGAGGGAGACCGTTCTTTTGGCTCCATCTCTCCTTCTTCGAGTGGCTTCTCCAGCCCTCATAGTGGGAGCACGATCAGCATCCCATTCCCAAATGTCCTGCCTGATTTTTCAAAAATTTTAAGCACTTCTCCTTTGCTGGGTAAGTTTTATATCGGGACATAGTCATGGTTAAACTGACACTTTATATGAGTGTGTAAGTAGCGTGGGATGTGAGATACTTTATATAACAGTTAATGTTGAATAGCAAATGAAGCAAATGTTTCTGGTAATAGGAGACACTTGAGTAATATTAGATGTATTGTTTTTTAAAGACTAAACTCCAAAGTGCTTTCTCTCAGTCTTTTTGGATGTGTCAGTCAAATGCAGCCATATCTCTGCTTTCCAGCCCACAAGTAATTGGTAACTGCGCCAATTCCTCTTAAGAGCTGGCTTTGTCCTACTTCCTTGCTAGGCTCATGGCAAGAATATTTTAAATGTGGCTGTTTGTTGTCCATTCTTTGTGTTAATATTTAGCCAGACCTTACTGGGAAGTCAGATATTGACTGAGTTTTCATATTTTATAGCTTGTGAGAAATGGAATTTTAATAGCACTCGCACTAATCAGAGTATCACGTGATGTATGTTTTATTTCTCAGAGCAGCTTCAGAATTCCCCTAGACTACCATTTTAATTGTGAGGTTCCTGTCCCCTTCTTCCCCCATTTCCTGTCGTTGAGCTCTGAATTCCTAAATTAATCAGCACCTCACTGTCTGAGGTGAGAGGTAGCAGCTGGAAATGCCCCTTGTGATTATGGTGTTGATTGATTTTATTTAAATTTTCTTTTACCTTTCTTTAACAGAACATCCAACTGATAAGCAGGTGACAGTGAAATTTGTCCAAGATACATCCAAGTTTTGGTACAAGCCAGATATTTCAAGAGAACAAGGTATACCAAATATATGTGCTGCCGGTCAGAGCTGTCCCGTCCTTAAAACGGTTTGGGGGCAGCCACTTCAGTCCCTGCACTTTGGGGGAGAGGGTCCCATGGCAGTTGCCTCAACCTTCCAATGGACAGGTTCCAGGACATCCGAGGGTATTACGTGGTAGCCTGTTGCGGGGCATTCCATTAATCAACCTTCAGTTAATCTGAATCCTGTTTAATGGAATATGACATCTCTAGACTATGACTGTTCCAAATTAGGACTGCATGTCCTATAGCTAAGATGAGGCTGTTGGAAGCAGACATGATTTTTATAGTTTTCTCTGATTGGATGGCCTTTAATATCCCTTTGAATCATAGCCAACATAGCCTTCAGCTACTGGCAAATAATGAATTTGCTGGATCCCGTCTAGTGAAGTAGTTCTCAAACTTTTTGGTCCACAACCCACCCTGCTCAACACAAATCTTTCCATGGACCACCAGCCAACAACCCATGATGACAAAATGGATGCAGGAGCAGGATGAGGATGGGGGTTCTGGTTAGGCAATAGGGTGCAGGAGTGGGCTGAGGGTGGGGTATCTGGCTGGGAGGTTGGGTGCAGAAATAAGCTTAGGGTAAGAGGGATCTGGCCAGGTAATAGGGTGCAGGAGTGGGCTGAGGGTGGGGTGTCTGGCTAGGATTCTGGCCAATGGGAACAGCAGGGAAAGCCTCCAGGCGAGTTGTTTCCTATGCAGCCATTTCCCCAGCTGGGAGGAGGAGGAATGGCGATGTACAGAGCTGCTTCCCCCCTTCCCTGCAAGCTAGACTGGCCCACGAGGTTTGGTACTCTCCCTCTCCCTGCAGTGGGAAGCTGACCTCATTGGGCAAAGAAGTGCAGGGCTGGAGCTGTTATGGAGGTTGCCAGCCCTGAGCCTATGGATCACCTGCAAGACAGTGATGGACCACTAGTGGTCTGTGGACCATGCTTTGAGAACCATTGTTGGTTTAGTCATGCATATTTTCTCAGGTCATGTCTACATTACACCCGGAAGGTTGGCTTAAGGTACACAACTCCAGCTAAGGAAAATTCATAGCTACAGTCAGCTTACCTTAAGCCGAGCTTGGCACTGTCTTCACAGACAAAACAAATGGTCCCATTGGCTTCTCTTACTCCTCTCAACTGCAAGGAGTACCGGCATCCGCTGGAGCTGCCCTCAGTATTCAATGTATGGCTCTTAACTAGACATGCTAAATCAAACACCAGAAGAGTGATCTCCAGCGTGGCAAGTGAAGACATGCCCTCAGAGGGTGAGGTTGCCTGTGGCTTCTTAGGGTGAGTCTACACTACATGGCTCTGTCGACGGAGCCATGTAGATTAGCTTTGTAGACCTAGCAAAATGAAGCAGCGATTTAAATAATAGCTGCTTCATTTACATCAAAATGGCTGCAGTGCTGTGCCGATCAGCTGTTTTTCAACATAGCGCGGTAGTCTGGACGCTCGGCGGTCGACATCAAAAGCCTTTGTCGACCGCCCCATTATGCCTCGTGGGATGAGATTTACCAGGCGGTCGACAAAGGCTTTTGATGTCGACCTCTGAGCATCCAGACTACTGCGCTATGCCGACAAACAGCTGATTGGCACAGTGTGGCAGCCATTTTGATGTAAATGAAGCGGCGATTATCTAAATTGCCGCTTCATTTTGCTATGTCTACAAAGCTCATCTGTATGGCTCCGTCGATGGAGCCATGTAGTATAGACATACCCTTACATTGCAGGTTAAATGAAAAGCATAGTGAAAAGAAAGTAGTAAAAAATCCGAAGATTCACTAGTCCAGGTCTC